>NW_028318345.1:13217500-13590841 GCF_062004578.1 Staurois parvus | reverse complement strand
TGAGATACTATGTGTTTATTTGTATTTATAATGTGAAACTTTAAAGCTTTCACCATAGCTATGAATGGGCCTGTTATTTAGGGTGTTCCATATATTTATGACTTTGTAAAAACTGGAATTAAAATTCTGGAATCAAACCATCATATGAACCTTAATACAATTAAAGTGTGTATGCCCAGCCATGTTTCTTCTTAGTTTTGGATAGGGTGGCGAAGGGTAAGAACCCTTCTCAGGTTTATTCTGCTATCCATGGCTCCATTTGAAAGATTTCCATTTGGACCCAACCGTGCTGACAACATTTCCCTAACTAAGGTGAGGTCTCCAATAGCAACACAGACATAAATAAAATGTTTTTCTTTACTACTGTAGAGGGGGGAAGGATAGAACCTCTGTCAGATTTTAATTTCTTCCTATGGTCTCGTTGCATATTTTTCTCCATTTCTAGTGAATCTGATGTCAGAAAAACCAGAAAAATCCCACCCACTCTAACCAAAACTTGAAAAAAAGTTTTGCCTTTACAAATACTTTAACATACCAAGTAGCTGTACAACCCAAAGAATATTAGAGTAAATGTTATAATAATGATAATATGAATCTGAGTGAGAAAAAGGTCACAAGCTGAATAAGTAGGTCTTAACACTCCCAAAGATAAATATCCATAAAGCAAAACTATTACTTATTTTATTCTACTGTCAGTTTTCACATACCTGTTTAGTAGCCAAAATGATGAGAGGACTTTCCTTACAGTTCTGGTTCAAATGCCCCTGGAAATGATGACAGAGAGCAAAATGGCATGAGTGCTGAGAGTCTAGTCCACTGTTGATTACTTCTGGTAGGTAACTTGGCAGAGAAATACTCTTGTAAACTGCTGAGGAGATCTCTGGAGAACTGGGTGCAGAGGCCATAGAGAAACAGACTGGAAACACAGCTGACAAAGGAACCATAACCCTTAACAGGTTGGAGACAGGGTCTGAGAAGCCCATGCTTGACTACCTAGAGGCAGGTATCAGGCAAAACAGTAGGCAGAGGCATTGTCAAGAGGCAAGTCGAGGTCAGCAATGGATAGGCAGTAGGAATCTGGCTAGGAAGTAACTTGAGATCAGCAATGTGTAGACAGATGATCCAGGGTTAGAATCAAGATGGGATCACAACAGAAAAAAACAGAACAGAAAAGACTCTATAGACTAGCTAGGTCAACATTGGGAAATCATGAGACTGTCTGATGGCAAGTCTGGAATCAGGTGTACATACCTGTGCACTGGCATGTGCAGTTATGCAAGCAACATATCCTTGCACAAATGAGCATGCTCACATAACCTGCTAGTAATGATTCTTATTCTGTACATTGGCCCACACATACTGTACATCTTCTCCTGAAGGCATGCTTGCACAGTTGCAGGTCTAAACATGGAATCAATAGATATATAGTACTGTAGGTCCCCCTCTGAGTGAGTTCTGAATGGAGTATCTCAATTGTGTCCAATTCATCTGGAAAAAGTAATTTGAGAACACTGAAAACATGTAGTTTTTGGCTGCACAACTTCTTTATGTTGCCACCAGCCCAACATGCCCCCACGTTCTGGATAGATAGATAGATAGATAGATAGATAGATAGATAGATAGATAGATAAATAGATAGATAGATCTTAGTTGAGGCTCCAAAAAGTCTGTTTAAGGGCTCCTGCTCACTATTATTCACCAACAAAAGTTTACCCTTGGTCTGTATCAGCTTGTTACAGTCAGAACATCGACAACCACAACAACAATATGACATTTAACCTCTTGGACATTTAGTCACCCAGCTTGGGCTGGACAGGCTCTCCATCTATTTAAGTACCCTCTCTCTGTGCAAGACAGTGGGGGTGATTTACTATAACAGGAGAGTGCAAAATCTGGTGAAGCTGTGCACTGTAGCCAATCAGCTTCTAACTTCAGCTTGTTTAGACTTTGAAAAAATAACTGGAAGCCGATTGGTTTCTGTGCAAAGCTGCACCAGATTTTGCACTCTCCAGTTTTAGTAAATCAACTCCAATGTCTCATTCTCTTTCTATTAGGCATCATTCTGGTCTAAGTACTTGTCTGAAGGGCCATACAGGTCTGGACACATATTGCCTGTGTGTATACACATTTCTTCAGCACTATTTCGCACAACGCCTGAGCATCAGGAGGATATGAAATAGAGGAGAGCACTAAAAGTCACCTTATTCTATGAACTGTTGCATCTGTTCAGTCATCTATGTATTGATTTATTTATTCATTTGATTTAGTTATTCGCCTTTACTTAAACATTTCGGTTCTGTAGCGCTGCATCTTATGATTTATATTGTTTTTAGGGTGTATGGTTACCTGATGTTCAGCTGCTATTTTACAGGTGCGCTCGTACACAAATTTCCCTTTCATCTGTATACACACACACACTGCCCCTGTAGCACTCAGGAATCCCAGACTGATTTAAAATTGTCCTGTTTGTGGGTAAGACCCATTTGCTTCTCTCTTGAGATGCCTTTTCTGGGAATCTTTCATTGCCCAAATTGACGCCTTTTCCTGTAAGTCATTGCATATTTACAGTGAAATACAATATATATATATAATATATATAGATATATATATATATATATATATCTATATCTATATATATATATATATATACATATATACTTACGTTATATACTTAAATTAACCACTTGCCTACCAAGCACTTTCACCCCTTTCCTGCACAGGCCAATTTTCAGCTTTCAGTGCTATTGCAATGACTATTGCGCAGTCGTTTTTTTAAGACATATATACCTTTCCTTTGGTGGCATTTAATCACCACTGGGATTTTTATTTTTTGCTAAATAAATTAAAAAAGACCAAAAATTCTGAAAAATAAATTTTTTTTCTTAGTTTCTGTGTTACATTTTTTCAAACAGGTAATTTTTCTTCTTCACTGATATGCGCTGAGGAGGCTGCACTGATGGGCTCTGATATGCAGCATTGATGGGCACTGATAGGCAACACAATGAGGAGGAGGCACTGATGAGGCTGCACTGATATGTGGCACTGATGGGCACTGATAGATGGCACTGATAGGCGGCATTGAAGGTCACTGATGGGCGGCACTGATGGGAACTAACTGGTGGTACTGATGGACATTGACTGGTGGCACTGATGATCCATGACTGGCAGCATTGATAGACACTGACTGGTGGCACTGATGGACACTGGCAGTACTGATGGACATTGACTGGTAGCACTGATGGACACTGTTGGACTGCACTTTTGGACACTGTTGGGGCTGGGGGCTGCACTGGACTTCCTCTGATTTTTAAATACATTTGATGTTTACCGGCTCTTCTCTTTCCTCACACTGTGACAGCGTGAGGAAAGTGCAGCCGATAGCCGGCAAATGTATTTACGTTGTGATCAGCTGTGTCATTGGACACAGCTGATCACATGATAAAAGGGTGCTGTGATTGGCCCTTTACCATATCATGTAATCAGCTGTGTCCAGCAGGCCCAGCAATCACAGAGCTTGCTGAGTGCGCACCCCAGAGGGGAACATGGGAGGTGTGGTTCTGGAGGATGTCATATGACGCCCTTCCAGAACTAGATGACTGCGCTGTAGCCATCATTCGGCTATAGCACGGTCGTCAAGTGGTTAACGTATTAGTGTATGTGTATATATATACAGTGGGGATCGAACGTTTGGGCACCCCAGCTAAAAATTTGTATTAATGTGCATAAAGAAGCCAAGGAAAGATGGAAAAATCTCCAAAAGGCATCAAATTACAGATTAGACATTCTTATAATATATCAACAAAAGTTAGATTTTATTTCCATCATTTACACTTTCAAAATAACAGAAAACAAAAAAATGGTGTCTGCAAAAGTTTGGGCACCCTGCAGAATTTATAGCATGCACTGCCCCCTTTGCCAAGCTGAGACCTGCCAGTGTCATGGATTGTTCTCAATCATCGTCTGGAAAGACCAGGTGATGTCAATCTCAAAGGTTTTAAATGCCCAGACTCATCTGACCTTGCCCCAACAATCAGCACCATGGGTTCTTCTAAGCAGTTGTCTAGAAAACTGAAACTGAAAATAGTTGACGCTCACAAAGCTGGAGAAGGCTATAAGAAGATAGCGTTTTCAGATGTCAATATCCTCTGTTCGGAATGTAATTAAGAAATGGCAGTCATCAGGAACAGTGGAAGTTAAAGCAAGATCTGGAAGACCAAGAAAAATATCAGACAGAGCAGCTCGCAGGATTGTGAGAAAAACAATTCAAAACCCACGTTTGACTGCACGATCCCTCCAGAAAGATCTGGCAGACACTGGAGTTGTGGTACACTATTCCACTATAAAGAGATACTTGTACAAATATGGTCTTTATGGAAGAGTCATCAGAAGAAAACCTCTTCTATGTCCTCCCCACAAAAATCATCGTTTGAACTTTGCAAATGAACATATAGACAAGCCTGATGCATTTTGGAAACAAGTTCTGTGGACCGATGAGGTTAAAATTGAACTTTTTGGCCGGAATGAGCAAAGGTACGTTTAGAGAAGAAGGGGCACAGAATTTAATGAAAAGAACCTCTGTCCAACTGTTAAGCATGGGGTTGGATCAATCATGCTTTGGGGTTGTGTTGCAGCCAGTGGCACAGGGAACATCTCACGAGTAGAAGGAAAAATGGATTCAATAAAATTTCAGCAAATTTTGGATGGTAACTTGATGCCATCTGTGAAAAAGCTGAAGTTAAAGAGAGGATGGCTTCTACAAATTGATAATGATCCTAAACACACTTCGAAATCCACGGGGGATTACATCAAGAGGCGTAAACTGAAGGTTTTGCCATGGCCTTCACAATCTCCTGACCTCAACATAATTGAAAATCTATGGATAGACCTTAAAAGAGCAGTGCGTGGCAGACAGCCCAGAAATCTCAAAGAACTGGAAGACTTTTGTAAGGAAGAATGAGCAAAGATACCTCAAACAAGAATTGAAAGACTCTTGGCTGGCTACAAAAAGCGTTTCCAAGCTGTGATACTTGCCAAAGGGGGCAGTACAAGATATTAACTCTGCAGGGTGCCCAAACTTTTGCAGACGCCATTTTTTTGTTTTCTGTTATTTTGAAAGTGTAAATGATGGAAATAAAATCTAACTTTTGTTGACATATTATAAGAATGTCTAATCTGTAATTTGATGCCTTTTGGAGATTTTTCATCTTTCCTTGGCTTCTTTATGCACATTAATACAAATTTTTAGCTGGGGTGCCCAAACTTTCGATCCCCACTGTGTGTATATATATATATATATATATATATATATATATATATATATATATATGTATGTGATGTATAATTACTGCATATTTTTAATAACATGTTTCTCTTTTCATTCAAAAATTACTTGCTTTAATGCTTTCTAAATATTTCTCAATATGGGACTTCCCTTTGTAACAGAGTGTTCTCATAATTGACGCTTATAATAATTAATTCTATTTAGCATGTAACTATTATCAGTTTCATGAATATGTAAATATGTTCTGTTCTCACTGTTCTGTAAATTTGCTTTTTACTGAATTTACATACTTTATGAAGCCAATATATCATATTATCCCACATGCTTTCCTTGATGACAGACAGGACAATCCAGAACTGTTGCAACTTTTTTGACATGTTCATTGATTTTAAATTGTAAATAGATTTTGCAAGTTTGCTGCAAATACCTAAATAAATTCTGATTGTGTGCACCATTTTTTTCAGTAGATAAGTTTGCAATATATCTATTTAGTTTCCTTTATTTATTTCTATCTGAATTAAAGCCTAGTACACATGGGCCAAATGTCGGGCGGCATCGACCGGTTCAATAGAAACCGGCTGACATTCGGCCTGTTTGCAGGGCAGCTGATCCGACAGAAGCATGACTGAAAAAAGTCTGCTGATTGGATCCCAATCACCACTCTTAACCAACGGCTGAGAGCATGACCAGAGTGTTCTGGAGGAGGGCGTCCCCCCTGTCAGAACACAGTGGGGGGAGATCGCTGTACTAACATCGGATAGTTAGTACAGGGTTTCCTCCTGAGCTGTCAGGTTTTTTTTAGTTCAGCCCACTGGGTTTAATGAAAAAAATTAAAAGTGTGTACCAAGCTTTACTATAGTGTGTGTGTGGTTTATGTGTGGGTATGCTGTGCTGTAGTTGTCATACACTGTATGCACAAATGTGACACACCAGCAATGACATAGAAGACATCAAGACCATCAGATGCAGAAGGTTGCAATTGTTTTTTGGTGCTGTTCTGAAAAATCAGTCAACTTTGCTAATAGATACAATAAAATCCAGGATGGCTGAATGGCTGGCAGTCTCCTTTGTTGGCAATTTGGCGAGTGGGGTCACAGCATCTGCCAAGAGGTCCACAGAAAAGCAAAGTGCACTGCACTGCAAATGTCTTGTTGATCTATCTGTGATCAATGCTTCTGCCCATCTGTAGTATTATTCAGCTAATAAATTAGGTTGAAAATAAGGCCTCATGCGCACAGGGCATGTGCCAAGCTCTTCTGAATGCCTTTTTCATGACAGGTGAAAAGCAGCATAAAAACGTGTGTATAGGCGTGTCAAGCATTTGGCATTAATTCATTCCATTGGCCAGTATATTAATTTATTCTGGCCATTGAATTTAATAAACTCTTAAACGCTAAACGTTTTGGTGCGGTTAGGCATGTTTACACGCATTCACACACATTTAGGCATGTCAGGCATTTTTTTTCCCCAAACACCCCTCTCCTGAATGCATAAGTGATTTTTTTTTCTCTGCCTCTAAATGCATGGACATATAGGCTAACACAGAGGGTCAGAAAAAAAGAAAAAAGCTCAAATGACCTTAAAAGTGGCATTCTTGATGCCCACTGTGCCCGAGACCTAAAAGTGTGTTATATAAACTGCATTACAAAAATTATTATAAAAAATATAAAATATTTTGCTCAAACACCCATCTCCTGAATCCATAAGTGATTTTTTTTTCTCTGCCTCTAAATGCATGGACACATAGGCTAACATAGAGGAGCATAAAAAAAGAAAAAAGCTCAAATTAAAAGGGGCATTTTTTGATGTGCATTAAATCTAAAAGTATGCATGCAGTTGTGTTATGCAAACTGCATTACAAAAATTATTATAAAATTAGTTTGATTTGGGAGGGTAAAGCCCTGTACACACAAGCTGAATATCATCTGGTATTGGTCAGTTCAATAGAAACTGGTCAACATTCAGCCTTCAGCCTGTGTATACACCCACCTGTCCCACAGAAGCTGGCCAAATTGCCAGCTTCTGTTGAACTGGCATGCTGGGAACCAACGTCTGACTGGCATCAGATCAGTGCTGGCGACCAATGGCTGCCAGAGCTGACTGGTGTGTTCTGACGGGAAGGCAGTCCACCTCTCAGAACACAATAGCTCAGCAGGGAGATTGCTGTACTAGCATTGCATAGTTAGTACAGCCAGCTCCTCCTGAGCTCTTCAGTTTTTTTTCATTCAGCCCGCTGGGTTGAATGAAAAAGAAACTGATGGTGTGTACCCAGTTTAAGAGGCACAAAATCTACACTGAAATCTTGCTATCGAAGACACTAAGACATATATTGAAAATCAGATGAATGATTGAACCCACTAGGGTCCATCATGAACTGAAATATCAGCTTATGGCAGAGACTATTAAATGTTCATGTTCGTGTTGTTATCCACTTGCCCTCCTGAGCAGTGGCGGACTGACCATACGAGCACTCGGGCACTGCCCAGGGTCCGGGGTCAGTAGGGGGCCCCATGAGATGCCGCTGGTACCTTTCATTGGCTTTTTAATAGGATTTTTTGGGTGTGGGCGAGGACACAGGGGCCCCATGATCCCCTATTGCCTGGGGGCCCCATGGGTTGTCAGTCCACCCCTGCTCCTGAGGAATTACCCCCCTTCCTGACCATGCCATTTTTCATATTACTTTAACCACTTCATTTTCAGCTTTCAGCGCTGTCACATTTTGAATGACAATTGCGTGGTCATGCAACACTGTATCAATATGAAATGTTTTGTATTTTTTCACACAAATAGAGATTTCTTTTGTTGGTATTTAATCCCCACTGAGTTTTTTTTTTTTGCTAAATAAAACAAAAAACCCTGAAACGTTTGAAAAAAAAACGCATTTTTCTTTGTTTCTGTTATAAATTTTTTCAATTAAATAACATTTCTTCATAAATTTAGGTCAAAATGTATTCTGCTAGATTTCTTTGGTGAAAATACCCCAAATTAGTGTATATTATTTAGTCTGTAGGAAAGTTATAGAGTCCACAAACCAAGGTGTGTGTATATATATATATTTCAGGCGCACCCTGAAAACCCACCTCTTCAGGGAAGCCTACCCCACCCTCACCTAACAACTGACCTCCTCCACTCCTCCCTCCACTCCATCCCCCAAAGCCACTTCCTCCTGTACCACTTTCCCCTCCCTCCTAGATTGTAAGCTCGAAAGAGCAGGGCCCTTGAACCCCTCGTGTATTGTATTGTTTCTGTCTTGTCTCATGTTCTGTCCCCCTTGCTATTGTACAGCGCTGAGCAAACCCTTTGGCACTATATAAATACTGTATAATAATAATAATATGACAATTTGATCAATGCTGATGTACTGATATAAGATATCCACCTTGAGAGAGGGGGGGGCTTGACCAAAAAGCCCACCCCAAAAAACACTGATAGTGTTGACAACGTGCTCATCCGCACGAAACGCGTCAGTGTGGAGCCTAGCCGGTGTCGTCACGCCGTTCCGTACCTCGTGGAGGCCGGCGGCCATCTTTGTTTCTGGGATACCCTGTGAGTTATTATCTTTACTCTGCAATAAAGAATTTTTTTGGAACATACTACACTATCAGTGTTTTTTGGGGTTGGCTTTTTGGTCAAGCCCCCCCCTCTCTCAAGGTGGATATCTTATATGAGTGTCCTGGGTGAGGAGTCTGGATTAGGTATACCGAGTATTTCTGGATGTCTGAAATCCCTCTGCTGGTTAAGAAAAGGTGTATCCCTACCAGAGTGACAGCCTGCTAGATGATCTGCACTGATTCAGCTTTCTAGGACCAGGAGTGGTCTGACAACTCAAATGCGCATATTATGCGCTTTCTGGTGAGTGCATAATATTATACACCTTTCAGCACGGAGTCGACCACCTTTGCACTGTTTACTGGGACTATTGAATTATGATATGAGGACGTTTTCTAATCACTTTAAGCACCAGTAGCTTATCACTTATTTTTTATATAACATATATTACCCTTTTGTAGCGCTGCATGTGTTATTATTTAGAGTGTGAAGGTTTGAGGTTTGTGCCTTTCATGCTAGCTGCTTACTATCTATCTCCAAGCCCTCGTTAATTATTTTTACTGTTTTGAATATATATATATATGTGTGTGTGTGTGTGATTTTGCGCACCTGTACTGCCCTGTAGCAGTATTTCTGCTATCGGGTGGACGGGAAGCGGTTAAGGAATACATTTTGTCTCTACTAGGAAATGTACATTTTTCTACAAGCATGCAATTTGAAGTATGCAATCAAATATTTTCAGATATAGCATAGGTTACCAAGTCAAAAGGGCAAATTAAGCAACTCATTGCTTAGAGAAACCATGGGCATGTGAAATAAATGATATCATTCCCCTGTTGCCAGCATAGCAGATTGCTTCATGTTTATGTGTGGGAAAACATTAATTAAACATGTAATGCGATAATGGGTGTGTGCATTCAGCCCTAAAATTATTGGATAGGTTTATGTGTCTTTATTACTGTTCCCAGTACGACAAATTAATGTCAAAAATAATTATAGTGAAAACTGCACCTAGAGCCATTTATTAATAAATGGCTGTTATGGATATTGCTTTAAGGATGTGTCAGAAGGTAATTATACTGTTAATACTTGTTGGAAAATAGGTCAAATGTCCAAGCTTAATAGGCTGAAATTTCTTTTGCCCTTCTAGTTTCCAGTATTTATTTAATGTTTATAATTATTTTTATCTTTAAAAATCTTTCTTAAGTGATTCATAAACCTTAGGTTTCCTACAACTCACAATTAGAATAGTTTTAATGAGTGTTTTTGAGATTTAAAGCAAATTATAAAAATACATAATTTTATAGCATATATTAACGGTATTCATGTTTAAAATGTTGCACACTACCTTGGTAAACTTACCTTTTTGTTCAACTACCTGGTGTTGTTTTACAAATTGGTACATTGAGGAAAAATGTATTTCCTTTAGGAACAAACTGTGAATTTGTGAGTTGAAGGTCTCAGTGTAGTCTGACCTTCTGCTAATCCACGTTTTCAGAGCTGAACTATTATAGCCAAGATTCAGTATCTACAGAAATGTAGTTTGGAACTGCTAAAATGACTGCTAAACTGTATTATGTAAGAGAGTGGATTTTTTTTTTAACGTAACAAATATTAAGCGCAACGAAAGTCTTCAATTTGTTGTTGCATACAGTGGAGGTTTAAAGCAAGAATTCCTTTATGTGACATATTATTTAAACCTAAATATATGTATAAAAATAGATGTACCTTTTAACCACTTGTCCTCCAGAGGATTTACACCTTTCCTGACCAGGCCATTTTTTGTGTTACGTTATTTTAACTGACAATTGCACGGTCATGCAATGCCAAAATAAATTTATGTCCTTTTTTTCCCCATAAATAGAGATTTTTGTTGGTGGTATTTGATTGCCTGTGCATTATTTATTTTTTGCGTTATAAAAAAAACAACAATTTTGAGAAAAAAACAATATTTTTGACTTTTTGCTATTAAAAATGTCCAGTAAAAAATTTTTAAAAATCTAATTTCATCATAAATTTGGGCCAAAATGTATTCTTCTACATGTCTTTGCTAAAAAAAAATCCCAATATGTGTAAATTAATTGGTTTACGTGAACGTTATAGCATTTACAAATGGTGATATATACTAGTAATGGCGGTCAAAGTAATAAGTCAATGGTAGTGACAGGGATCAAAAATGCATTGGCCATTGAACAATGCTTTCTCAAGAAGCAATGACGAGTGGTGGGGGTTGTATTGGTATTGGGAAGTGGGAGGGGGTGTTAATGGCTGTGTTTTTAAGACACACTGTAATGTATTTAAGTAATGGAGAGTATTTTTTTAATTGCTTACAAATTGCTATTTTTGCTTTGCAGTGGAAATGAAATTAAAGGGCAATTTAAAAAAATGGTGAACGCAAAACTGGTAATTTTGCTTCAAAATGAAGTTTCCTTAAATATTGGACTAATTTTTAGTTAGATACCAAAACTTAATTTAGCAGTCCTATTTATAATGAGAGTGAAGGATTTAAGTCCTTCGAAGTCCAGTGATCAGAAAATGCATAACTTTAGCTGCTAAGTTTCGATGCTCACCGTTCAACCTATAAGATAAAATATTAATTAGCCCCCAAAGTAATTTAGCAAATTCACAAGAGAAGATCCAACAATGTACTATAATTTAACATTATGTAAAGTAAAATCACCTTGAAATATTAATCAGAAATCCATTTTACTAGGTAAATCTTTGTAACTATTGGGCTGAAACCCTGTATTATTTTCTTTCTGCTTACTGCAAATAAACATACACATATTTGACAAAGAGTTTGCCCATGGTTTATATAAATATTAACTTCCTTCCTGATATATTATTTATGGTATTGTAACCTCCTCATATTGGTTGTGAACCTACATATTTATGAGATCAATTTAATTAAAAAGTTTCAAGCATTAAAATTGTTTTGTATCAGAGAGCTTAACATTTGTATCAGTTTCCTGGTTTTAATCATGTAGTTTATGTCATAATGACCTAGATCTCTGCCTGGGACATATGAGATAGTGTGTTGTCTTTCCTAAGATGATCTAGTAGGACTTGATGGATGTATTCTCATTCCTAAACTCATTACAACCAGCTTCCCATCCATCTCGTAAAATGCTATGATACAGACTTAGAAGGTGCTATAAATCATATTATTCCAGCCACTTCAAGCAAATTCATTAGAAATGCTCACCGTATATATCACAAATAGAAAGTCAATATAGTATCACGTTTTCTAAGGGACTGAATATAGCATAAAATATATGAATTTGTTTATACTGAAAATATAGGTAGTTGGGGTAGCTTATTTTTAGATGTTAGAAGTTTGTAAAAAATTAATTATTACGTTTTGCTTTTATTTTTATTTTTATTCAAATATTAATACAGTTTAATGTGATCTATATGTCACTCAGTGTACCTACACCGGTAAAGTTAAAGACTGTATCAGGGTAGAATTTCAAACTTTGCAAACTCTTAATGCCATATTCTGTGCCTGCATACTTTCATTTCCTGTTATGCATCATGTACTGTAAATGTCCAGTCACTTTTTATTCTAATTTGGACACAGTGAAGAATGATTAGATCTCCTATTGAGTTTTTACTGTTATTTAATGATCAAATTAGAGAGATTTCTCTTCGGTTACTGTCATAGTAACAATAGTTTCCCCGGTTAGTGTTCATGCAGATTATCATTTTTTTAATGTAGACTTGGATGTAAGAGAGATCCTTAGAAGTCAGTGCACCTATGGCAAGTTCCATTACTATATATGAACCTTGGAGATGTACTTTTGGCAGAGCCAAACAGCTATGACTTGTAGCTTTGTATTGCTGTCTGTGCCCCTATTGCAGATTTCCCCCATTATCTATCTAGTTAAATCATTCCCATCTGAAGCTGGGTGTTCAACCAGAGGCTTTAACAAACACTAAAAAAAACCTCACAGATTCCTGTATCCACGCAAGTAATGTTGGTGCAAGGATCTCCCCTACTGCGCTATTGTATTCTAGAAGAGGGGATTTCCCTCCATCAGAGTACACCTATCAATGCTGCAGCGGCTGATTGAATGCAGGGTAATACAACATACCTAGAAGGAAGATCAGTTGAATATTGAATCCCTGTCAACAGTCACAGTGCGCCACTGGAAGGTGAGTCTGCCATAATATGCCAGTATGCATTAGTATGCGATGCATATTCACACATTATGGCTTAAACCACTTTTTTTAAAATTAGCTTCAAGGTGTTAACTACCACTTTAGGAGAGGAGAAATCATTTTAATGGAGAAATCATCTTAATGGAGCCCGAGAAAGTAGTGAATACCTGATCAAGGTTCTAACCCTTCCCTAGTCTATTTAAAACTAAAACAATTTGACTGTATATACACTTTAAAATAATTTTATAATCTGCCATTTCTCTATTTTGTATTTTTTATAAATTATCTCTGTGTATTAAAGCTCATTGATGCAATTGTGTTGGTTTATAAGCCTAGTACAATTTACAATGTTAAGGCAGTGAGTTTAATAAATGGTAACTATTATCATGCAGTGTGCAAATCAGTCATAAAATTCAAGTAAGGATCTATGTATTACAAAAGAGGTGCCTGAACAATACTGATGACTAAGAACTGAGATTTATGACAGGCAGTTCACATGAATATTGAAATTCTTCCACCCGATATACTCTATCTTTAAAGCTAGCTACATAGCTTATGGGAATGTGTCTATAATATGCTGAGTTATTTGCATATTCTACAATTCATTTTATTCTACCCCTGAATTTGTGACTTGTCTTTTCATATAGTTTCTTCTCAGAAAGGAATATGAACTACAGTCAGCAAAATCATTACAATACTTTATATAGGAAGTAGAATTCAAACTTAAATATGTAATTAAGTTTACATGTAACACATAATGTTTAGATTGTACTCACTCCTCCCTTTTGAGCAATGTCCTATTATAATAAATTGTACACCATTTCAAAGCCTATAATTAAATGTTGCAGCTAGGTGATGTCTCTCAGTTTCTCACAAACTTAAATTGTGGACTAAATTGCAGTCTTTTAGGCATATTCACAGGAACAAAACAAGGCCAATGAAAAATTTTCTAACTTCCATTACACTTAGCAGTAGCCCACGCACATTCCATGAGGCCACACAATATATAATTAAGGGAGTGCTGAGGCCTAGTGCTTTTGCAGGATTGCTATTGATTGTAGCAGAAATCTCCCGCTTAGTCTCAGGATTGATTTTAGGTGTACTTGATTGAGCTAAGTAATGCTTTAATTATCGAAATTTCTTGGTGCGATACTGAAGTTACTACTGCTCAGCCATGCATCTGTGCATTTCTTGGCATACAGAGTATATGTTTAACATTGGTTTTATTAGCATACAAAGAACACGCTGATTGTTTCTTTATTTTCAATCAAAAGATGAAAAATGTAACAGTCTTTTTCATTATGGTAAATATTCATTGTAATTTATTTTTCTCACTGGGAGCTTTTTAACGGTTAAAAAGAATAGTATCTGTAGAAATGTAAAGAAAAAAATCAACATGCAAACATCACTACTTTTTAAACATGAATATGCAGAGGAGGCAAAGTGGTGGATCAGTGGGAAGTAGAGTGGGTTACTCCTCAGAGCTGAAGTCATAGAGGTTTATTTACTAAAGGTAAGTAAGTGATATTTGCTTTTCAAGGTAATTTGCACTTTGAAAGGGAATTTTAGCTTAGTGAATGTGGTTAAAATTCACTTTGAAAACAATATCTGCAAGGAAAATAAAAAACATACTTTTTGCTTGCACATAATTGGATGATGGAAGTCATCAGAACATCACCTCATTCAATAAGTTAAGGGCAAATACCCTTACAAAGTGAACAGCCTATTTGCCTTTGATTAATCAACCTTATAATCCTAGTAAACGTTTATGAAATCTGGGTGCAGAGCACTTTTTAATATTGTAGTAATTGAAATTTCTTTTGTGAAGCCTTGCTCTCCATTTTGGCCTATTAGTAGTGATTGTTGAAAATTATGGTTACCAAGTAGTCACCCATTTCTTTGTACTGATAATATACTTCTTTACTGATAATACATTTTACGCTCTGTAAAGAGGTCGCCTGGTCAAGATGACCTGCTCTTAGGCCCTCCCCCCTGGTGTTCTTACGCTAGTGTTCTCTGTAATGCTATATCTAGCATTGCAACTGCTTCCCATTAACCTAATCCTAAGGACTAACCCTTCATTCTTTGAAAAATACAAGTGCTGAAATCCCAGTGCTAGAATCTACTGTTTCACACAGTTCCTTTCTTCACTGCCATGGAAGCACTGAGAACAAACTCGCCAAAGGGTTGAATGAGGAGTGTACTGCCCAAGTGCAAAAGATCTGGATGCTTCATTGTCAATATCTTGCTGGATTGAGGACAGATGAGTATAGGAGTTGCCTGGGGATCTTTGGTGAAATTCAGTATAAATTAAGTGTGATGGTACCAAAAGTTCAATTATACTGTAAGCTGTGCATGCATGGATTTTTTATGTAAAACATAAAACACATATTTGTTAAAAGAAACTCATCATGACTGATTTTATGTATGAAAGAGGAAACTTTAGTCCTCTCACTTCGCTGGTACTTCTCATAGACACCTCGGGCACATACTTGTTACTGATCACTCACCAAAGTTTCTGAATGGAACCAGACTCTGCTTAATCTGTACTGTAGAAAACGTATTGCTCTTTTGTAATCTTTGATCATGGGTGCACAATATACAATATATGCACACTATATTTCTAAAATTATTGGGACACCCCTCCAAATCATTGGATTCAGGTATTCCAATCACCTGCATGGCTACAGGTGTATAAAATCAAGCACCTAGGCATGCAGGCTGCTTCTACAAACATTTGTGAAACAATGAGTCACTCTCAGGAGCTCAGTGAATTCAAGCGTGGTACCATGATAGGTTGCCACCATACAATAAGCCTATCTGTGAAATTTCCTTGCTACTAAATATTCCACAGTCAACTATTAGTGGTATTATAACAAAGTGGAAGCCACTGGGAACAACAGCAACTCAGCCACGAAGTGGAAGGCCACATAAAATAACAAAGCGGGGTCAGCGCATACTGAAGCACACATTGCGCAGAAGTCATCAGCTGTCTGCAGAGTCAATAGCTAATGACCTTCAAACTTCATGTGGCCTTCAGATTAACACAACAACAGTGCATAGAGAACTTCTTGGAATGAGTTTCCATGACTGAGCAGCTGCATCCAAGCCTTACATCACCAAGTAAAATGGAAAGCGTTGGATGCAGTGGTGTAAATCACGCCAGCACGGGACTCTGGAGCAGTGGAGACATGTTCTCTGGAGTAATGAATCATGCTTCTCTGGCAATTCGATGCATGTGTCTGAGTTTGGCAGTTGCCAGGAGAAAGGTACTTGCCTGACTGCATTGTGCCAAGTGTAAAGTTTGGTGGAGGGGGGATTATGGTGTGGGGTTGTTTTTCAGAGGTTGGGCTTGGTCCCTTAGTTTCAGTGACGGGAACTGTTAAGGTGTCAGCATACCAAAATGTTTTGGACAATTACATGCTCGCAACTTTGTGGGAACAGTTTGGGTATGGCCCCTTCCTGTTCTTCTAACATGACTGTGCACCAGTGCACAGTGCAAGGTCCATAAAGACATGGATGAGCGAGTTTGGGGTGGAGGAACTTGACTGGCCTGCACAGATTCCTCAACCTGATAGAACACCTTTGGGATGAATTAGAGCAGAGACTGTGAGCCAGGCCTTCTCATCCGAAATCAGTGCCTGACCTCACAAATGCACTTCTGGAAGAATGGTCAAACATTCCCATAGACACGCTCCTAAACATTGTGGACAGTCTTCCCAGAAGAGTTGAAGCTGTTATAGCTGCAAAGGGTGGGCCAACTCAATATTGATCCCTACGGACTAAGACTGGGATGCCATTAAAGTTCATGTGCGTGTAAAGGCAGGCATTCCAATACATAATTACATAGTTAGTCTGGCTGTAAAAAGACAAAAGTCCATCCAGTTCATCCACTAAAAAAAAAATAAAGGTTATAATCCTATACCCACAGTTGATCCAAATGAAGGCAAAAAAACCCAGCAAAGCATGAAACAATTTGTTCCTGCAGGGGAAAAAATTCCTTCCTGATCCCTTGAGATGCAATCGGATATTCCCTGGATCAACTTTACCTATAAATGTTAGTATCCAGTTATATTCTGTGTATCTAAGAAAGAATCCAGGCCTTTTTTTAAAGCAATCCACTGAGCTTGCCAGAACCAACTCTTGAGCGGGTCTACTCCACATTTTCACAGCTCTCGCTGTGAAGAAACCTTTCCATGTTTGGAGATTAAATTGCTTTTCCTCCAGACGTAAAGTGTGCCCCCTTGTCCTCTGTGATGACCTCAGGGTGAATAGCTCTACACTGAGTTCACTATATGAACCACTGATGTATTTATACATGTTGATCATATCCCCCCTTAATCTCCTCTTCTCAAGAGAGAATAAATTCAGTTCCTCTAATCTTTCCTCATAGCTGATCTCCTCCTCAATACCTTGATATAGTATATATATATATATATATATATATATATATATATATATATATATATATACTCACCGGCCACTTTATTAGGTACACCTTGCTAGTGCCAAGAAATATACCCCGCATTCTTACACCACCACCAGCCTGAACAGTTGATGCAAAACAGGATGGATCCATGCTTTCATGTTGTTTACACCAAATTCTGACTCTACCATCTGAATATCGCAACAACCAGTCTGCCCATTCTCCTCTGACTTCTGACATCAACAAGGCATTTTCATCCATACAACTGCCACTCTCTGGATATTTCCTCTTTTTCAGACCATTCTGAAAACCCTAGAGATTCTGTAAACCCTAGAGATGGTTGTGTGTGAAAATCCCAGCAGATCAGCAGTTGTTGAACTACTCAGACTTGCCCATCTGGCACCAACAGCCATGCCATGTTCAAAGTCACTTAAATCCCCTTTCTTCCCCATTCTGATACTCGGTTTGAACTTCAGCAAGTTGTCTTCACCACATCTAGATGCCTAAATGCATTGAGTTTCTGCCATGTGATTGGCTGATTAGCAATTTGTGTTACCAAGCAAATGAACAAGTGCCCGTCTAATAAAGTGGCAGGTGAGTGTGTATAAATATATATATATATATATATATATATATATACATGGGACATTCAAGTCAAACTGGGACTTTTAATTTTAGAGGTATAAAAAGAGATGCTAGCATAGCAGTACTACACGCAGTAGTAAGTGGCAAGTGTGCCCTATTACTGATTGGTAGTGCACATGTCGCGGGCCAGTCCAGAGACCATTAATCAAGATGGCAGACAAAAGTGTTAGTGAGTGCATGGAACAGCGTATGGTGATGAGGTTTCTTGTGAATGAAGGCGTAAAGCCTATGGATATCTATAGAAGACTTCAAGCATAGTACAGTGCTGAGACGCTTAACCACAGTAAGACTTTTGAATGGTGTAAACATTTCAAAGATGACTGTACGTCTGTCAGTGATGATCCTGGCCGTGGTTGTTCCCAGCCCACAGCAGTCATTCCTGTGAACATTTTCACGTGGAACACCTGATCCTGGATAATCGGTGCATAACCTATTGTGAAATTGCACAAAAGACTAACTTTTCTGTGGGAACGTTGAACATAATCATGACGAAGTGAAGCAGGCTTCCTACAATGGTTCAGGCATACTGACAAGTCTTTTTATGCCGAAGCTTTCCAGGTATTAGTTAAATGCTGGGATAAGTGTATAAACGTAGCAGGGGAGGAGATTGAAAAATAAATGCAATTTCTGCTCCTTGAAATTTGATCTTTTACTATTTAAACTCAAAAGTGCTGTCTGGAAGCCCTATATATACAGTGTATATATATATATATATATACAGTATATAAAATCATACGTTTACAAACATTACAAAATAAAATTGACCCAAACCATTATCATTGTTTTATCAAATTTACCACTTATATGAATTTTAGATCTTCAAAGACTACATAGGAAACCTAGCCTTACTATAAAAGGCAATAAAACATATTGCTAATCAGCTATCACTTATCAAAGGATATATTAGATTTCAAATACATGTTTACTGTTAATAGAAATATCTAACGATACAAACTTCCACTTTCGCGTATGCATTATTTTAATTATATAATTAGAAAGGTTTTGTAACTCATACCAGTGAACTTCAGAACTGTTAATTGATCACCACTTATACGAGTTTTAGATCTTCAAAGGCTACATCGGAAACATAGCCTTACTATAAAAGTCAATAAAACATATTGCTAATCAGTTATCACTTATCAACAGATATATTAGATTTCAAATACATGTTTACTGTTAATAGAAATATCTTGCGATAAAAACTTCCACTTTCGTGTATGCATTATTTTAATTATATAATTAGAAAGGTTTTGTAACTCATACCAGTGAACTTCAGAACTGTTAATTGATCATCACTTTAAGACATGGGTGGATTGTTCTTTTGTGAAATTAATAACCAGGTGTTGCATTGAAATTATATACTTCCAAAAGATGAGGGCTTGCTCCTCCGAGGCACTCTAGCAATTAACACAAGAAGGTTATTTGGCAAGTTTCTATTTTAATATTCAGATTGTGTTTCATTTTCAGTAGATCTTAATTTAATATCTTGGCATATCTAAAAACAAATATGTGCCAAAAGAATTTACATACATTAAAGCTAATTGGCATGTTATTAAAATAATAACTACATTTCATGGTATGTCATTCCATCATCGAAGCAGTATTTATGAAAGATAATAATTAAAAATGAGCACTTAGTACAAGTTACAACTCTTGGTTTCTGTGGTGCATTGCAGAATGAAAGGTAAGTGGCATTGCCACTTTGAAAACTGCAAAATGTGGAAGTTAGGTAGGATGAAGCTAAAAGCAGAAAGTAGTCTCCAAGTCAGAGAAAGCAGTTCCATCAATTGCAGCCTGATGTAATTTATTTAGGTATGAGTGAAATTGTGTCTCCATAATTTTGATGAAATTTGATGAATTTTTTTGGTTTTATTTTGTCATTAGTAGAAATGCATTAGGAAGTCAATAAGAAAGGTGGAATTATAGTGGATTAAATTGGTTTTAGGTGATTTTAAGGCTTTAAGGTCTTTTTAATGTCTCTTGTTTGGTCATGAGTACTTTGCCATATTTTGCTTTTGAAGTTTTCTTTTTAAACAGTGTAAAAAAGACACTGGAATAACAAAATTAAAGAGATAATGCACAATGTTATTTGATGCTTATTTTGTTGTTTGAAAGCCCCACAAAAATAAAATACACCAAAAAGTGGGAAAAACACAGAGAAAAAGCCCCAACCCCTTTTGTATTTTTTTTTGTTAGATAGATTTGTTATTTTCTTATAACACACCATGTATTATCACATGATCCCACATAATGTAATAAAACAATTTTGAATGTATTATATGTTTATTTTCTCTTTTATATTTATTTTTAATAAAGCATGTTTCCAGCTTCTTTTTTAATGCCCCTTCCTCCTTTATTATAATTTTCCAAACAGGGATCTCTCCATTCCCCTTTATCCTCCACCAAAGGTGGTTAAGTTGGGCTTTAATAACATTGTTTTTACCCAGGCATAATTTTTTTTAATTTTTATTACATTTAACACATCTGTCATGTCTAGAAATGATGTGCCAAATTGTGCAACACTTTGATGCTCTTGCTGGAATAATTATGATATTAATAGACTCCTTATAATAAAGAAGCATGTTTGAAAAACTGACCATAATACATGACATACATGAGGACATGAATACAGGAATGCATAAGGACAAGTATTAATTGTCACACCAATGTGTCTGACCCTTTTCATTACTATAATGTTGCAGGAAATTGTCAAGAAATGTTCTCCATGGTAATAACGTTGATAAACCTGTTAGTTTTTCAAAGTAAAATAATTGAGTACTGTCCGTGATTCCTTTTTTTTTATTTGCACTAACATACAATTTTGAGGACAAGCTTTTGGGGTATGTCCCCTTCTTCAAAGTCCAAACAGTACTATTACAAATCATAAAGTTTAAGTAGAATGTTAGAAGGGATTGAAAAAAAAAAAAAAGGCTACAGATAAGATACATCAAAAGCGAGGGGGGGAGGGGGGGGGATACTACACTCACACAGAGGGGGTCAAGCTTCAGCTGATAGATAGTCATAAAACTGTCGGATAATGGTTGAGGAATCCCAAGTGTCGGACACTCAAAAGGGATCTTCAATATTTCCGGATCATACAGCTGCACCTCCAGTAATGTTGTGTACCTTATCCAGTGCAGAAAATGCAGCAAAAGATCTTATATTGGCGAAACAGGACAGAAGTTGCAAACAAGGATGAATTTGCACAGACATACCATCAAGGAACATAAAGAAGATGACCTCAATCAAAGTAAAATAGAAACTGGTGCAGGTTTCAAATCTAATTACAAAGGAATTACAGTAGTTTTCAATATAAAAACTGCCCTAGATCCCCACCATATGTCACCTGGCCTGTGGGCTGTGGACGATCTGCTGTAACCTGATGGAAAGCTTAAAACAAAGCTCCCCCCATAAGGGGAAGTTCCGCTTTAATGCTTCATCCCCCATTCCCCGTTAAGGATTGGCACCTTTGGGCCTTTGGGGAGCAGGGGGGGAGGGGGTACAACTCCAACTTCTGCTGCAATCGCTTAGGCGATCGGAAGCGGAAATTGTCCTCCCCCCTCCCTCCATGTAGTCTTCTGGGACATATAACAGGTCCCAGAAGACTACAGCACCATTCACAAAGTGCAAGCAACTCGCACATGAGCAGTGGGCACCCAGCTGTGAAGCCCCAAGCTGTCACAGCAGGGTTCCCACACTGAAGATGCCAGCACAGGGAATGCAGGATGGCCAGTGAACACGTCTGGTATGAGGACTCTGCGGGATTGAGGGACAGGTGAGTGTCTGTTTATTAAAGGACAGCAGCTACAATATTTTGAGCTGCTGACTTTTTTTTTTACCTCCTCTTTAAATGCCTCTTACTGTTCATGCAATGAGCATGATACACAGACATAGCATGCATATAGACAAGGAAAGCCCCTTTCCCTGTCTATATGTCTGGCAGTTAACTCCAGCAAATGCAGGGTTAACAGAGATCCCTTTTCCTTTCCTCCTTGCTCTCAGCTGATCAGGAGTGGGGAAGGCAGAGGGGGGGCCAGAGCAAACAGCTTCAGCTCTCCTGCCACTATGCTGTGTCTGGTACAGACACAGCATAGAAAACATAGCAGATGACTCATATTTAACAAAAGAGCTTGCATGTCTTTTGTTAAATCAGGGTAGAATCTGCTCCCCCAAATTCCTGAGAAGACAGAGATATGGGGGGAGGCTTTTAAAACAAGAGATCACTGAGATTTGGCTATCACAGTCACCACATGATTGGGAGACAATCCTACTAACCCCTAAACCAGAAAGAGCAGAAGCTGTCAGTGACAACGTGGTCTCTATGTTCGGGGCACAAGATAAAGTGTGTTCCCAGTATGTAGCATGGCAGAAGGCCCAGTCAGTGTCACCACATATATGCATACAGCCACCTTAAGAAGTTAATGACTCATTGTTATCAAAGGAAAGTGTGTGCCCAACAGACTGCTACATTGTAACAGTTTCCATTTGCTCAGGGAAACTTTAGCTGTGAGGAGAGAAGGAGAGTTGTGTGACAAGCAATGTAAAGTGTTAAAAAAACATTCCTTTTTAAAAATCATCTGTTACAGCTATTAAACTTGGAGCACAGCACTGGTAAATGCCTAATACCATGACATCTAAAATATACACACTTATTCATAAATCATACAACGCTAAAGTTTTTATCCAATGTACACATATATGAGCTTCCTGTACACAGGATAAATAGGAAAAATAATGTATTAAAATGCGTTGAATAATAATAACTATACAAAAATATTTTGCATTAATATGTACAAAACTGCATTTTTCACTTTTGAGTTGTATAGCTGTCCATTTCTTTGTTTGACAAATATGTTCAGGGCTATGGTGTGAAAATCAATTTGGTATGCAAAGAGGTTAACACTTTTTCTTGAGTGCATACCAGAATTTCAAAAGTTGGTCTGGTCATGAAGAAATTTGAAAATGTGATTACCTTGGAGTTGGAGCTTGAAAGGCTTGAGAGCCATCAAATAATCTTTCTTCAAGGTGCCTACTCATAAGCAATAAATCAATATATTTTGGTGTAATAGACAGTTCAGACATGCTTAGATATTATTGTATTGGACTTATTGCAATAAACCACAGAGCCTACAACGCAGTCACCCTATTTTTCTTACTATGATTGCAGTAAAATTAACAAGAGGTAAGCTATGAAAGCTGGTTATGGTTTACGTAATTTTAGAAATCATACTTTTACTAGGAAACTATAAACCTTTACTCAAATGGTCTGTCTCATATTAACCACTGAGAATATAAGCATTTGGACTTTTCAGATGCCACATCAATAGAATTTACAAATCAATTTTCCCTAAAAGGGTATAGATCAACCTTTTATTTCATATGTAGAAAAAAGTTATTAAAAACATATGTTAAATATGGGCACTTGTTACAGTATTAACCACTTGCTGCCCACCTTACGTACATAAACATCCTGGGTGGAAAGTGGTTACATCAAGATCATGGTTACAGCTGCAGCCATGATCCTGGTATTGTATTTTACAGCCAGCGATGGGCTTTTGTGTAAAATTGATCTGTGTTGCTTTACAGCTTCCTGACCACTTTTACAGTGCTGCAGAGCCTGGAGCCCCGGCAGCAATACCCAACACCATTCTTGGGTTCTCCCACTTCAGAGGGGACCCGTGACTGCTGTAAGTGATCAGGTCAGCTGCCCACAGAGGAAATGGAGGAGCATCTCTTTCACCATCTCATCTGCGATGAATGAGGCTGGAAGCAATCAGGATTTAATAACTTTGTTACAGTTAGTGAAGTATCTGATCAAACACAATCTGTGTTTGATCAGATGCTTTGAAGGGCAGAAGAGGTATCCAGGGTTTAATAGGCCCCTGATGTTTCCATAAAGAGTACCAATCACTGCCCAAAACTATTACAAGGGGTCTTGTTCACCCCTTGTGATAATAAAGTTAAATGAAAAAAAAAGTGTAAACAAATTTAAATAAAACAAATACAAATAATAATGAAAAACAATGGTAAAGCGCCCCATAAATGGTTGGTTCTAAGTCATTTTTTGCAGATGCATATTTAACATGTATATGAAAAATATTAAAATTGCCCCAGACGTCAAGTGGTTAAATACTGAATATATTTCCTCTACATTAATTCTTGCCCTCTTACACCCCACCAGTCAGCTACTTATAATGATGTATTGTACAGAAACCCTTCCTTTTTCCATTTCTGATAGCTGGATCATTCGATAGGGTAGGAGCAGGATTCAATGCGTTACACAGTACACATATACTGCTTCTTCAACCAATTTGGAAGATTAATCTTAAAGATGCACAGTACAAAATCAATATCTCTTCAATATCTAATTATGTTAATGTATTTACACCATAATTAAAACTCAGGTTGGGTATACATATGTGGAGCCAATTGTGCCCAAATGCAATGTCTCCAAGTCTTCCCACAACATAATGAGAACCTGGAAGCCACTTGGGAGCTATGGCCCTGTTTAGGAAGGGCAATTATGCCCTTGCTGTAGGCCAATTGTTGTGAGATTTATAGGGCAAAAATCAAGGGTCATTGCCAACTGTTTCAATAGGGCACTGCCCATTTGGTTACCTAGCAGGCTTCAGGTGGGTGGGTAGAAGGGTAGCCTTAGGGAGCATGCATCCAAGCTCCCAATCACATAACACATGTGACACTGTATAATACATGTCCATATCTGAGAATACAAACAAATAATTTCACAAATAATGTACCATATATACACCAACACATCTAGAAATATGTATACCCCAATAAAGTATATTATTATGTTAACTGTGAAAATATATACAGATGCTGTATAAGCTCATCACAACATGGTGCAATATAAATTTTTGAGGGTAAGTGATGTCAACTCACCCTTTATCTGAGGATGAACACCTGTTTACCGCTTCCACAGGCCAGGGTGCTCCTGAAGCAGAGCTAATGGATTTATATTGGTAAGTTGAACTATATATGGACTTTAGTTTATACTATTTGATCAAATGAGTGTTTATGGATTCTATACTCATGTCTGAAGATGAAAACCATACAGTTGGTGGGTAAATGCTTCAACTTTACACATAAATGTTTTTAAAATTACAAGCTTATTAGGCACAGTCCACAGCTATACAAGGGCTAAATGCATGCTATTTATTGATATATAATATACAAATGTGGACAGTATGCAAAATCATAGTCATTTTAGTATTTTATTGATTTTTATTATATGTATATGCAAGCAAAGGTTTAAGACATGTTTTTGATTATTATTTTCTACATATAAAATATAAGTACCGCCCCTTGATGACGTCATGGTGACGAAACGCGTTGGGCGTGGCCTACTTGATGCTGACGTCAGGACGCTCTTTTGGCAGTGTGTGTCGGAGGTGATCCGCGGTGAGCGGAGATTATTATCAGTGCAATGCTGCATATTGCTGGTGAAGCTGGTGTCTGTCTGGACACCTCTCTTGTGAGTTGTTTGGCATTTTAAATAAATTTACATGTGTTTAAAACGTACTGCACCATCAATCTTTTTCCTTTCTCCCTGAGTGAGATACATATATGGAGATACGGAGTTAATGGAGAGATGCATCATGAGATCTATGGCTGTAGAGTATTGATTATTTCAATGAAATCTGATTACCATTAGTATGTACCTGGATGTGATTGAAAAGTTACTACAATTAACACCTGGATACCATTTACCCATCGCTCCCAGAGCAAAAGCGCTATTGCTGTTCTATAATTTGAGCAGCATATAGCTCTAGTGAGTCCATCTAATTTATCTGGTGGTGGATTATTCACAATTTTATGAATTTACAGAGGAGATATAACTTTTATTATACATTTTTTGACTTTGAATTTTCACAAATTAATTATGGATATTTAATTATGTTGATATATGAATGCACAGAGGAGTGATATACATCCAAAAAAAAAATTTTTGATTTGCACAAATTAATTATGGACACTTAATTATGTTGCACAGATTGATTATGGACATTTAATAATATGGATATATATTTTATTTAGCACATGCCTTTATTATATATTATAATATAAAATATAAGGATAGTCTATACCACTTTAAGGAAAAACATGTGAATCCTATTGAAGTGGCACCTGAAAAGCCCTAAAGCTCACATTGTAGTAGTTTCATATAATCCTTTCTAGGGAGGTGGTGTAAGTATAAGATGATAGTCAGTCCATTGTTAATATCTATTTATCAGTTCTCTATGTTCTAAATTTCCTCTTGACCTATCACCTTTGTAAACAACACACTTTTTCATTATGTGATAGGTAGAGAGAGCAATGAGTACAACTGATAAGTCAACATACTGGCTGGATAAAATACTACATAATATTCACATAAAATAGTTACTGGACTAGAATAATAAATATTGTTTTTTTTTTCCTTTTGCTCTGACCATAATGAATAAAGAGTATATGGAAACAAATATACATTTTCTTTGAATAAGCTTAAAAGATTTTTTTCTTTTTACTGCTGTTAAATATAAAAATCAGTAATCGTAATAGAGGTTGTTTAATTTGTGCCCTCATAGTAGCAATATAGCCACACTTATAAAAGAACAATTCAGAAGCAAGGTGCGATATACATTTGTAAACTTTGCAAATATTAATAAGGCACAACGGGAAGCATATTACAGAGCGAGATATATGCAAGTGATCATGCCTTGAAGACTAAAGATAATGGAGCTATATGAAATATGAAGACAGTTTCTGGTAATACAAAAATAATTTCAGCAAATGGTGCATAGAACTCTGCAATATACAGTAAATGGCAATTTAAAAATGAACATACTGAAGACACCCTTTGGGGTCGAATATACGAAAACACAGCATTATGCTGGATAAAGCCTATGACTTTGTAACAAGCAAGCAAATTGAGTCAACCAGAAAAAAAAACCCAATGGCCCTTAGCTGACATCAAGTTATGTATTTTCATCACTTTCTGAGTTCTCATTACACACTCAGTCAGCACTGGTGGTGATAATGTCTGTGGAATGTGTGTTTGTGTGTTACATTCATTTTAAAAACATGATACTTTAATTGAATAATCTAATGCCTGCTGTGTACATTCACGTAAACAGGCACATTTTATCATTACAAAATATAAACACAAACATAGATGACAATAAAACCTTCTCTACTCTTCTGCATAAAATAAAATTTAAAAAAAAACAACATATATACAGGATATTTGTCTCTTAAGTACAGCAACATACATTATTATTATTATTATTAAACAGGGTTTATATAGCGGCAACAGTTTGCTCAGCGCTTTACAATATAATGGGAGACAATACAGCAAAAATACAGTTCAATACAAGAGGGTTAGGAGGGCCCTGCTCCTTGGAGCTTACAATCTAAGAGGGAGGTGCTGGTGGTACAAAAGCTAATATCTGTGGGGGATGAATACAATAACTGAAGCATATCAAAATGTAGTATATAAACATCAGCAAATAAGTGCCTACTTGTTCAATGTACATAAGGTAAATAATAACTTATCATACAATTTTGTTGAAAAGTAAGTTACCCAGCTTATTCAATAAAGAATACTTAACTTTTAAGTGTTTAATTCTCAACTGCAGTAACCTGCCACAACCAATCAGGATGCACCTAGTGCTCATATTTAACCATTGAATAAGTGTTTAAAAACTGGACGGCTATGCAGGGGCGGACTGACCATTTGGAAACTCAGGCACTGTCCGAGGGCTAAACTAAACTAAAGATGATTAATGCCCTTGCTAGGTGTGGGACCAGGGGCAGACTGACTATTCAAGCACTCGGGCACTGCCCGAGGGCCCGGGGTCAGTAGGGGGCTCCATGAGATGCCCCTGGTACCTTTTTCATAGGCTTTTTTGAGTTTGGGCAAGGACACAGGGGCCCCATGATCCCCTATTGCCCAGGGGCCCCATGAGTTGTCAGTCCGCCCCTGCGGCTATGTAATGTTTGCGAGACTAATATGAAAAATAACTTAGAACTGACCTATGTATAAAACTATAATAAAAAACTGACAGCGGCAAATAGAATATGCTATCAGTAATATATCTTGTTGCAGAATATCTGACTTCAGCGCTGCATATGTTGGCTTCTTTTTCATTGCTGAGGATGCTGTGACTTGCAGTTTATAGGCAGTAATAGCACTTGCAGTAATAGCAAGATACTATACTAGGGAGCAAAGCTGTAAGATGTTAAAACTTACTGTATGTCTCATGTTCTGTTGTTAAAGGAATGCTGTTTTTTTTTTTTTAATAACATAAATACAACTGTAATGATTTGTGTTCAGTTTGAGACTGGGTTCATATGTGCAGGTTGGTTTTAAAGCCCGGTCTGATTTCATGTAGCAGTTCAGGTGCAATTCCAATGTGAATTGTGAAATTGCACCTAAACCGGACTGAAAATCTCACAGGACTCTTTTTCAAATTGCACATATGTGAACGGGCTCCACAGAAAAGCCTTTTGGTTTACATGTAATGTGAATCGGTGCTGTTCAAAACACATCTGAAATTGCATATATGTGAACCGAAGCTTATTCTAATAGATGTTTCTGATGTACAGTATATACAGTCTTTGATTTAAAAATGAAACATAAGATACATCACAAAGGATTCCCAGAGCACTATGAATTAAAGGATCAGTTCACCTTAGAAACATGTTACATGTTTCACCCGTTTTTAGGGTGGAACATGTAACATGTTCCCATAGCTGCCTCCCCCCCCCCCCCTTCCCCATACTATCTGCCTATAAGTCCCGACAGCCTTAGCAGCTTGAAGTTTTCAATGTAGTTTTCAATGAACTACTACGGTGCTTTGGAGCGCCGTGAAAGTTCCTTGAAGCCTCTGTTTCACCGTACATCCCGTATGGCAGATCTTCTGACAGATCTTCAGGAGACCTGCATGGCATCAGCGATCTATTGATTACTGGTGCAATGCTTTCCGGGCTCCTGCAGACAAAAATAATAAATGCACATTTTTTTTACCTGCAAAAAATGTGCATTTATTATTTTTGTCCAAAAGGTGAACTTACAGTTGTGACCAAAATTATTCAACCCCCACTGAAATTGAGTGTTTTGGCCAGTTTGACATTGCTTTTGATCATTCAGTCATCTTGCTTACATTTACATTAAAGAGGCACTTGTAGGTCAGACAAATATAACATAACAGTTATAATGAAATAACCACAAATGTCTTTTCTGTGCTCACAGCATTATCAGTTTTATTCAACCCCCAAGTGACATTCAATCTTAGTACTTAGTACAGCATCCTTTTACAGTTATAACAGCTTTTAAACGTGAAGCATAGCTTGACACAAGTGTCTTGCAGCGATCTACGGGTATCTTCGCCCATTCTTCATGGGCAAAGGCCTCCAGTTCAGTCACATTCTTAGGCTTGCGCACTGCAACTGCTTTCTTTAAGTCCCACCAGAGGTTCTCAATCGGATTTAAGTCTGGTGACTGCGATGGCCACTCCAAAATGTTCCAGCCTTTCCTCTGCAACCATGCTCTAGTGGACTTGGAGGTATGCTTGGGATCATTGTCCTGTTGAAAGGTCCAACGTCTCCCAAGCCTCAGGTGTGTGACGGACTGCATCACGTTTCCATCCAATATCTCCTGGTACTGAAGAGAATTCATGGTACCTTGCACACGCTGAAGCTTCCCTGTACCTGCAGAAGCAAAACAGCCCCAAAGCATGATTGACCCTCCACCATGCTTCACAGTAGGCAAGGTGTTCTTTTCATCATAGGCCTTGTTCTTCCTCCTCCAAACATAGCGTTGATCCATGGGCCCAAACAGTTCTAATTTTGTTTCATCAGTCCACAGAACACTATCCCACAACTTTTGTGGTTTGTCCACATGGCTTTTGGCATACTGCAGTCGACTCTTCTTATTCTTTGGAGACAGCAAGGGGGTACGCCTGGGAGTTCTGGCACGGAGGCCTTCATTACGCAGTGTGCGTCTTATTGTCTGGGCTGAAACTTCTGTACCCACATCTGACAAATCTTTTCTCAGTTCCTCAGCAGTCACACGGGGACTTCTCTCCACTCTACGCTTCAGGTAGCGCACAGCAGTCGAAGTCAGCATCTTCTTTCTGCCACGACCAGGTAGCGTTTCAACAGTGCCCTTTGCCTTGAATTTGCGAATGATGCTTCCTAAGGTGTCTCTTGGTATGTTTAACATCTTTGCAATCTTCTTATAGCCATTGCCCTTCCTGTGAAGAGAAATCACCTCTTCTCTTGTCTTCCTGGACCATTCTCTTGCCTTCACCATGTTTGTAACCACACCAGTAAATGTCTAGAAGGAGCTGAGTATCACAGTCATTTTAAAGCTGCCTAATTGGTGCTTATTATGCTTGATTGCTGCTCGGTGACATCCACAGGTGTTTTCAATACCTGATGGAAAGCACCTGTATGAACCTCTGTTCTTCAGAGTGGTAGTCTTTAAGGGGTTGAATAATTGTGGCAATGAAGAAACCACATAAGAACCATTTACTACTGTATTACATAAACAATTGATGTCATTTTAGTTGCATTTGGGTAGTTACAACGTCCTTGTAGGATTTGATTCTGAATACAATTCCAAATGTACACTATAGTCCCTAAACCCCTTTACAGCATTGGGGGTTGAATAATTTTGGTCACAACTGTATCCTTTAAACAAAGAGAAAGCACAGCAGTAGATATCACCTTTCTGGCTGGCCATACTCATCCAACAAGGCACGAGTCACCAATTCTAATAATATATTCATGTTTACAATGGAGAGCCTTTTACCATTCACTTTTGTAAACAGGGCAATCCTTACTCTATTTCCATGTTTACACCATGTATCAGAAAGTTTTGTTATTAATGTAATGTATTATTATGTATTATTAAGGTAGGAACACTAACATTTGTAGGCTAGGCAAAGTTATTCCCTGGAAAGTTTGTCATGGCTATAGCCAATGGGAATAATAAACTTTGTACCAGGATGTCAAAAAACCAAATAGTCGTCTGTGTCAATACTTCTTTCCACAAACATTACAAGAAATACAGTTTTCATTAGCTAAGATGGAATGTTTGTATGAGAATGTTAGTAGCTAATTATCATGTAATTTAGCACACTGAAATGTGTACTGAAGATACACAGTTGATTATAAGCTAATTAGGTAATCTGCAATTGACATTTTTTTACTGTAGATGATACATTGCTAATTACTTTATAATTAATACAAGTGGATATCCTGCTATGTTCAGATCAGCAACCTAATCCTGGTTTCATAAATTAAATAACTAATTACATTCTGTTGTTATAATTGATAATGAAAGGGTCATATGTAATAATTTTTACACTTGAAAGCATAGTTTAACACATAAATAGTAATAATGAATAAATGATTTGACAGTGTACTTAAAACATTAAGCATTTGTACATTTGATAAATAATTGATAAGGAATGTTTCTGGTGCAGTTGTGGACTTTTATAATTTTATTTTATTAATTTACATAGTTTTTATTTTATGCTATTGTAGAGAAAGATCAGTAGGTATAATGTCATTTGTTGAAGAAGGTTGTGCTTTAACAAATGAGCTAATAAATTCTCTGCCCAGTGACATCTCCACGCTAATCTTTTTTACGGAACTTACCTCAATTTTCAAGTACCACATTACATCAGATGCAAAATGTAATATATTTGATTGTGTCCAGGGGTTGTGATGTCTTACAGTTGTCCTAAAGTGGTATTAAAACCAAAACCAAATTGCATTAGATGTAGTGGGTGCATCCATTTTCTTTTCTTTTGCTTTTTTCCCCTGTTTTCACCTGGTGATCTAGAAAATTCCACACCTCTTGTGTTAGACACCACTTTGGAGGAATGAGCACAGGACGCAGCAGACAGCAGCATTGTCAATCCCGAGGAAGGGGAGATAAATAAATGCATTAGCAGATTTGAATACAAATAACAAATTGAAGCCAGACTCCAGCTCACACTTTATAATCAGTTACACCAGGTTTTTTTCCCTTTGGGGATAAAGGTTTTGCATGAATAAATAAAAGCTTATCAATTTAATCACCCTTGCCATTGGTAAATGGATGGTCTTATCCATGTAAGCTGATGCATTCTGCTGGAGAGCTTGAACTTCTGAAAAACAGAGTTGCTGGATGAATTACAAAATTAAAATAGAAGAAAGAAGCCAACAAAGGAAACTAATAAAGCCATCACATCTAAGAACTGGCAAGCCGCAAGATAAAAAATGTTTGCTTTTGGATTTCATACTGTTTTAAGAATTGGCGTGTGACCATCTCAATGGCAGGTGGACAAAAAAATAAAAATGATATAAGCCAGTGATCATTTCGCGAAATACATTGCTGCACTTTATATATACTATCTGTATAGGGCATTCATAGGGCTGTTCATCCTGGTTTCTTGTCTGTTTTATAATAGTCGGATTAGAAAACTGCTGAAATGAACTTAGTTTAAATGCTTTTCTCCAGTAAGATAGATACTTTGCTTCTTGTAGGTTGCATGGGAAAACAGGTTTCTGGTCTCATTTGACCATGTATTTAACCAAAACTGTTGACAGAAAGGATTGCATCTTTACTATTGTCTACCATTTTTAAAAAATAAGCAGCAGCAGGGGTGCATGTGTGGAAACAAGTGGAAGCAGACATGTGAAGCCTGAGCTCTGCTGATGGCCTATTTCCTCTGCCTATTGGTAAGCTTCTACTAGCCACACTCAGTACAGGAGGACCCTGAACAGTGTACTAATACCTTTAGCCATCCCTCCTGCCTCACCACCCCAGGATCAGAGGTCTTCCTGGGACCCTATAGTGGAGCCCTTCCTCCACCCACCATCCACTCCTGCCTGGCCTTAGAGTACTCTACTCCCAGCCTTGCAGACTCAATCATAGACCTGGGGAAGACACTACCATTTTTGCTCCTATCCCAATGCAATCCTCTGGGACCTATCTTGCAACCTCCACATTTGGTAACCACTTACAAGCTCTGCTACAGAACATGGAGCTAGGAGCCAAGAGCTAAGGGTAGAGATAGGCATACTGAAGGAATGAGCTGATCAGCTTGAGACTAAGTTTGATGATCTACAATAATCCAATATGTCCATGTACCGAAGGACGAAAATCTTTCCTTGAAACATAATGTTTCCCAATTACAGCTCCAGCAGGAAGATCTGGGGAAAGGGAAGAGAAGTCAAAAAATACGACTTCAGGGGTCCCAGAAATAGATGGGGATTCCGACTTGCAATCCTACTTGTTGGGCTTATTTACCACCCTTGGTCCATCCATAATAATGGAAAACATGTAACATGGCTTTTCTGCTTGTTTTATTTTCTAATTATTTTATTCTTTTTTATCGATGCCTACACTTTCCAATAGGGATTAATACATTTTCATTGTGGATGTATTTTTTTTTGTCATCAGCTTTTCATTGAAAGTAAACACTGCCATCTGTCCAAGTGTTGTTGCGTACACACTTCCTTTTGTACACTCTGTGCTGAAATGTTTTTTCATCTCAGGCTTTACCAACTATGTTCACCCTCACTAGTCCACATACCACTTTTCTAACATCACTTACCTGAGGACTTTAGTTACCTATTGGATTGCAATATAAATTCAATGAAGACAGAGGCCCTGCCTTTTCTAATTCCTCCTGCTCCATTAACAGTTTTCCAAGCCAACTACCCATAACACTGGTGTCAACACTCTTGTTACCAATATTACACACATATTTTCAGGTTTATATTTAGAATTTGAGCAGCACCAATTGTCCCAAGTACATTTTAAATCATTTATTTGGCCCAATAATGAGAGTAGTCTAGCCTTCCTGAAACACTGTTTCCTTGCACCTGTGTTTTTTTATGTTACAGATACGGAAAAAATGTAAGCAATTTTATTCTCTTGTATCACCATTTTTGGGCCTAACTAATGTTTTTATACTGTACAACTCAGAAATTGTAGATAGCCTATGCTTCCTTGAGCACAAGCTAAGTGGTTTCAAATATGGCATTTCCCTTATCCCACTACTCACATATTCCTTTAATGATCTCTGCTCTAGAAAGAAACTGCCCAATCATGTATTATACTCCTACCTACAATTTAAACATTATTTTTTCACTAAATATCACTCTTTAACTTTAGATTGTCCCACTACTTTCGAACTTTTATGTGTGCAAAGCCCTTTTCAACCCCACATGATCTCCTCTATCTATAAAAAACTACATAAGTCCCAGTTCACATCTGAGACCTTGATCTTTATATGACTGTGGGGAAAGGCTCTTCAATGTCCTATGTCCTATACCACCTCCAAAATGGGCTAAAATATGTTCAGCAGCTGCCAAATCCTTGTTATGTGTGATCTACAAAGAAAATATTTATAATATTCTGATGTTCTGGTACAAGCCCCCTTAAGTGTTACATGTTTACAACCCACAGGTGACTAAAGAGTGTTGAAGGTGTAAACAGGCCACTGGTACCCTACTATACTTTTTGGCAATGCCCACTACATACAACCCTTTTAGGAGTCTGTGCCACAACTATTGGCACCAGTCTTGAGTGTAACTTTGTCTTCCCAGTTTGCCCTTCCCAGACTTTCCCAAAACTTAAAAAAAAACCTGGCTAATCATATTTTGACTGCTGCTCGAAGACTGATAACCAACTCAGTGAAGATCTACTACACCCCCTTCCCAGACTCAACTTTTGATTGCTATACCAGCAACACAGTCCTTCAAACAAAAATAGCAATTGTGGGATTATTCCCCCTTTGGTCTTTCCAAGAACAACCTAGACCGCCTCTGATATATTTTATTTTTCTCGCAAAAGCCAACATTTGCATGTGCTGACTTCTTCTCCCCTGACCTCTGTCCATAATATAAACATGAACTCTTTGTTCATCCCTGTAATCTATTGAAAAGCCAGCTGAAATATGTGGAGATGGTCTTCGGCCAGCCTAACAGTGAACAAGGGTTTGTGGAGATTGGTGAGACAGGGGAGCCTATTCTTAGGATATTTAATACAGAGTGAAGGACATGCATACAAATGTTCTTAGTCTGTTTGACGGAACCATATTGATATGTAATACAGATAAGATTTTCATAATACATTTACATGATACACCTGAATGTAATCGATGTAGTTAGTAAATTTAACAGTTATAGGTGATTTAGGTGCTACCTGAGCATACAATTATTCATTTTCTATTCTAGATATAGGCTTATGCTTAGACATCAATGAATTCGGACTTGATACGAAGTGATCAGCCATGAGTAATCTATGGTTTAGGGTGATCTGTTTGGATTATATGCATATTTCTATATGCTGATTAAGGTTATCTGGTCATAATCTTTCTTATTTAGCTAAGAAGGCCTAAACAGTGGATAAGCCTAACATTCTATATTGTATCATACATACCATAGTCATCATCTAAGCAGCTGCTATAGTCATCATGTAAGCTACTATAAAATGAAGGCAAGTATTTACAAGGATGGACTGTATGTGTTCTGTGTGCTGACTTATGAAATGTTATAAAGCTTCATAAAGGTGTGTAAGCAGTCACATGGCAGACATAAGAGCACAGTTCTGCACAGGTACAGTATGGTAGGTGTAACTCTGTATTGCACTTTGGTTTTATATTTTTCTTTATATCATGCCACACTCTCCTGCTCTACTGCTATTCACATACAATATATGTGTTTATATACAGTAACTAATAAGATACAATATACAAAATTGTGACTCTGAAAAGATTTACCCCATTTTACACTCCCAATATATGACTTACAGATGTGAATGTACACCAACAGCCAAATACTTCTGAAACCTACATCCCAATCCTTATTCCCAATCTGACACCTACAACCTTCATTTCACTCTCAGGATGTACACAACCTTCTCCCCTATACACAAGCACAATGCTTTAACATTGTTGTATTTGTTATTTTTGTACACATACATATTTTATCCTCTTAACTTGAGTCTGTGGACCCTATGGACATTCAAGTATTTACATATTCTTATTGAGTATCAAATACTGTAAGCTTTAAAACAAGTCATATGTTGCTCTAGGCACTGTGAAGCAATTCATCCTCAGCTGAAGGTGCTCTCCCAGAGCACCTGCCCTGTATTCACAAAATAAATTAAAAGGTTGTAAGGATGAATTGCTCCACAGCACCTGCAGCTACATACAGTTGTGGCCAAAATTATTCAACCCCCACTGAAATTGAGTGTTTTGGCCAGTTTGACATTGCTTTTGATCATTCAGTCATCTTGCTTACATTTACATTAAAGAGGCACTTGTAGGTCAGACAAATATAACATAACAGTTATAATGAAATAACCACAAATGTCTTTTCTGTGCTCACAGCATTATCAGTTTTATTCAACCCCCAAGTGACATTCAATCTTAGTACTTAGTACAGCATCCTTTTACAGTTATAACAGCTTTTAAACGTGAAGCATAGCTTGACACAAGTGTCTTGCAGCGATCTACGGGTATCTTCGCCCATTCTTCATGGGCAAAGGCCTCCAGTTCAGTCACATTCTTAGGCTTGCGCACTGCAACTGCTTTCTTTAAGTCCCACCAGAGGTTCTCAATCGGATTTAAGTCTGGTGACTGCGATGGCCACTCCAAAATGTTCCAGCCTTTCCTCTGCAACCATGCTCTAGTGGACTTGGAGGTATGCTTGGGATCATTGTCCTGTTGAAAGGTCCAACGTCTCCCAAGCCTCAGGTGTGTGACGGACTGCATCACGTTTCCATCCAATATCTCCTGGTACTGAAGAGAATTCATGGTACCTTGCACACGCTGAAGCTTCCCTGTACCTGCAGAAGCAAAACAGCCCCAAAGCATGATTGACCCTCCACCATGCTTCACAGTAGGCAAGGTGTTCTTTTCATCATAGGCCTTGTTCTTCCTCCTCCAAACATAGCGTTGATCCATGGGCCCAAACAGTTCTAATTTTGTTTCATCAGTCCACAGAACACTATCCCACAACTTTTGTGGTTTGTCCACATGGCTTTTGGCATACTGCAGTCGACTCTTCTTATTCTTTGGAGACAGCAAGGGGGTACGCCTGGGAGTTCTGGCACGGAGGCCTTCATTACGCAGTGTGCGTCTTATTGTCTGGGCTGAAACTTCTGTACCCACATCTGACAAATCTTTTCTCAGTTCCTCAGCAGTCACACGGGGACTTCTCTCCACTCTACGCTTCAGGTAGCGCACAGCAGTCGAAGTCAGCATCTTCTTTCTGCCACGACCAGGTAGCGTTTCAACAGTGCCCTTTGCCTTGAATTTGCGAATGATGCTTCCTAAGGTGTCTCTTGGTATGTTTAACATCTTTGCAATCTTCTTATAGCCATTGCCCTTCCTGTGAAGAGAAATCACCTCTTCTCTTGTCTTCCTGGACCATTCTCTTGCCTTCACCATGTTTGTAACCACACCAGTAAATGTCTAGAAGGAGCTGAGTATCACAGTCATTTTAAAGCTGCCTAATTGGTGCTTATTATGCTTGATTGCTGCTCGGTGACATCCACAGGTGTTTTCAATACCTGATGGAAAGCACCTGTATGAACCTCTGTTCTTCAGAGTGGTAGTCTTTAAGGGGTTGAATAATTGTGGCAATGAAGAAACCACATAAGAACCATTTACTACTGTATTACATAAACAATTGATGTCATTTTAGTTGCATTTGGGTAGTTACAACGTCCTTGTAGGATTTGATTCTGAATACAATTCCAAATGTACACTATAGTCCCTAAACCCCTTTACAGCATTGGGGGTTGAATAATTTTGGCCACAACTGTAGGTCTTTTACTGTTTATTAAGAATATACAATTATTGAATATCCATAACCTGACCACAGGCTCACTTTAGATTGTAAATCTCTTTATATGAAGACTTTATATGAACAAAATGTACCTTGTAAAACTGCACTGTGGTTTATTGAGACAGTACAGTAGATAACTTCGACTCTTACATTAATTTATTTTGAAAGTTAATTATAGGCATACAGCTGTAAAATGCAATAGTTGTGTTTCCTTAAGCTAGTGTTGTCTTTTTAAAACATAGATTAAATATTGGAGGTATTCAGGCAGACTGTAAGTGATACTTTAATTAGGATTTAATTATTCTGGCATAAAAGGGTAGGTGAGCTAAATAAAAACAATTTATACAGGCAGGATCTCCGCACCTGTAATTGCAAGAGGGCTACATGAGCTTTAAATAATAGGTCCTTAAAACACAAATTGATATGGGAGTGAATAATGACACCCAGGTGTAAATCTTTTAGTTGAGCACAACACAGAATATCTAATGACTTAATTACCTCAAAAGCAAAATTTTAATTCAGACTAAGTGTCATCAGTGAGATTGCATTAAAATGCAAAGCTAGCCTTCTAAAAGTAAAGGACTAACTAATTACAGCAAAATAGCATACAATTTGTTGCATAAAAAAGTGGCAATATATTTTGCAGTGTTGTACAACAGAACCAGAGATGATCAAATCAATCTCCCTGATTTGAGATCTTGATTAACAGATAGTAAATGTCCACTGTGAATTTCAGCCCAATCTGGAGATGGTCTATCATCTTTTTACCTTTTTTGCCATTTGTGTAGTGCATTTTTATTACTATAAAGGGAAAAAAACTTTTATTTATCCCCCTTACGAGTGGTAAAACAGTGTTCATGCCTGAATTTATGGTATACCAGCAATTGATGGGTTTTATGAGCAGCTGCCCCGCCCCAGTAAACTGGTAATTGAACATAAAGGCTAAATGTACCTTCTGGCCCATGTTAGAATCGTAGAGAGCATCTTCTACCACTTCTGTTTTTTAAAAATTCTCTTAAAAATTGCCCTGCTCAGCCGTACAATTCATAGCCTTTGCTCCTATGTCCAAACTACATTTGCCATCTGCCACCTTTGCAGATGGGTCTTCAGAACATGTGCGTGTTCCCTTCTCTTTGCTGGGCTGTTCACTCTGGTATGCTGTGTACAGCCTGGTAAAGAGGCAGGGCTTCCTGAACAACTGTCAGTATTCCCGAGCATGTCTGTAAAGAACACTTTTAGTTGCGCATGTTAGGTTTCAGGAGGAGATTTGGACGTAGTAGCGTAGTGAGATCACATCTTTTTGTAGTCAAGCTGTTCTTCCTGCACTCTCATAACTAAAGATCCATATAAAAATTTGGAACTCAGTTTAGGAATAGAATTTGCAGAAGCCTGAGCATTGCTCCCTTGGTGCAGTAACCACAATTGCAATGCTTTCCAGGCTAGAATAATAACATTTTATAAATACATTTTTTATACTATTAGTGACATTTTAGAAAAAGGTGAACTTAGCCTTTATTACAATGTCCTTTATTGAATACATTAACCCAACTCCAGACATCATTGTCATTCTAGGTTTACAGCAGCAAATGTTTGCCTCAGCAGAAAACCTTCATCATGCAGAATATCTTCCATATCTTTAAAAGCAGTTTTTTTAAGGTGCCTGATAGATACAGCCCCTGCTTTACTTCCTGGCCACTCTGGGTATAAGTGCGGCAGGTTTTAAACACCCAGCACTGTTGTCATGTCTCCTCCTCCTTCTCCTCCTGGTCATTCATTGTGTATATGGTCATAAAGAAAGGGGAGCTGGGACATGACACCAGAGTTTGGGGGTCTGTGGGGGCTGTACTTATTGCAACTAAATGAACTGGCTTTAATGATATGGAAAAGAATCTGCATGACATGGGTTTGATGCTGAAGCAAAGAAATGTTTATTACTGTAAACCTGCTAAGGCTACCATGCAAGAGCTGACCAGTGACAGCATGGTGAAATCCTAAAATCCTAAAATACTATGCACTTTTTGCTAGGATTAATTTCTGGGAATTATTTATTATGGAATTAAATGTGATAATGTAGGAAAGCTTCCTTCTCTCAACTTTAAGTTAGAACCCTGTTCAAAACCTTTTTTTTAGCTTTAAATAGAAAAAGGAAGGGTTAAAACTTTTGCTAAGTTTTAATGGCTGTATGTGTCATCTGGTGACAAGGAAGGAAGTGAGCGGACATTTTTATTTATTTTGATTTACAGTCTGCAGGGTTAGTAACATAGATACATATTTATATTAAGGAACTTAATTCACAATTGATTTACATAATGTACTGTTCCCATTGGATTACTCAAATACATAACAGGCTGCATATACAATAAAGTTCATAAAGTAATTGGATAAATATTATAAATTACATAGCAATGAGTTTTGAAGATAATATTAATACAGCATATGTCATAATTGGAAATTGTATACCAGAGTTTAAATGGTTAATGTTTAAAGAAAAATTAATTATCAATGATGGTTGTGCTTATGTGAACATGTATTTTTAACAATGAAATCATAATAATAGGCTTTTTTGTCAGAGAAAAAATAGATACAAAATCTGGAATACCATATATTGAATAATCTCTGGTAATATTAAGTTTTTTTTATTCTGCAGTTTCTTGACTAAAGGCATACTTAGTGCCTCTCATCATTTTTGTTTTGATATTGCACCCTCTGGAAATCTTAATATAATAGCCTATGATTCATCATTTTTCAAAGCTGTTTCTAGTAAACACAATTTAATATCTTTTTCTTTCTGAAAAATAAAGATATTGAAAATTTAAATCCATCATGCATTATAATTGGTGCTCCAAAGAGAAGGTCAGATATATAAAGGATAACCTCAACTAATATAAACAAAAAAAGTTTTAAAAAATAACTATTTGGCCTACCACAAAAATAAATATTTAGACCATACTATTCATTAAACCTGATCTAAACCCATCAATTTGTGTTTTCCAAAACAGTTACATTCAAGACATGTCGTGACTGATAACTGTCACAGGTGCTTGTGCTCTCAACCAAAATGTCAATCCATCAAGCAGCTGGTATCATAACTGCTCACATATGCAGCACTATAACAAATGCAGATCAAACAGAGGCTAAGATGGCAGCTTCTTCCGCTGTAAAGACTAGGAGGGATTAGTTCTGCTTTATACAGCTATAGAGATAAGAAACTATCTATGCTGGATCTATGGTGGTTGCAACTGATTTTTGCTTTTAATTAGTGTTCTCAAATCCAGTCCTATAGGACTATGAACAAGTATATATAAATATATACAGGTCTATACAAAAGTCTATACAATCATTTATGAAAAAAATCTGTAAAGTGTGGATGTTTCTTAAAAATCAGGGTTTTTTTATCAATTAGCAAGGAACTCAGCAGGTATTTGGTGTTCCAAACATTTAGGAGCAATAACTACAATACCCTTGAGTGGATTTAGGCTGTGTGTTGTTTTTTTCTTATCATGTAATAATAACAGAATGATTCAATGATGTTGAAATAAGGGCCATATGGGGGCCACATCATCTCTTCCAGAAATCCTTCTTCTTTTCGATGAAAATAGCTCTTTATGACTTTGACTCGTATGTTTGGGATCATTGTCTTATTAAATAATGCAGGGTCCTTTAGTTTTATTATTTTATCAGATGTTATTAAGTTTTAACCTATTGTTTTCTCCAATGTATTGCATGCAACAGATCCCCTCCCCTTCCCTCTCTTTTGCCTGCTGTCACCTGATAGCTGTGAACATATTTGGAACAGAGTGCTTACATTCAAGATCGATATAATCAGCAAATTTACAAAAAGGAACAGTGGGGGAATTGTTATTGTGATTATATTTTCTACACCATTTTCATGATCCTACAGTTCCTCTTTTAACTTTGATCCATCCCTTTATATAGGACAATTGATTTTGTCTTTAAATTGACTTCCGCTTATGCACACTTTAGTGAGTTCTGCATTATCTTCTCAAACCCTCCCATATGCACCAAGGCATTTGATTTCATTATCTCTACAGATCACCTATCAGTTCTTTTAAAATGAAATGGTTACTAATATAAGATGATAACCAGGAGCCCTTTGTCTTTGTTTCCCTTTAATGTATCTCATTAAGGTGTCATTAAACCTATGTACACATTCTTTAAATGTATGTTTAGTGTATGGTGTAATTAAAACCTAAGTTCACATATCGCTTGATTAGAATGTTTGTTGATACCTTTTTTATATTTATTATTTATTTATTTCAGGTACTTATTTAGCGCCGTCAATTTACGCAGTGCTTTACACACATATAAATATTGTACATTCACATCAGTCCCTAACCCTCAAGGGGCGTACAATCTAAGGTCCCTAACTCACATTCATACATACTAGGGACAATTTAGACAGGATCCAATTAACCTACCAGCATGTCTTTGGAGTGTGGGAGGAAACTGAAGTACCCGGAGGAAACCCACGCAGGCACTGGGAGAACATGCAAACTCCAGGCAGGTGGTGCCGTGGCTGGGATTCAAACCAACGAACCTAGTACTGCCAGGCGGAAGTGCTAACCATTTAGCCACTGTGCTGCCCCATAATATAATTTATATAATTCCTAAGTTGGTTATGTGATCATTATCCATTTCTTCAGTAAGTTCAGGCGGAATACATGCATGGAACTCTGGCAGTCATGGTATTTATTGAAAAAAAATCTAAATGTAAACATAGGAAAACATTGCTTTTTACATATGTTTTTTACAATGAGATTTATTTTTCAATTAATCACATGACCTCCAGAGTTCTGTCCACAAACATCAACAAAAAGGATAAACTGTAAGACAAGCAAGTGCTCCACTGTAAATCATGTGGGGTGTCTTGCTGTGGAGGAAAGAGACAGTTCACAAAAGACCTCACAAGGAATTTGGAGCATGCAGAAACCAAGTATCAAAGCAGAAGACTATAGATTGCCCACAATAGCGTTGCCTCTCTGTATAGGGAATTGGCAGGATCACTAGATAATTACAACCAAAACATGGACTTTCAAGCAGCACGTGTAATACTCTACAGCTTTGCAAAAAATTTCAAGTTTTTTACTGACACTTTAAGACTAAATTTTCAGCCCAACAATGCTTACAACTGCATCTAACTCATGAGACTATATCACTTCAGTGTAACTACAAAAAACTTTTGTAAATGTTATATACATTAGCAAAAGCAAACATATAAACCAAAGACAAATGCAAGCAAATCAACTGGGAGAATAATAAAGGATAAGCATTGCGACAGTGTGAAGCCCTGCTACTGTGAAATTGGTTTGAAAAGGCACACAGGGTTCGTACATGTGCAGACAGGACCCAGGAGTATCGATTTTGAACAGAGAAAACTGTTTCTACAGCTTTCTCTAGATTTTGGTATTGCCAGATTGGGCTCATTAGTTTGGAGATTTTGTAGTATCTTGGGAGGGAAGAAATCTCCAAACCAGTGTCCAGGGTTTGAAGAAGGTGTGCCCAGGTGCTCAATGCCTTTATAATGAAGACCCGGTGAGAGCTCAGGGCAGTTGCTGCCATTCAAAGACACAAAATTGGTTTGATGGTAGAGGTGTGCTCCAGCAAGGAGAGGTGACCTACTGGGGTGACAAGACTTCATGTTAGAGAGTTTCCCTTATCTGCAGGACTAAGAGAGTTGGGAAAGCTAAGCGGGTTGGCAGAGGACTGAGAGAGCTGAGGCAACTAGAGAGCCTAGTGTTGGGAGAACACTAACCAGAGGACATGAGTGGACCCATGGAGTGAGGTGCTGCAAGCATAAGCCGAGTGAGCCTGAAAAGTCCATTGTCTGGAAGACCAAAGAGAGCAATGGTGCTGCTGACAGGAGAACCAGATGGCTTAGCATTTTCTGGTAATTTTGTTGCTAAATGAAGCTGAAACCCCTAAGTGAGAATCTTGGATGGAACTTTAATTTATCAGTTTAATACAAATGGGATACCAGACCTTAAATCTGAAGTTTGGACTGATGTGGGTTCACTAAAAAATATTCACCGAGTCTAATCACCCCATATCAGAATATACTTTTAGGTTTTCAAAATAATTAGTTATTTGGCATCCTGTTCATAATGAAATTGATGAGCAGCTTTTCCCTCATGGCTGTTAATGTTTGTAGGATTGCCCTCTTTGCAAAAAGTATAGCAACAAAGCTTTTAAGTCAGCTTTTAACTTAAAGGAAAATCTCTGGAAATAGTGTCAGGCTTAAAGGTTTAGTCCTCCCTGAGCCTACATTTTAATTTTAGGTAGTGGATGAAAGGTTGACTTAAAGTGGAGCTTGACCCAAAAGGGGAAGTTCCGTTTTAAGGACCGGTCCCCTGCTCCCCGTTAAGGATTGGCACCATTGGGGAGTAAGGAGAGAGTGGGTACCCGAAATTGACAAATACTCGTTCCCACTTCCACTGCGATAGCCTAGGCAATAGAAAGTGGTCCATCCCCCCTCCCTCCCCATAGTCTTCTGGGACAGGTGACAAGTCACCAGAAGACTACGGGACCATTCAGAAAGCGCAGCGCTACTTGAGCATGCACACTGGGCACCCGGCTGTGAATCCCCATGCTGTCACAACTGGGTGCCCAACACTGAAGTTGTCAGTGCTGGGAACACAGGACAGCTGGTGAAACAGGCTGTAGGCAGGATCGAGGGACAGGTGAGTGGCTGTTTTTTAAAAGTCAACAGCTACAGTTTTTGTAGCTGCTGGCTTTTTTTTTTTACAGTTTCAGTTTAACTCCTCTTTAACCTCCCTAGCGGTATGGTTATGTCAATATTTCTGTGCTCAAAGCGTTTTTTTTTTTACATGGAAATATGTTGTTTTTTTTATTATAGGCCTGTAATTTTTAGGAATAACTCACTGAAATCGAACTAGAGTCTAGTAAACATCCTGGGTATGATAAAATTTGAAATACGAAATTATAAATTATAATATAATAAATAATCATAAAAAATAATAATATAATAATAATACATTTAATTCAATAATGTAATCAAACCAAAAACACTGAAATTTTAAATATAGCGACAAGTTTGCAAATCGCTGAGCGTAGTCGCAAAATCTTTTTCAGTGTCTGATAACGAATTTCCCCACGAATCATTATCACTCAATTCTGCAAGTGGTTCTGATTCACTATCGCTGTTCTCTAGCTGGTCAAAAACCGCTTTTGACCTAAAGGGACGCTTTTTGAACGTCATGGACTTTTCTCAGTTTCCAGGCAGAAAGAACAGTAAAAATGCAGGTAGGGCACAGGACAAAGCACTAGGGACAAAATGTATGTGAAATGGTTTGATACAGTAATGTGATACTATGTGATTTTTTGTGTATTTAGTGAATGTCACTTTTAAAATTTTTTCATTTTCCTCTGGTTCTGTCCCCTGTACGTCCCGTACGTCCCGACGCTCGAAGGGAACGGAACCTGGAAGACTGATGCCGGCATCAGCCGGAGGAGATGGCCAGGGACGCTGCAGGGGGGACATCGCGGGAGCGCAGGACAAGGTAAGTGAAACAGGGATCCCGGGGCAGTGCTGCAGGGTAATCCAGAGTGTAGCTCGGGGTTACCGTTTTTGGTACTGAAACTTTACCCCGAGCTACACTCGGGAATACCGCCAGGGAGGTTAACCCTAGACCTCTTATATAGCCCTTGCTACCCATACAGCAATTTCTCCCTGAGATAATTCCAGACTTTTGTTTTAAAAAATCTAGCAGTGAGAGAATTAGTTTATATTGACCACAAATGTGCTGGTTTAGGAACTCAAGAGCCAAAAATGTACCTTTATAGTCCTTGAGAGATAATAAAAAAACTTCAGGTGATTCATTTCTCTAGCATGTTTTAAAATATTTTAAATTACATACTTATTGGGTGCATTGGCTCACCATTTTGGTCGCCTCCTCAGTGACAACATGGCACACACATCCTGAATAAGGAACCACAAATGTTGAGAAGAAATCCAGATCCAGTCATTTTTTGTCCAGTATTTGCACAAATGTTTAATGACAGCCCTCTGGTGCAATTGCAGCATGCCTAAGGTCAAGTTTCAGTGCATGGACATGTTGCATATCAGGTGATTTGCAAGCTGCTTTTTTGCCACTGAATTTCAGCCAGGTGAGTACAAGTATGTCGACCTGAAATGGACACACATTCTTTTTGTCTGCTGCAGAAATCATGTAGTCCAGGGTGCCTAAATAGTAACTGTTGCACAACCAGGCTGAGCATGTGTGGAAGGCAAAATACAAGTGTGAAGTTTCCCTGTTGAGGGAAGACAACAGGTTGGTTCCATTATCACACATGTCCTTTCCTGACACATGATTTCATGCAGTCAACCACATCTCAGTCTGCCCCTGAAGAGCTAAGAGAATCTCTGCCCCAGTGTTGTTCCTGTCCCCTAGGTATACCAGCTGCAAAACAGCATACAATCATTTTGCTTTGTTTGTTGTCTCTGGGACACTTGGGGAGAACGTGTGGTTTCAACATTTTCCTAAATGAGGCCAATGAAGAGAAGGTAGAGGTGATTGAGCTGTCACCATCACCAAGTTGCAGGTCATGGGGTGGCACCACCAGACCTAGAAGTATGCCCTGTCATGCATCCTTTCTGGCTGTCAACAAGTTAACCCAGTGGTCTGTGAAGATTTAACATTCCTGCCCATGCTTGTTCGATTTACCTTCTCCATGCTAGTTAGGGGCAGGGATGGCTTTCTAGGTGGAAAAAAAACGTGGCCAGGTACTTGCCACTGGTAAAGAATGAAGGGGGAAGACTCCAGCATACCTGTAATTGGAGCAACAGCATTTTTGCAATTTTGGCATTAAGATATTAGGAATGGGGTGGCTGGCTCAATAATCTGGGGAAGAGATACTTGCTTGGCCAAGGATGTAGCTGGCATAGCAGATTGGGGTTAGGAGAGTAAATATTAACTCCACTTTTGTTGAGAAAAACAATCCTCTCTGCGTGACATGTGTACATTGAAAAGATTTTAACACATTTTTCAGAAGAGTCCTACCTGTTCTGTTCTTAATAAAAAGTTGAATGTTCAACTATGTCCTTTGGGGGACTGATTCCTGAATGGGTATGTCTGTGTTCATTTTATTCAGCTGATGCAGTTGCAATGTTCTAATAAGGAAGGCTGCAGTGTCTGCATCCCTTTAGAAGTAATTAACCCTTGGAGTAACTCACCAAAAAGATAATACCTGTTCCAGAATATACCTAAAATGTTACTTGTATCTTAATGCAGACTTTTGGGAAAGTCACTGAGCCAATCACGCAAGCAGTAAATTACATTTCTGGGGAAATTCTGTACACCAACTATCTACAGAAGGCCTCCATATTGTATTGAATTTTATGGAAAATTACAGTGGTTGCAGATTGAAAAGGAAAGATCATTTTTAATAACAGTAAATTACAATGTGGTTTGTCTAGCAATTCTATTATATATATATATATATATATATATATATATATATATATATAATATTTTTTTTTTCTTTTTCTTCACTTTTTCAAAAAAGTGGAGTTACCCGTTAAAGCATGGTTGAAGCCCATAGTACTTGTGGTTTTAACTTTTCTTTTTACCAGAAACAAAAAAGAAAAATGTTAAAGTAACAAAATACAAAAACCCAATAAAACATTGCCTCAAACTTAAAAAAGCTGGGATGCAGCTAAACAGTAAGTGAATTTGTTGCTGACTCAAGCAAAAGAGTAGCCCTAAGCTAAAAAGTTGGGCCTATTCTCTGTAAACACGATGAGCAGTATGGTACATGCCTCAATGCAATTCATAGTAATGAAGCACTGACCACCACAGTGAATACAGAGAAGGGGGGGGGGAGCACTCTCCACTTTAAATAATGTAGCAGTGGCAATAATCACTTCATATAGCACTGTATATCTCTGTAGGTAGTACTCTGGCACTGTACAGTAACATTTACACCTACAGGCAGTCCCCGAGTTACATACATCCAACTTACGAGGTGGTATAAAAAAGTTTTGACACTAGTTTTGTAACATGCCAACAGATGGCAGCACAAGGCTGCATGCACAATGGTCAAAAGACATCTTCCTGTGTACATCGTAAGCTGCAACAGGAAGAAGGGTCAGCCGCACACCGGAGGATTGATGAATATAGTGTAGATTTATTGATCCATAGCAGCTTATGATTAAGCACGGGATCATGTGAAACGCGTTAACAGGTCCTGTATTCATGTCCTGGCATTTTGCTTGTATTATGGGTCAATAAATATACACTATATTCATCAATCCTCCAGTGTGCGGCTGACCCTTCTTCCTGTTGCATCGTGTATGGTGGTGAGCCAGAGCCTGCACCTGTCGTGGATTGATCTGGATTGTTTGCCTGAGTGGTATACCTCTGTTCTTTGGATACATCGTAAGCTGTGCAACTGGTGCTATTCTGACTGCATGCTTCACCACGTCTGCTATTTCATCATGAAAAGCAAGTTATAACAAAGAGAAAACGTGAAATTCTGCTTGAAACTGGGCTAATCAGCCACAGAGATGTTTGATATGATTCGGCAAATTTTTATTAATACTGCAGTGAGTCATCCGAAGTGTTTTGAGTGGCACGCTTGCTTCAAGAGCAGACGAACATCATTGGAAGAGGACAAGATAAATAAAGAATGCAGCGCTTAATTCATGAAAGTGACAATGCACCCTGTTCCAAATTATTATGCAAATTATGTTTTTCTCATTTACCTAAATAATTGATGTAAATAACAGTCAGCATAATTCTCATGTTATCAACTATTAAGAGTATAATTCACATTTTATTGAACAAACCTCCTAATGATAACAGTATTTTTGTTAAACATAAAAAACGTACAATGCACTGTTCCAAATTATTCCGCACAGTAAGTTTCAAAACACTTTATAGGTTGTAAAGAACTGAAAATTGTCATTTGTTGTGTTTGCAGCATATTTACTGAAATCTAAAGCTATTTCAATCAAAATTTTAACAAGATTTTAACTTTTTAAACATTTTAACAGGTCATGTTACATTGTAACATAGGACCCCTTATTTGATAGCAGCTTCACAAGTCTTGCATCCATTGAACTTGTGAGTTTTTGGACAGTTTCTGCTTGAATTTGTTTGCAAGATGTCAGAATAGCCTCCCAGAGCTGCTGTTTGGATGTAAACTGCCTCCCACCCTCATAGATCTTTTGCTTGAGGATGCTGCAAAGGTTCTCAATAGGATTGAGGTCAGGGGAGGATGGAGGCCACACCATGACTTTCTCTCCTTTTATGCTCATAGCAGCCATTGATGCAGAGGTATTCTTTGCAGCATGAGATGGTGCATTGTCATGTATGAAGATGATTTTATTACGGAAAGCATAGTTCTTCCTTCTGTACCAGGGAAGAAAGTGGTCAGTCATAAACTCCACATACTTTGCAGAGGTCATCTTTACACCTTCGGGGACCCTAAAGGGGCTGACCAGCTCTGTTCCCATGATTCCGGCCCAAAACATGACTCCACCACCACCTTGCTTATGTCGCAGCCTTGTTGGAACAGGGTGGCCATCCACCAACCGTCCACTACTCCATCCATCTGGACCATCCAGGGTTGCACGGCACTCATCAGTGAACAGGACTGTTTGAAAATTAGTCTTCATGTATTTTTCTGCCCAATGCAGCCGTTTCTGCTTGTGAGCATTGATTATTGGTGGCCGAATAGAAGGTTTTTGCACAGTTGCAAGACTCTGGAGGACTCTACACCTTGATGTCCGTGGGACTCCAGAGGCACCAGCAGCTTCAAATTTCTGTGTGCTGCTATGTAATGGTATTTTAGCAGCTGCCCTCTTGATCCGATGCATGGATCTGGCAGAAATCTTCCTCAATGTGCCTTTATCTGCATGAACCCGTCTGTGCTCTGAATCAGCCACCAATCTCATAATAGTGCGATGATCACGCTTAAGTTTTTGTGAAATATCTAATGTTTTCATACCTCATCCAAGGCATTGAACTATTTCACTCTTTTTGGCAGCAGAGAGATCCTTTTCTTCCCCATATTGCTTGAAAATGGTGCTCTGCTTAATAATGTGGAACACCCTCCTTTAGTAGTTTTTCCTTAAATTGGGCCAATCTAATTATCACAGGTGCCCAAGATTGGTTTCAGTGATCAAAAGAGCCCTGACACACAATGCCATCCATGAGTTACACTGAAAAACAAAATATTTAATCTTTGTGACACTTAAATAGAATTTGCATAATAATTTGGAACGCGGTGTATATAAAAGTGAAGCGCAAAATGATTGAGAGCTGGAGTGACCACAGAACATAAAGTGTTTCATCAAATATTGACGAGATAATTAGTGACTGGAATTTCCAATGGTGACAATAGTGAATAGTTCCAAACAAATTATTATGGTGATACACTTGTAAATATTGATCAGTAACTAAAAGTCCAAAGTATTCCGTAAAATCTCCGTGCACGTGACTCTGTGATAAGGGTTTGCTGTATGATTGCACTCACCAGAAGCACAATGGTTTTGCGCATAGAATCAATGAGAACCCCGTTCTGGGTGGGAATGTTTAGCTCCACCCACACAGGTAGATGCAGGCAGAGTCCACCCCTTCCTCTACAGCAGCCATTTCATTTAAGGTGGAACATATCCCTTTTGGCAACATTTATGCTTGGTGAAACGGTACTAATGGAGCTGTCCCTGTATGCTGTGAGGGTCCAGTGATTGATGCCTGGAGCTTTATCCTGTGTGCTGTCAGTAAACCAGTGGAGTTCCTTTCCTGAGCCCAGATGTCCACAGGGGAGTTATTGGATATGATTCTCCACTTACAACTGTACATTAGCTACCTCCATCTTATCATCCCCGGCAGCTGTTACATTTTGTACCATATTCCCCTACCTTTATATTGTAAGCTCCATTAGCAGGGCCCTCCTAATCCTTCTGTATTGAACTGTATTGTAATTGCACTGTCTCCCTTTTAAGTTGTAAAGCACTGCACAAACTGTTGGCACTATATAAATTCTGTATAATAATAATAAGGGTGATAATTCACTCCTTGGGGTCAATATATTGTTCAGCAGCTACCGGAGAAAGAAGGGCTCAAATTAGGATGAATAGTCTGTCTCAACCACTGGACAAGTCTCCAGAGTGTATAACATGAGAGGTTTATATACAAAAGTTTAAGTCTTTTGAAGTATAAGATTCATGACAGACAAAAAAAAGGTAATGACAGAATTTCAGATAAGTCAAGCAAACGAAAATAAACAACCAAACATATTTCACATGCACAGCAGTGAGAGAAAATGGGAAAATGCATTGACCAGATGCCAGTTAAAGCTTAGTGGAGGAAATAAATCCAAAGAGTGCATGTAAAGTCTTGCTTGTAAGCCATACTGTTCATTTACCTATTAGTAAAAGCATACAAGGTTTTTAATAAAAGTAAATTGAAGATACAACAGAGGCTACAGAAGTGTGAAATTGCAGAAGCACAGTTTAATTATGGATAACAGGCCCAACTTGTACATGCCTAACTTTTATTTTATGTATGAATTGGTTAAAGTACACACTTCTTTCAAACAATGCACAAAAAAAACTCATGGATGGACAGACTGGCAACTGCTGCCTGGTGTATTCTAATTACCCAAAGCTTAAAGTTATAAATTAAAGAAAAAAGGAAAGTGCCCTTTTTAATAGAAAACTTAGCTCGGGTGTTGACAACTGAAAAGCTAGATATTGATCAGTTTTAGTGGACAGATAAAATGGATATTTGGGTGTACAATACTCTGCTGTCTGTGAATGCACATACTTGTGAGCAGGATTCCTGTAAGACCTGCTCATGGTCGTTAAGTGGGTGCACGTGCGTGAACGCTGCCCGCACTGACCTCTGTCTTGCTTTTGGACTTCGCTTCTGCTTGCTCCTTCTGCTCATCTGCCTCGTCATTACCAATTCTGGCCTGACTCCTGACTACTCTTCCACCTGACATTTATGCCTGATCTACCTACTAGTTGCTCACCCAGACTGTCTGACATTGCCTTTTTCCTTATTTCTGCACCTGAACCAGCTGAGCAGTACCTGTCTCCAACAAAAACTCTTCTGCCAGGGTTCCATCCACAAGATGCTCCTGCATAACCAGATGCACATCAGCATCCACCAGCAGAATTCTTATCAAGCACTCATGCCACTCTGTGCTTTGTACTCCCTGTTACGTTACCAGGGCTCCTGAGCCAGAGCTGTAAGAGAGGACTTCTTCTGCATTTCAGACTCCATAACCAGGTACGTTACATTTGCACACAGGCAGGGCAATAAGAAAATGTCAGTAAGGAGTGTATCAGTGAAGAGTGTACATCTACTTTCTAATGTCAAAGTATCAATATCTTGCCTGAATGTGTTCAAGCCAGTGATAGTGATGTGTTGTGATTTACTTTTTATGTCAGATACAGTGGTGTATTTAGGTTTTGTGCGGCCCCTAGGCAACAAAAAAATTGACACCCCCCGCCCGCAGAAAGGGCCTGACATTGACCAAGAGCACCCCTGCCCTCCACTACCACTGCCCCCCATACACCAGTCACCATCCCCCATAGGGAGAGAGAGAAAGACACTCACCTTCACAGCACCGCACATCCCCAGGAACGAGAGTGGGGCTGTGCATATACTGTCATGAAACCCACAGCATCTCTGGGAACCCACCAGGTCCCCATGCCGCGTGTGTCCCTTCTTCTGTCCCTTCATCCAAAGTGCTGCCCCCCCTGAAAAATGCCGCCCTAGGCAAATGCCTTGTGGTAAATACACCCCTGGTTAGATACACAGTATATGTATGTAAGGTATATACAATGTAGCAATCACAAGAGTACTGTATATACCTGTTAGATGCCTGTAAAATGATTTGGTCTTATGCTCTCACACCTTTCACAAATAAACAGATGCTTTGGTCAAATTATCATTTTTTTATCAGAACTTTTTCTCCTAACTCTCTTTATCAGGTTCCCGATGTCATGAGGATTGTGGAATTTTCTCATTACCAGATTAATAAACCAGCATTCACCACTGCACTACTCAATAGTTGATGGACTTGTTGAGAGACAAGATCTAAGATAAGCAATAGGTCAAGGCAAGCATCAGACTGGAATGGTACAAGATCAAACTATTTGAGCTCTCTGTGGGCTAGCTTGTTCTTGCTGCAGTCCAATATGCCTTGCCAGAACACTGTCACTATGGCCTGATTGTTGCAGTCCCACTCAGAGTGCAGAAGCAGGCAGATCGAAGAATTTTGGGAGTGTCTCCTTGGAATTAGACACATCCTGCTTTGGCCCTGTCACAGTAATAGCTTACATAGTACCCAGAATCAGACAAAATTATTTTAAAGTATCCTCGAAAGATGCTTTCTGTAGTTCTTATCTACAAGTAGAGACATTCCAAAATAAAAGGATTGCTTTCTGGGACATAATGGATTCATTTGGCTGTTGTAATTTAAAATTTTAAAATATCAGTGGTTTTAAAAGATTTGGCACAGGTAGAAATGAGCATAGTGGGCACCATACCAAATCCTTCTAGTTTCCTCCAAAAGCCTTAGTCTTCTCAGAACTGCATACATATCCTCCTGTACTGTATCCAATATTACATGTAATACCTCGCTTCCACCACAGCTCTCTGTACCTTTCACCCTTTTCCCATTACTGGATTCTGCATTTCCTTTTTTGGCCATCTCCAGTGTATTTACATATCTCTCCACAATCACATCCCTGCCTGAAACTAACTGCCTTTCTCACTGCTACCTAGCAGACCAACCAAACCTTTAAACCCTCTATGTAAAACTAGGGATACGTTTTATGTTTGGGTGATACAGGGTTAAACCATAACTTTGCATATTCAACATTAGCCAACACTGAGCTTTGGTGCCCATATGAAGAAAAAAAAATCACTCAAAATGCTTTGCAATTGAGTACTGTGGTCAGACTGAACAGCATTGTACAGTGCTAAATTATTTTGTTTTCTTTTACTTTATTTTAATTTTCAATTTTTTTTTAGTTATTTTTTGGTTAGAATATTTTAGGATTCATGTTTGGGGTTTAGTGTTTCAATTTAATTGTTTACCTTAGGCTATTTTATTTATATTTTTTTTTCAAGGACTTTTTTTATTTTATTTTCAGCAGCAAACTTGTGGTGACATAGGAATAGCTTCCCATTTTTAACAGCACTGCACTGCATACCATTGTGGACTAGTTAACTGCAGAAAAAGCACCACATCCAACCATTACCATAGCTGGCAATAAAATTCCCAAAATCTCCCATTACCATCATGTCTACAGGGAAAGGCAGAGGTTGCTCACATGGAGTCAATAGGGGGCAAACAAGTTTTGCATTCACAGCCCAAAGTGGTGGTTAGGCCTCAACTTCGATGGGTAGGGCTCGTCTGACTTAAATTTCTATATATGCCCTTGTTTTAGAACTCTACCCTGGACATGCTGCAGCAGCTGCACTTGCATCAGTTCGCATCAATGAGTATTTGTGTGAGTATGGCACTTCATCGCCAGGCCAGGGGATTCTGTTTTTTTCTACCACATTATTGGCTTCTTATTCAGGATTTGTCACAGAGAAAAGACACTGGCATTTTTAAATCTGTTTGCTTTTTCCTTCTGAATTTGCAACATAGCCACATATATATACCTTCTTACATAGTGTGCATTCAGTATGTACAGTATTTCTGGCTCATGTCTTAAATCATTCACTTCAAATGATAATTCCTCTGTAAAACTTGCCTGTTTTCTCCTTGTTAAATTTTAGAATATAAAAGTGCATCAAATTTTTTAACTATTTTTGGATTTTATGTCAGAAAACATGATTTCTATTTTTTATTTCTGGATATCGCCTACGTTTTCCCTCTGAAAATGAGGCCTAGTCAAAAAGCTTATATACTCTGCATGGAAACTCTGTAAGGGTCTTCTGTGAATACACTCTAATTTTTATGCCTGAATAACACCTGCCTGGTCTCTAACTCTAAAAATGAAGACTAGTCGAAAGGCTTACATACTGTACATCTAATCTGTACTCTGTTTTTGGCTATTGTCTTAAAAAACATACACTGATTTTTATTGCATGATACATCCTGCCTTATGTTGCTATCTGAATTTTTGGTCTACAAAGACTGCTTACATAGCGCTCATTAAGTATAAATAATTTCTTGCTCTTGTGTTTGAAATAATACAACTAAATTGTTATTTCATGATAACACCTCTCTAATTTTTCTCCCTTCCATTGCGGACTAGTAAAAATGCTTACATAATGTGCAGCATGTCCATGCAAGCTTTTTTTTTGTTTGCAAACTTTTATCAAATAAAGACACAAAGAAAATACACACAGCATAAATGACAGCTGTGACTACAACAAAAATAATACAGTTTAAAAGAAAAAATATATTGAAGCTCATGCAGGCTGAAAATCACAATATAGTTATATACCGTAATTTGCATATAAGAAGGATGATGCATAATAAAAAAGATTCTTAATATAAATTGGATAAGAGGAATCATAGCAAATACTGACTAATCCATGGTATAAGGGGTCCTACTTTTCATCAAAGCGAGATGTGCAGTCAGGGATTGCGGGAAATATTTTTTTCCATTAGCATAATGGCATCTACTCGAGAAATTACTTGCAGATGGGAACATCTATGGATTTCCAATTGAATGCAACAGTCCATTGCGTGGCAACACAAATCATGTGAATGAGCTTCTCTGAAAAATATAGGAGATCTGGAATATTAGTGATAAATAGGCAATTTGCTCAGGTCAGGTTGACTGGAGCTACCTTTCCACATTCCTAAAATATATGAAGAAAAGAAACAGGACTGAGGGACTTACGGGTAGATAAAGTCTAATTTAAGTGGAGTATAATACCACCTCAAGAAAAGTTTGGGTGCTGTTTCTTTAATTGCCAATGACTTAGTACATTTCCATAAATTACAAGATCTGGTCTCCCATTCCTAATCTGAGAACTGCTCTCCAATCTCCTCCCAATGGATCATATAGGGAAGTTTACTGTGGATTTCACATCAAATGGCATAAAGGACGCAAATTAGTCTTTTCCCTCAATTGTCATGCCAAAAGTTTTCATAAATCATATAAGGAGAAGATGGAGAGAGAGTGTAGCTTGTAACATAAAATGTCAGATTTTCTGACAATGAAAAAAATTCAGTAGATGCTACTGATTTCAAACTTTAAAGCTGAGGAAAGATCACAATAGTAGAGTCCTCTTGGAACTTTGAAAGAGTAGTTATAGCATGGGATCCCCACCAATGGAAATCACAAGGCTGAGAGAAAGCCATTGTAAATCCAGGATCCCCAAATATGAGGTCCAAGGTGAAATTTTGGAAACCAAGAAATTCTGCTTCTGTAAAGACTGGGCTACTTAAAGATTACATGCTGCTATTTCTTTTATGGGAGAGGTTAGATAACAGAGACACATCTGTGGTAAGGCTAGCCCTCTTTGCTGTGCAAACTATACAAAATTAGAAAATATTCTGATGCTGCACTTAAGTGGTATAAATAGAATCCATATATAAAGTCTATAAATGAGAGAAAATAAATGCTAAATCTTCGTCCAAAGGTTAAGATCCCAACACCAAAGAACACAAGGGGGCACCAACCTAAGTGCCGTAGGTTAACATTATTTATTAAAATGTAATAGCCAATAGCTACTTACAAAGATAGGAGAATAGTAAGCATCTAAGTTAATCCTCGGCTTGTCCAGTGAGGGGGCCGATGGTGTCAGCCTGAGTCCGGATCCCAGAGGTGGAGTAGAGTGAGAGCTGTCAGCTATCAATGGTGGGGATGCTGGAAACCAGCGCCATAACCAGCGTGGAATGCACGAAAGTGCGCCTGGACTGGGTGGGCAACCATTAGGAGGGCGAGGACAGTTCAGATGACGCGTTTCAAAGTATCCGATTCTTCTTCAGACCTCTATAAGATCCAAACATCAATTCTGTAAGGAGATGTAACACACTGCACCTCAGGTGATATAGCCAAGCAGCTTACCAAATAGATATGACCCTCAAATTACAGAGTGGTCAAGAAAGCCCAATATCTCCATGGAAAGCCTGCGTCCACATCAGTCACCATAAGTGTCCTCCCAGAACAGATCATGCACTATGGCCAGATTCCATCACTCCAGAGGCAGTGATGAAAAGAACCCTGTCATTTGGAGTAGAAGCAGCCAGTTCCCTTTGATGAATGTACAAACAACCTTTAGGTCCAAATATCTGTAATTGTTGACTGGTTAGCTCTTGGGCTTGCTCCTTAATCTGCCCATGCATCTGTATAATCCGGAAAATAGTCTGGCTGACATCGAGCCTCTGATACCCAATGAATACTGTCAATATGATACAAAATTGAACAGCACATCTAGGTGGTTTATTGTGTCATACAAATTTAATAAGGTCAGATTGAATTTGGGTGAGATAGAATTTGGAGATCTGAATTGGGAGGGCCCTATATAAAGACGAAGTTTAGGGAGAGTATTAATTTTAATGGCAATTACCCTGCCTAAAAGAGGAATATGAAAAGAAGACCATATTTTGACCTTGTTGTGCATTTTAGTTATTATTGGGGGGTAATTATGTTGAAGTAACTCTGAGCACCTCGCACTGAGAGAGGGCTGTATTGATGGGCAAGACCAAAGATTTAGTGAGACTGACCGTAAATCCCAACAGAGCTGCAAATTTAGTTAGTACACTCAGGATATTTGGAAATGTGATCATAGGTTGAGTGATAAACAAAAGTACATCATCAGCATACATGCACAATTTAAAAGCAGCTTGGCCCATACAGTAGCCCATAATATCTGGATGAAGATTAATGGCTGTGGCAAATGGTTCCATAATCAGTGCAAATAACAAAGCTGAGAGAAGACACCCCTGCCTCATGCCCCCTCCATGTGGGAAAAACCCAGCTATGTGTCAATGCAAGATTTCAGTCTCTTAACTGACAAAATAAGCTATAATTTTTCTTCACAATAAAAAATTCATCACACCCTTTAACATAATGTCCAAGTAAAACTGCTTATATACTGTAATGTCAATAAATATTTCTGTCTGCTGTCTTTGAAGTAACACCCCTGCCTCATGCCCCCTCCATGTGGGAAAAACCCAGCTATGTGTCAATGCAAGATTTCAGTCTCTTAACTGACAAAATAAGCTATAATTTTTCTTCACAATAAAAAATTCATCACACCCTTTAACATAATGGCCAAGTAAAACTGCTTATATACTGTAATGTCAATAAATATTTCTGTCTGCTGTCTTTGAAGTAACACTCTCTAATTGTTATTTTTTATTTACAAAATTGATCTCTCCCCATTACATTGCTACTCAATCAAGCTGCTTACATACTCTCCAGCCATGGTACTATTTGCCTGCCTACTTTACCTGAAATCTGGCAGTGTAATTTTTGCATATTCAGCATATCAACAGTCGTATCTCTCAGTTGAGGGGTTTGTAGTTTTGAGTTGTTTTTGTGCACTCTGTGTTGACATTATACTTCATTTTTTCAAAGTATTTCCTTCTGATAACTGAGATCCGATGTGCTTGTTTGTTACTTCCACCACTCAATTCTAATCTATTATTCTTACATATAATATAGGTGTAATGGCAAAACTACCTGAAACATGTTTTTTTAAAGTGAAAATTATTCATATTGGGTTGCTACTGCTGTATGTAGGACAAGGTATAATGTACAAGTACATTGTAAACAACATTATTACTCATGCAATTTATGTGATGCCAGAATACATTGTCACTGATGCTGTCCCAGAGAATCATGCTGTTCTGTAACATCATATGAAGCTTAAGGACATCTCTAAAGCATTTAGTTTGAATAACTGGTGTTTTTCTCATGTCTCCCTCACAGTCACTTAAAATAGATGTCCTTGTCCCCGCTGAACAGGATTTTTCTATATTTTTGTGCATTGGTACATGTCCACCATGGCAGTGCCCAACTCCTCATCCCTTTTGTTTAATGAACCCATGCCTACTAGCCTTGAAAAAAGCCAGTATTGATTTGTAGGATTTTCTCCCCTCTCATAGATTTCAAAGGGGTTTGGAATAACGTTTGAATTCCAAAACATTACGATTGGTTTGGCATATATGTCGCAAATCGAAACCAGTCACATTCAGCATTACCACCTATATCCAAATGTGCCCCTCTTACTGACACCACTGCCAACAAAGCACCAAGTGCTGCCTGAACCCTCTGTTAAATAACTCATTCACCACTTTTACCCAGCATACCTGTCCACAGTATGCATGTAGACTAAAAGCTGAAGAAACACTCAGAGTTTCCAACCACATTGTCAGAACCTGGATCTTCTGCTGGTGGCACCGTGGTTCCCAGAGCAGAAGTGTGAAGTTTTGGTATTTACTTGCAGGTGTTTCTCAGCAGTCAGCAGATCCCAGTAATCAATCCCCACCTGATTCTTGGAGATTATTTAGCTTCTCCTCTAATATTTGGCTTAATTTTTTTGCCCTGCTAGCCCTATACTGTTTACTGTTTAATCCTAAGCCCGATTCCTGCCTGATCCTGCTCCTGTTTTGTACCTGTACCTTGTGCCTTGTTTCCTCATACCTGATCCCATTGTTCCTGATCCCAGTCCTGGTTTTTCTTTCCTGATGGTCCCTTGCTTCTCCAGTAGTACCCTGTTTATCTCTGTTTCTTATTTTGTATATAGGCTGATTGTTAGGTATTTTGTCATTTGGTTTGGGTCACTTATATCTTCATGTTTGCTGTGTATACTGCTTGTTGGTGTTTCGATAGATTTTGTTAATAAACTTAAAAATCATATATAATGTGGTCTAAGTTTTCTTAAGTGTAGCTATGCAGATATGGCTATCGCTGCTACTGATATCCCTGACACACTAAACCCCACTAATGACCAGATCAGCTGCACTTGGGACCTGGGAGGTATTTTTTCTGTGTAATTACTGTCCTTTATGCTAAGATATATCTAGGGGAGGCTATTTATTATCTGAAATTGACACTGGAGGATAAAGATCTTCTTCAGGGTTGCACTAGTGAACGATTGCTGAAATACATTAAAATAGTGCATACCTTAGTTGATCAGGGCAGATTTTCAATTAGAGATATACAGCCTTTGGTTCAGATTTGTTCTGAACTAGCTTTGCTTACTACATTTCCTGACCATAATAATTTCACTCCTCCCTTTAATATGCCTTAGGTTGAGTTTTTGGTATGGCTGCTGAAAGATGACACAACTTAGTTCTTTGAGCTCTACACAGCTTGTTCACAAAGGCTTCTGTCAAGAAAGGCTTTGCCATAGTACAGATGGAGTTCCAAGGAGCATACGTATGTGCCTGAGCTGGTTGGGAACAGGACGAGCAGATGTGCAAGCACGTGTACATGCGCATTTCTAGGTGCGCACCTGCCACCAATACTAGTACCACTTTATGTGAGTGTGTTTCTGATTCCTGATTCCTCTGATCTTGACCCCCCTTGCTCCTGCAGCCTTTTCTGCTACCTGCCCTGACCTCAGCTTGTCCCAGGATTCTGTCTCTGCCTTTTGCTCTTGTCTGATCTGCTACATTGTTGCTGACATTGGCCTGTGACCTGATTATACTGCCGTTTATGCTTGATCTGCCTGATTGTTACTGACCCAGCTTGTCCAACCCTGTATCCTGCTTATGCAGCCTCCTATAGTTCCTTCAGTTCAGCACGCTCTCATCTGGCTTCTGTTTCTTGCTGTGTATCCACAGCCTGTCAACAGCCAAGTACCATGCCAACCTGTCTGCTACCAGCCTGTTCCGTTTTGACATCTGCCTGCTGTCAGCTGTTCCATTTCCTGACATCCTCCCAGTGAAGTGTTAGTTACTACCCACGCAGCCTACTGGACTGACCAGAGTCACTCATACCTTGCTGTGCTCTCGCGGTTACTGTTCCATTGCCAGTGGCCCCCGACCCAGAGCTGTACAAGAGGCCTTCCTCTTCATGTGACAGCTTCTGTTAGATTGTGTTACTGATGTGCTTTCCCAAGTCAGACAAGGGAACTGTAACTTTGTTCAGCCTCTGCTCCAAGCTTGGTCTCGGATGCTATCTCCAGTTTTAGTTGATTTACACCAATTAAGATCTGCCTCAAAATGTCAAGAATCCATTCCTTTGTTATCCTTAGCAACCACAGCTGCTACTAATTTTTCCTTACTTTCTGTATACCAGAACCCCTTTTCCATTTACTGCACTTCACCTGCAGTTAACCCATTGAAGGCTCCCCCTACAGTTCCATTACCCATCAGAACCTCTTAGACATCTTCCTCTGCTTCTTCTACTTTTTCCTGTATGCTTCCCAGTACTGTTAGTACCTTCCCACCAGCAGCACAATCTGGCTAGCACCATGTAACCACTTCAGCAGGATTCCAGCATCTCAACCAAAAAATAAACAAAAGTTTTTTCCTACCCTATACGGATTTGCCACTATCTTCTAATGCTTCAACAATTCTTCAGCCAGTTCATGACTATGCCTGCTGATGGGGTCCAGACCATATCCATGTTTGCAGCTGATGGGGTCCAGTCTGCCTCCATGCTGCCTGTTTATGGGGTCCAGTCCACATCCATGCTGTCTGCCTCTTATAATCCGCTGTCAGCTGCCAAGCATACCTCTGATGATCTGCTATCTATTGCTAAGCCTGCCTTTGATGATCACTGCCCAGCCAGCCTATGGTGATCTGCTGCCCAGCTGGCCTGTGATGATCTGCTACCTGCTGCTCAGTCAGCCTGTGAAGATCTGCTGACCACTGCCCATCCAGCCTGTGATGATCTGCTGCTTCTGCTCAGCCAGCCTGTACTTTGCTCATTCCCTGGCCACTTCCCAGCCAGACTTTATTATTATTATTATTATTACTATAATACAGGATTTATATAGGGCCAACCGTTTGCTCAGGGCTTTACAATATAACGGGATACAATACAGCAACAATACAGTTCAATACAAGAGGGAAAGGAGGGCCCTGCTCCTTTGAGCTTACAATCTAGGAGGGAGGGGCTAATGGTACAAAAGGTAGTAACTGTGGGGGATGGACTGGTTGGAAGAGTAGAATATTTCATTATTAGCTGAGGGCAGGATAGGCTTCCCTGAAGAGATAGGTTTTCAGAGATCATCTAAAAGTGAGCAGAGTAGGCGATAGTCTGATAAATTGGGGTAGAGAGTTCCAGAGGATGGTGGAAGCTCTGGAAAAGTCCTGGAGACGAGCATGGGTGGAGGAGACAAGGGAGCTAGAGAGGAGAGAGGAAGAGGTCTTGCGAGGAGCAGAGAATACGGTTTGGGTGATATTTAGAGACAAGATCGTTGATGTAATTTGGGGCAGAGTTATAAATGGCTTTATAATATTAGTTTATCAAGTGACCAAGGGAGGAGGTGTAGATGGAGAAGAGAAGGGGTCCAAGGACAGAACCTTGAGGGACCCCTACAGAAAGAGGGAGTGAAGCGGAGGAGGCAGAGTTATAGGTAACGCAGAAGGAGCGTCAGACTTCACTGATTCCCTGCCTTCTGCCCAGGTGGACTCTAGTACAAACATTAAGCACCCTCCTGTTGATGAGTCTGACACTTTCAAGTTTCCATTATTGTCACATGGCTTGCTTTGGTTACCGGTCTAAGATCCCTATTGTTGCCTGTCCTGAAATCCTTTTGCAGCCATTTGCTCCTGTTGTGCAAAGGCTGAGTGGTTCAAATACCCACTGTGAGAGCTACACTCGCTATTATAGCCCCCACTAGTAGAAGTCTTCTGGAGAAGGGCAGAGTTCCATTTAAACCTTTTCCTGGCCTATTCTAATCTATGTGATCCCGGGTGCTTTAGAGGACCCTATGACTTTGGTAGATCTGCATGGCTGTTAAAACGTGGAGCAGTTTCTAGCATCCCAGATGGGAAGATCCAGTCATGAATGGGCACCCTGGCTTCTGGGTACCTGTATGGACAAGGGATTCAAGTGTTAAGCCTTCAGGTTGCCTTTGAAATCCCAGCTTTAGACATTTGCTACATTAAAGAATTTTAAGCTCCAAATACTGCACCTCCTCAAGGATTTGACCTACAGGGAACCCAGGCAACCTTTGGACCTCAGCGAATATGTACCCAGCCCCTGGTGGTGGGGCGTGTTGGAATGTCTGGAGGTCATTCCTTAAGGGGGAACTGTCAGAACCTGGATTAACATGCTGATTGCACCCAGAGCAGAAGTTTCGGTGTCCACCAGAGGGTGTCTCCCAGCAGCCAGCAGATCCCAGTTCCAATCATTCCCTACCTGATGCTGGCTGCTGGGAGGGTATTTAGTTCCTCCTCTACTATTCCCTTGTGCTTCAGTGTATTGCTCTGCTAGGCACACTGCTTGCTGTTTAATCCTAAGCTTGATTCCTGCCTGATCCTGCCCCTGTTTTGTACCTGTACTTTGTAACCTTATATGTGTTCCCCTTGCTCCTGATTCAAGTCCTGGTTCCCCCTTTCTCATTGTCCCTTGCTTCCCCAGTAGTACCCTGTTAATCTGTGTTCCTCATTTTGTATACATTGTATTATAGTTAGGCTGATTGTTAGGTATTTTGTCATTTGGTTTGGTTCATTTATATCTTAATGTTTGCTGTGTATATTGTTTGTTGGTGTTTGGATAGGTTTTGTTTTACTGTTATAAAACTTGCTTAAATCATATATAGTCTGGTTTCAGTTTCTTAAGTGTAGCTATGTAGATATAGTCATCCATGCTGCTGGTATCCCTGACACATATTCTTGTTGCCCTAGAAGGCTCCTTTGTGTTTTTTAGCACGTTTGAAGTTTTTTTCCAGAACAACACCCTATCTTACCTTACCTAAAGCATACTTGCAACACAAAGTATATTTAAATATCACTGACCTTCTTCACCTATCTTCACTGATGTTTGATCAGAGTGCCCAAGACATCATTTAACCACTTGCCCTCCTGAGGATTTACCCACCTTCCTGACCAGGCCATTTTTTGTGTTACTGCACTGCAGTAGTTTGAATGACAATTGTGCAGTCATGCAACGCTACACCCAAATTAATTTTTTTCCCCATAAATTGAGCTTTCTTCTATCGGTATTTGATCGCCCGTGTGTTTTTTATTTTTTGCGCTATAAAAAAAAGACTGACAATTTTGAGAAAACTGTACTGGGCAGGAAGAGGTTAACATGAGGGGAAAACAAGGGGTTAACTGTCTGCAGGGAATGTTTTACTATGGGCTGTGTCTGTGTGTTCTTCACTGCAATCACACTGCTCTGGATGGCTGTGCTGTGCACAGCCATCCAGAGTAGAGTGCTCGAGCTGACGGAGGAGGACTGTTAGTAAACAAAACAGTCCTGCTCCCCGTTGGAGATCTTTGGAAATCACTGGGCGCCAGCGTGTAATTACCAGCTGGGACCCAGTGATTGACAGCCGTGGCTGCGAATGGCGGTGCGGGTAGGGCATGTGTGCCCCCTACCCATAAATGAAAAAATCATGTATATATACTGTACGTAATTTTGTGCACCCGTGCCGCCCTGTAGCAGTATTTCTGCTATAGGGCACACGGGAAGTGGTTAAAGTGAACTAGGACAACAACATAAGAGCAAACCAATGCAGTGGTCTGCAATACTTTCACCATAGTGAGATGTGGAGAAAGCATTTCACTGAGTTCCTTAGCCCATTGAGCCTCTAGCGAAGTGAGCCTTCGATGGTTTACCAATGCATGTATGGCTTTAAAAAAATACCATATAATGTCATGACTAATAAATCAACCCACACAGATATCTGAAAACTAAACAATATATTAAAAAAAGAGAAGAAGCAGTCATCAATTAAGGAAGTAACACACTCCGCATTTTGGCACAGCACTACGAAGATGGAAGCAATTACAGCATCTCATCCCTACACTGGAAAAGTATGTGAATATTCCTGAATGTAATCAAGACATAATCTGCCCATTTTCTTTTAAACTGGAACTTTCAACTACTGTAACTACTTGCCGTTGGAAGAGAATTTAGTGAAATCATAAGAAATCCAATTTGTGTCCTCAAATTACTATTCAAAATATGGTTAAAATAATTCCTCAGGGGAAACCTTACCACAGACTTTTATTATTCACATCACGTAGAATGAGTCTAAGAACATCAAACAGGAAAACCCACATGGAATAAATTAGGTCACTCATGTTACAGCTTTCAGATCTCATAATGTGTGGCTTGTGGTTTTGTCATGTGTTTTAGATCTCAGGAGTTGGCTGATGATTTCCTAAAATACCACACTGCCCATGATCTTTAATGTACCTCGAGCAGTGCAGTTTTAAATCTGGAATTGATCATGCATATTTTCAAAATGTAGGCCTCTTCATTTAACTGCTCTGAAGCATTTTTGTGGCGTGTCTTAAAATGTCTTAATTATTTATGTGCCCAAAAGTAAATATTAAATGTACAAAGCATAGGAAATGTGCCTTAATGTACTTGGGAGATGATATATTTTGGTTTGAAGGCTTTGGTGTTTAGGAACTTTAATAATTCCATGTCTTGTAGGAACATTTCATATTATGTTTTCACTTTTGTACGGTTATTTTTTATAGTACTTATTTGCACATTTTCTTTTTCACAAATTACATATAAAGTTCCAGGTCAAATAAGTTATTTCTTTTTTACTGGTAGGGATGCACCGATACCGAGTACTGATACTCTGCGATGTGATTTGCATTAATGGAGGCAAATTGCACCTAAAAAAATAGCATGCGATTTGAACATGAATGCGGTTTATGTCCAAATCGCATGTGGTTTCCCCACTGCTCCTGTGTGAACCCAGGCTTGTCATAGTCCAAGATCACACAGGATTCGATTTGGATTGAATCGCATTCCTGTTCAAATCAAATGCTAATCTTTGCGGTGCAATTTGCATCCAATAATGCAAATTGCATCACAAAGTATCAGTTAAGGTATCGGCAGTATTTTCACGAGGATGAGTACTCGTGAAAATATTCGGTTTCTGCATCAATACCAATACTGGTATCGGTATCAGTGCATCCCTACTTATTTGCATTAATACATGTTGAAAGTTTCATAAAGTTCATATTTATGTTCCATAAAGTTCCAGATCAAATAAATTATTTATTTCTTATTTACAATAATACATGTTGAAAATTGCATATGTAGCCAGGTGTATCTATATATGTAGCCAAGTGCTGAACTGGTTAACAGCTATATAAGGAAGAGTTCAATAGATTGAGTCAGGCAGCACTGCACTGTGGGAACTGTAGTCCAGAGGAGAGAGACTCCAATGTAATCAAGAGCTTTTGAACTGCAGGGAGGGAGATTGCCAGGAGGAGGGGAAAAAGATGCACTTTCTTACACTGTACAGGACACAGCTTCCTCTTGCCATGAGGGAGCCCAGAGAGTGCACATCACTGTCCCGTGTGCTGACAGCTAGAGCAGGGCAAGTGCTAGACTATTTTGTGCCCTAGGCAAAATCAGTTACTTGACCCCCCCCCCAAAAAAAAACTGCACCTGTAGTTCTGCTTCACCTCTCCTAGCATACATCCACTTTCCCCTCAAATTTTTAACCCTAGCAAAAATCCTCTGTCTTAAATCCCTCCTCTTAGCATAAATTTCCCAAATCTTGCCTCCTAGCACAAATCCCCCTAAATCCCTCCTCCTAGCACAACCCGTTCCAAATAACCCTTCCCAGCACAAATCCTTCCTCCCCACCCAAATTCCCCCTCCTAGCATGACCTCTCCTAATCCCCCTCCTATCCTATAACACAATTTTCCCCTTCAATCTGCCCATCTAACACAAATCCCCCCCCCCCCAATCCTCCTCTCCATGCGCAAATTCCCCCTAACCCCCTCTCCTAGCAAAAATTACACCCAATACCCTCTCCTAGCACAAATGACCCCCCCCCAATCCCCCTCCTAGCACAAATATCACCCCCAATAATCCCTCCTAGCACAAACCCCTCCCCATTTCCCTCTCCTAGCACAAATTCCCCCCAATCTCCCCTCCTAGTACAAATTCCCCCTCAATACCTCTCCTAACACAAATCAACCCCAAATCCCCCCTCTTAACACAAATCCCCCAATCCCCTCTCCTAGCACCAATTTTCATCCTTCTATCCCTCCACCTAGGGTAATTTTCCCCAAATCTCTTATATATAAAACTATATAATACACCTCTATATCTCTTATATAGATAAAACACCTCCAAATTACCCTTCCCAGCATAAAATCCTTCCACTTTATCCAAATTCCTCCCAAACTGCCCTCCTACTCCTTGCACATGCCCCCCCCCCCCACCATTCCTCTTCCCAGCACAAATTCCTCCCCATCATCCCCAGTACCCTTCTCAGCACAAATGCCCCAATCACTCCTCCTGCACAAACCTCTCATCTCAGCACAAATGATTGTTACCCTTCTTTCATTGTCTTACAGTTCCTTCAGGCCTGTAAGATGCCCCCCACCCAACTTAAACGTGGGAAACCAGGTAGGGTGTGGGTTGTGCTGTGCTCTCACTCTTGTCAGTGGAGCAATCCTCCATACAGCAGATGACACAGGATCGCTCTTGGATCAGGCTGTACACAGGTTGATTACCACATCCCCTATCTCCTCCAAAGACCACTCATCGAGGCAGCAGGAGTGAGTCAAACATGCCGATGTAAGAGTGATCCTGTGTCATCTGCATTATGGAAGATCGCCTTACTGACAGGAGAGGAGAGCCCAGCCTGCACCTCCTGGCCCTCTCCTATCATTTCTCCTTTGCAGGCTTCACTGCTCCAGGCTGCTCTCCCCTTGTCTCAGCCATGAATCAGGGATGGGGAAGGCCAGGCACAGCATCCATGGAAAGACAGGCCTGGGGGGGGGGGCATAGCTGAAATCTGTGGGGGGTGTAGCCCACTCCAGCACCCCCCTGATCTAGCCATGGCAGAGAGTAGGGAAACCAGCTGCTGTGGCTGCAACCTAGGTGGCAGTGTGCCCTAGGTGGCTGCCTAGTAGGTAGAACTGGCCCTGAGCAAGAGTCACCTGGGTGAGGAGAGAGTGGACTAACTGCTGTGTGTGATCAGATAGTGAACTGCAATATCACCAGGACTAGTTAGCCGCTGCTGAGGCAAGAGAGACTGATCCCTCTAGAAACTGATCATACAACCTCTAGTAGCCTTATTGCTGCCCCCAGGCTTGACTGGGACTCTTCTCATGTGCACCAATGGTATAATTGGGCCCCAATGCTAGGCAACTGAAGAGTTAGGACTAAAGGCTATCCTATTACAGCTGTTACACAGAGATCTTTGCCTATTAATTAAACTAAGAGGTGCCTCTCATGGGGCATTTCCCCATATACTAGCCATTCTTCTAGAGTGTATTCTAGACTAGATTTAGTATCATTATTCACATTGAATGTAATGCTTATACACACTATTTATTGCTGATGTTGCTGATTCATGAGTAATCCCAGTCTAGTGGTACAGAACTCTATTCTAAGTTACCTTGGCATAATGATTATACTGTCTAGTGGACTGTGTCTGAACTTTCCTTCTTGTGCTCAAACCACTATTTATTCTAACTCATACCAATACATTAATTTCAAGTTCATTTATTGCTGAACCGTCTTGTGTCTTTTTTCTGTTACTAATTTACAACTAATAGATTGTAAGCTTTAACGAGCAGGACCCTCTGCTTCCTCTTGTACCAAATTGTATTGTAACTGTAATGTCTACCTTAATTTTGTAAAGCGCTGAGCAAACTGTTGACACTATATAATATAATAATAATAAAGTTAAAGGTATCTATGTGTGTGTTGCTATAAGTCCTTGCAGTAACTTTCACTCAACCAGGTGTGTCAGAGGGGCTGAGGCTGTTCTTGGAGTCAAGATGCAAAACAGAGAACCCAATTTACTAAGCAACTCCTTCAGGGGTAGCACCACACACAAACATAAAATTTTCCAAAGGAATTAATAAACACTGAACAACATAATTTTTTTTTCCAGTATTGTCACTGTGATATTCAAATCTCATTTATATTAGCTTTGAAGGATCCTTATATCCTTATCCTGGTGATAGCATTGTAAATTGAACCTAAGACTTGCTCTCTTGAGCATTAGAAAAAGTGTTTTTTTTTTTTTTTAATACATAGAGTTTGATTCTTAAAATGTTATACAGACATATTGAAATGTACCTACTTCAGTAATCCAGTCTATTATAAATCACTTACTAGTTCCACTTAAGAATATATAACTTATGAGCATAAAATAGAAGTCCCAAATGTTTTGGTGTTTCTGCAATGTTCTTTGTTTTAGAATGCCTAAGAGATAGACTTTATATACATATATTGAGTATCTCAAATGGATGGGCTATAAAAACTGCAATGCCTTTACATAATTGTACTTTAAAACAGCTCAATACCATATGGAGAAAGGTCACTGAACATATGCCATACTTAAAACATTTATCAGAAGAGATACTGTTCATTCTATATAATTAAGTTAAAGTTAAGTGAAAACTTTATTTGTATTTATTTATCTGTCTAACCTCTTCAATACCAGCATGGTATATCCACTTCCTTTTCTGGCCATTTTTCAGTTTTCAGATCTGTGACAGTTTGATTGGCAAATACTTGATCCTGCAGCACTGTGTTCAAATGAATGTTTTATGATCTTTGAGCCAGAGCCTTCTTTTGGTGGTATTTAATAAACACTTTTTTTTATTTTTACTATATAAAGGAAAACAGTCTTAAAATGTTTCCTACTATATTCTGTTATAAAAAATATTTTTAAAAAGTCTTTCTTCATAAATTTATGTGAAATGTATTCTGATACATTTTCTATAGTTAAAAAAAAGTGTATATTATTTTATTTGTGACAGTTATAGAGTATACAAACTATGATATATGCACACACACACCCATGCATACCCACACACATACACTGACAAATAAAAGCTTTGAATGGTGGAAAATGAAATTCAATACCACTCTTCATGAAAAAATTATTTCAGTTCTCGAAGGTAAGGTATGCATGCCGAAGGTAAAAAATTAGCACGAACCTTGTTCTCCAAGACTGACCATATTGGCTCTATGATATTGAGGTCCTACTGCGGTGACCAAGGAAGGTGCAAGACTTCATCTGCAAGCTCATCAAACTACAATTTGGCAACACCAGCAGTGTGAATCAAAGCATTTTCTTAGTAAATGGTGCTGTCTTCAGGAAACAATGTCTGCAACCATAGGGTGCACATGGCTGGCCAAAATTTGTATATAGTTGTTGGCAGTGACTCTACCTTTCAAGGTGATGATATGGCCTGCATAAATACCAAGATATGGCTGCCCAAATCATGTTCTACTGTTGGCAAACGACAGTCTTTGTTGCAGCTTGGGATGGTGTTTGCAACATATAAACACGTCTAGTAGTTGGGACCAATGTGAAGCTTGATTCATCGGACCATTTTACAGTCTTCCATTGATCGATTTATGAATGTCGCACCACTCTCTACATTTCTGAGCATTAATATTGGTCATTAGTGGTTTGGCAATTGCAGCTCATCTGTGAATGTTTTGCTTATGGAGTTCCCTCCGCACAGTTTTTGTGGACATGGACTTTGGAAGACTGTGATTGAGCTCTGCAGTCACTTTTGGAGCAGTTTTTTTCTTATTCTGGGTCACAATTCTGCACAATTTCCTTTTGTCTCCTTTGGTAAGTTGACCAATGCTTATGCTTATCAGATATCATTTTCCCAGAAACTGTATTTGCTGTCATAACCTTTGATACTGTACCTTTCAACACTACAAATTAAATAAATTGGAAGCTTTAGTCACAGAGGCACCAGCTAAGAGGGCACCAACAATGTGCCTTCTTTGAAACTCAGTAATCTCTGACATGACTTTATTATCAGTGCACACAGTGAATGACAAAAGTGAGGCTTCCCACTAGGTGTCTTATCACACAGCAGAAGCAAAATAATGTATCTCTTTTCCGCTTTCAATGAAAACATGTCATCACTTTCACACCTGCAAATCATGTAGTGTTTCCATATTTTTGTTTATTTATATATATATACAGGTGAAACTCAAAAAATTAGAATATTGTGCAAAAGTTCATTTATTTCAGTAATGCAACTTTAAAGGTGAAACTAATATATGAGATAGACTCATTACATGCAAAGCAAGATAGTTCAAGCCATGATTTGTCATAATTGTGATGATTATGGCTTACAGCTCATGAAAACCCCAAATCCACAATCTCAGAAAATTAGAATATTGTGAAAAGGTGCAATATTCTAGGCTCAAAGTGTCCCACTCTAATCAGCTAATTAAGCCATAACACCTGCAAAGGGTTCCTGAGCCTTTAAATGGTCTCTCAGTCTGGTTCAGTAGGAATCACAATCATGGGAAAGACTGCTGACATGACAGTTGTGCAGAAAACCATCATTGACACCCTCCATAAGGAGGGAAAGCCTCAAAAGGTAATTGCAAAAGAAGTTGGATGTTCCCAAAGTGCTGTATCAAAGCACATTAATAGAAAGTTATGTGGAAGGGAAAAGTGTGGAAGAAAAAGATGCACAAGCAGCAGGGATGACCGCAGCCTGGAGAGGATTGTCAGGAAAAGGCCATTCAAAAGTGTTGGGGACTTTCACAAGGAGTGGACTGAGGCTGGAGTTAGTGCATCAAGAGCCACCACACACAGATGGATCCTGGACATGGGCTTCAAATGTCGTAATCCTCTTGTCAAGCCGCTCCTGAACAACAAACAACATCAGAAGTGTCTTACCTGGGCTAAAGAAAAACAGACCTGGTCTGTTGCTCAGTGGTCCAAAGTCCTCTTTTCTGATGAGAGCAACTTTTGCATCTCATTTGGAAACCAAGGACCCAGAGTATGGAGAAAGAATGGAGAGGCACACACTGCAAGATGCTTGAAGTCCAGTGTGAAGTTTCCACAGTCTGTGTTGATTTGGGGAGCCATGTCATCTGCTGGTGTTGGTCCACTGTGCTTCATTAAGTCCAGGGTCAACGCAGCCGTCTACCAGGAGATTTTGGAGCACTTCATGCTTCCTTCCGCAGATGAGCTTTATGGGGATGCTGACTTCATTTTCCAGCAGCACTTGGCACCTGCCCACACTGCCAAAAGCACCAAAACCTGGTTCAATGACCGTGGGATTACTGTGCTTGATTGGCCAGCAAACTCGCCTGACCTGAACCCCATAGAGAACCTATGGGGCATTGCCAAAAGAAAGATGAGAGACATGAGACCGAACAATGCAGAAGAGCTGAAGGCCGCTATTGAAGCATCCTGGTCTTCCATAACACCTCAGCAGTGCCACAGGCTGATAGCTTCCATGCCACGCCGCAGTGAGGCAGTAATTGCTGCAAAAGGGGCCCAGACCAAGTACTGAGTACATATGCATGCTTCTACTTTTCAGAGGTCCGATATTGTTCTATGTACAATCCTTGTTTTATTGATTGCATGTAATATTCTAATTTTCTGAGATTGTGGATTTGGGGTTTTCATGAGCTGTAAGCCATAATCATCACAATTATGACAAATCACGGCTTGAACTATCTTGCTTTGCATGTAATTAGTCTATCTCATATATTAGTTTCACCTTTTAAGTTGCATTACTGAAATAAATGAACTTTTGCACAATATTCGAATTTTTCGAGTTTCACCTGTATATATATATATATATATATCGTATATACTCGAGTATAAGCCGACCCGAATATAAGCCGAGGTACCTAATTTTACCACAAAAAACTGGGAAAAACTATTGACTCGAGTATAAGCCGAGGGTGGGAAATGAGGCACCTACTAGCAGGAATAGCACCCCATCATTGGTGTCCGTGGGAGGAATAGCGCCCCATCATTGGTGTCAATGGGAGGAATCGTGCCCCATCATTGGTGTCAGAGCAACGAATCGTGCCCCATCATTGGTGTCAGTGGGAGGAATAGCACCCCATCATTGGTATCAGTGGGAAGAATAGCACCCCATCATTGGTGTCAGTGGGAGGAATAGCGCCCCAACATTGGTGTCAGTGGGAGGAATAGCGCCCCATCATTGGTGTCAGTGGGAGGAATAGCACCCCATCCTTGGTGTCAGTGGGAGGAATAGCGCCCCATCATTGGTGTCAGAGCAACGAATCGTGCCCCATCATTGGTGTCAGTGGGAGGAATAGCACCCCATCATTGGTGTCAATGGGAGGAATCGTGCCCCATCATTGGTGTCAGAGCAACGAATCGTGCCCCATCATTGGTGTCAGTGGGAGGAATAGCACCCCATCCTTGGTGTCAGTGGGAGGAATAGCGCCCCATCATTGGTGTCAGTGGGAGGAATAGCGCCCCATCATTGGTGTCAGTGGGAGGAATAGCGCCCCATCATTGGTGTCAGTGGGAGGAATAGCGCCCCATCATTGGTGTCAGTGGGAGGAATAGTGCCCCATCATTGGTGTCAGTGGGAGGAATAGCGCCCCAACATTGGTGTCAGTGGGAGGAATAGCGCCCCAACATTGGTGTCAGTGGGAGGAATAGCGCCCCATCATTGGTGTCAGTGGGAGGAATAGCGCCCCAACATTGGTGTCAGTGGGAGGAATAGCGCCCCATCATTGGTGTCAGTGGGAGGAATAGCGCCCCATCATTGGTGTCAGTGGGAGGAATAGCGCCCCATCATTGGTGTCAGTGGGAGGAATAGTACTCCGTTAGTGGGGAGAGGAATAGTGCCCCATCGTTGGTGTCAGTGGGAGGAATAGCACCCCATCATTGGTATCAGTGGGAAGAATAGCACCCCATCATTGGTGTCAGTGGGAGGAATAGCGCCCCAACATTGGTGTCAGTGGGAGGAATAGCGCCCCATCATTGGTGTCAGTGGGAGGAATAGCACCCCATCCTTGGTGTCAGTGGGAGGAATAGCGCCCCATCATTGGTGTCAGAGCAACGAATCGTGCCCCATCATTGGTGTCAGTGGGAGGAATAGCACCCCATCATTGGTGTCAATGGGAGGAATCGTGCCCCATCATTGGTGTCAGAGCAACGAATCGTGCCCCATCATTGGTGTCAGTGGGAGGAATAGCACCCCATCCTTGGTGTCAGTGGGAGGAATAGCGCCCCATCATTGGTGTCAGTGGGAGGAATAGCGCCCCATCATTGGTGTCAGTGGGAGGAATAGCGCCCCATCATTGGTGTCAGTGGGAGGAATAGCGCCCCATCATTGGTGTCAGTGGGAGGAATAGTGCCCCATCATTGGTGTCAGTGGGAGGAATAGCGCCCCAACATTGGTGTCAGTGGGAGGAATAGCGCCCCAACATTGGTGTCAGTGGGAGGAATAGCGCCCCATCATTGGTGTCAGTGGGAGGAATAGCGCCCCAACATTGGTGTCAGTGGGAGGAATAGCGCCCCATCATTGGTGTCAGTGGGAGGAATAGCGCCCCATCATTGGTGTCAGTGGGAGGAATAGCGCCCCATCATTGGTGTCAGTGGGAGGAATAGTACTCCGTTAGTGGGGAGAGGAATAGTGCCCCATCGTTGGTGTCAGTGGGGGGGAGGAAGAGTGCCCCATCATTGGTGTCAGTGGGAGGAATAATGCCCCATCATTAGTATCAGTGACACCAATGATGGGGCACTATTCCTCCCACTGACACCAATGACACTTGCCGACTCCTGTTCTAGTACGGTACTGCTGCAGCCAGCATATGTGGTTGCAGCAGCACCTCTGCACTGCACACTTACCCTCACTCGATTTTCGCAGGTCCGCTCGGCTCCGCCTCCTCGCCCGTGATTGGCCGCCTGTGTGCCTTTCCTGAGCTACAGTTCTGGCGGCCAATCACCGGTGAGGAGGCGGAGACGAGCGGCAGGAGTGAGGGAGTGGCCGGAGTGACTGAAGGAGCAGCGCTTCCTGGATGGATCGTCGGAGCCAGGTAAGAGACTGCAGCCCTCTGCCAACCCCTGTACTTGGTGTCCCTTCCGTCGGAAGGGGGGGACGGCGGCAGCACCGCGCCGCCCCCCTAAAAAGTGCTCCCTGACGTTGACTCGAGTATGAGCCGAGGGGGCCGTTTTTCAGCACAAAAAATGTGCTGAAAAACTCGGCTTATACTCGAGTATATACAATATATATATATATATATATATATATATATATATATATATATATATATTTTAATTTATCAACCCTGGTGTTCTGCCTATCACATTTCTTGAGACTCTAAAAAAGTCAGGACAGTACAAACACCCCCTAAAGGACCATTGTTTGAAAATTAGATACCTTTAAATATCTGCTAAGCAGCATGTGAGTTTTTTGGAGATAACATTTTTTTGCCACTTTTTTTTAAATGATTGCTATTTCTCACAGACAAATTTGGCATACTTACAATTACACCTCAAGATACATTTTGCAGCTCCTCTTGAGTATAGAGCTACCACATGTGTGAGAATTATTTGGTCTAATTGCATAAAGGGGCCCAAAATCAGCACCTACAGGTTTCAAAGGGCTTATATTACACATCTGATTCCCTGACTACCTATCATTTTAGAAGCCTTGAAGTGCCAGGACAGTAGATATATCTGTAAAATGACCACATTTTGGAAACCAGACACCTCAATGTATTTGTTAAGGGGCATGGTGAGTTTCTTTAAAGAACTCAGTTTTTGCCACAAGTTTTCAGAAAATTAGGAAAGAAAATTATATTTTTACATAAAGTTGTTGTTTTAGCATTTCCCACATGCACATGAATGTGCCTGGAATTAGACAGAAAAAAAATATTTTGCTACTTTTCCTGAATATGGGTGTACCACATGTGTGAAACTTTATCAGTGTTCGACATCAGTGATCAACATCAATATTGTAAAAAAATGATTACTGTAATGCTCACCTCTGTATGAGTGGTCAGAAAATATAGCTGGCGTAATGCAGTTTGGTGGCAGGAAGAAATATGGTTGATAAATAGGCAAGGGTCAGTTTAGGTGACAGGCAGAGCATTGGTCAGTATGTAAGCAAAGAGTTGGTACAAGCAGAAATATGGTCCAGAAAACAGGCAAAGAGTCAGTACACAGGAAATCAGACACAGGCAATTTGCTTGTCAGGCATGTGAAAGACACCTCAGATGTGTAATATAAGCCCTTTGAATACCTATAACTAAAACCGTAGTGTGGCATGGTAGTGCAAAAGCAGTCCATAATGTGAGGGACAGTAAGAACAATAGCAATGTGTTCCATGCCATATTTGGAAATATCAGATTGAAGCCTTTTAGATGTAAGACCTCCTTGGTAAATTAGGACTATTATGATTTATTCATGATATTTTAGGAAGAACCCAGGCCTTAGTGCAGATTTATAATTTTTTTTTATCTATTGAGGATGGCCAACAGAAAATAGATATACACTTTTTTTGTACTAGTATCTTGATCTTTGGTTTGCCAGGTAAGGCTTCATCATCAGATCATTAAAATCTACACCACCCATATGTAGATTTTACATGAATGCAGGGAGGTGTTTTGGACCAGACCAGCACTTCCCTATTGTTAAATATCTTGATGGATAAAGGAAAGGACCTAAACATTCCATTTATCTTTTCTTTTATGTGCCAAACAATCCTCACTATACAAACTTGCCAACTCCCCCCATTTTCTCTGTGTTAACAAGTCTTTCAGGAAAGCCTTTGGCAATTTAGTCACATTGTTCCACAAAGTACAGTTTGGTTAAGAAAAAGATGGAATAATAATTGTCCACATAGAGGTGGTATCCCTGATGAAATGAGGTTGACAAAAAAAGTACCATACTACTCTTCCATTGGTACCCATATAAGATGGGCCTCCTGGGTATGGCTATCTCTCTCTTCTTAAACATGGAGGTCAAACGTAACCTGGGCTTCTTTCACCCCCCCCCCCCCCATGTAAACAACACATACTCTTACCCCTGCTCAACCATCTGATATCTTCAAATGGACAGTGCTCATAGTAAGCTCTTTTCTGCCATAAGTCAATACTCGTATTTTTTATGAAACACCACATACCCTTGGGATCACAAAACTCTTTATTGTTCACGATGAAAAATTACATCTTGAATCCCATGCCAGTGCGTTTCAAACTGATGTTAGCCTTAGTCATAGCAAAATGGGATCAACCCCACCATCACATTTAAAATTGTCATATCCAGTCAATCAATAATTAATTCAGATACAAGTTAACTCATTAATGACAAGTGAAAAAACACATTCATTCCTTATGTGTACTCCTACATCTCCTCTTCTCCCACTCACTTCCTATTGTTTGGAACAAGCTCTACATGTTAGTTGCATTCATGTACACTTCTCTATGCAAGCTAAAAATCCCATAGTCCATAGTGAATAGTCTCTGTCCCATCATGGGAGTGATTAAAAGAGAGTGGCTACATTCAAACATACAGTGGGACCACGAAGAATGAATATAGCCACCCTCTAGCAGGAAGTCAGAGCAGAAAAAAAAATGAATGTAGGGATCTGAAGGAAGCTGAGAGCAACAGAAGGTAAGGAGAAGGAGTTAAGAATATATTTTATTTTTTCAGCCAGAGTTTAGTGTCACTTTAATACCTGGTTTGGCTATAATAGGGGAATGATGGGTGCTACTGAATTAGAGGGAAGCCCTAAAGAACCTGAAAGGTCCTCTGGGATACTAGTATAGGATCTCTAGGACTGTGCTGCCCTAATTATTTGTGGGCAATATTGCAACACCCCACTGCTAGTGCTTGAATCATGCACTTCACCAGGATATGCCGCACTGCTGATGTGCTGGTATTTGCCTTGTGCATTTTACTTTGATGTCCAATGGTTGGTGACACTGGTACGTCTGAAGCTTTTTGCAGGGAACTCTTTGAATAATAGGTGGCTGTTATTTTTTTTATAATAATCTTTATTCACATTTTCATATACAAACTTTTTTTCCAAATACAATCAAGTTGGAGAGACATGGCACAATCTAGATTTGTAAACAATACAATAACAACCATAAACGTTCCTATAGGTATAATACCAAATGAGAATTGGTTTTTCCATAATAACATTGCAGAGAACAAATATATAATGTTGCTTACCAGACTAGTGAACCAAAACAAGGTTTCACTATCCCGTTTCAGTAAAAAATATGTTGGAAATGTTGGATTTCTGGACCCTATGTCCATCCTGATTATACATATTTGAGCCATGACTTAATAGCAATGAAAATATAAATTTCATACAGGGGACAGGTGCTGTACAGATCACTATATTGAATCTAGGCTGAATTTTGGTATAGAGCATGAGGGATAGGAGAAAGAAAACACTGAGACCTAGTAACAGGTGGGAGGTCAGTACCTGACATAATCTAAAGTTTTACCAGATAGGTGTAGTGAGTATCCCCTTGGAGTGTGGGGGGGTCATTCCCTAGAGCAGGAGGAGAGTCAGGTACTCTAAGGTTGCCCAGGGTGTTAGCCAGATTGAACTTGGTATACTTGGCAGTAAATTAAAATGAGGTCATAAAGTGCCAGATTTCATTCAATGAAAAGGTATGTTCAATAAATGCCCTCCAACATGTAAAACAAAAATGATTGGTGGGTCCGAAATTTTGCACCATAGCATCTAATTTTTCCAAGTACAGGAGTGTTTTCAAGTCTTTCTTGAAAGACGATAATGTTGGACTTTGCACAGAGGTCCAGGGCCTCAACATGACTCTCCTGGCCATTAAAAGACATAAATGTATCCATGGGAGCAGAGTCATCGACTTTCCCGCATACAGGGTGTTTGTGGCCATGGACGCAGTAACACTGAATAGACAAATAAGCGGGTCATTAGGTCTTTTTGTTTAAGTAATTCCAAATATATAGTGGATAATTTGGTTCCAGGAAGCCTGTATAGGTGTACATGTCTAGAACCGGTAGAGGAGGGTGGGTTTAGGAGCCCCACACCAAGAACAAACAGCTAAGGACAGGGTTGAGGCATTCATCATAGCCGGTCTCCCTCCATTGCTCATTGATAATGAGTTTGCGAATTGTATTATACCCCTCCAAAATTTTGGCAGTATCGTCCAACTCTGGTATGTCTTTAGACCAGCCCTTAAATAGGGATACATTCCATGGGGAAGAATTGTGGTGCATAAGCAGAGGATACAGTGAACAGAAAGAGTACAGATTCTGCTTTATTGCACCACTGGGTGTGCAGAGTCCATCCTGCCCCCCCTTAGCTGAGATTTAATGAAGTTTGCCAGCTGAAAATAATAAAAAATGTGATGTAACGGTAGATGGATACCACTATGAATGAGCGAAGAGATCCTGATCTATGATCAAGTAAGGATGTAATATTCGATAAACCTTTAGAGGACCAATAAGTGAAGAGCTCATGGGTTATTCCTGGAGGGAACTGTGGATTTCCTTGTTTGGGTAGGTGTTTAGAGATGGTGGAGGGATCACCAGTAAGCTTGCATATTTCCCGCCATGCTATCACAGTATCTCAAATGAGCGAATTATTTTTAAAACGGGTGGGTAAAACTTTATGTAGAATCGCAGACAAATTAAAGGGGTATACCAGGGCTGTCTCCAGGGCATAGTTGGAATATATGGACTTATGAGTCAACCAATCTATCCCCTGCCTAAAAAGACAGGCCTGGTTGTATTGACATATATTGGGTAGACCCTTTCCCCCATCATTCTTTGGGAGATATAGCTTGCGGAGGGCAATGCGATTGCATTTGGATCGCCATAGAAACTTTAGCAGGGATTTGTGGAGAATTTGAATATCCTTATGTTTGAGTAATAAAGGTAGCGTCTGTAAAAGGTATAGTAGTCTAGCAAAGTATACCATCTAAAAAGATTACATCTACCAAAGAGCGAGATGTGGAGGGAGATCCAAGCCTCCAGTTCTCGTGTGATTCTATCAAAATCAGGGGAAAATTGAGTTGATAAAGTGATGCAGGGTCTCTCCCTATTTTGATGCTCAAATAGGTGATGTGTTGGGAGGCTACGTGGAGTGGGGAAAATTTCACCCATGATTGGGAGTGTGATGGATTTAGTGGGAGGATTTCACTTTTGGTCAAGTTGATACGTAGACCAGAGCATAGCTGGAAGGTAGAGAAAAGATCTTGAATAATGAGAAGATCAGAGGGGACTGCCGAGGAGAAAATAAGAATATAATCTGCAAAGAGAGCAGCCCGCATGGTGACATCTCCAATTTTGATCCCTGACAGGAGGGGGTGGGAATTAAGAAACCTGGAGAGGTTCAATAGCCAGATTGACTAGTAACGGGGACAGGGGGCATCCCTGGCATGTTACCTTTTGCAGGTGCATAGGGGCGGAAACATTGACCTGGGTAACCAGGAATGCTGTTGGGGAGGAGTACATGGAATGGAATAAGTTTGTTATCGGTCCCTGGAACCCCAGCTTCCTCAACACCAGAAATAACCACTGCAGATTAATACTATCGAAGGCTTTTTCTGTGTCGAGTGAAAGGATGGCAGTATCTCAGTTGGGGTAGAGTTTAGCTTGTTCTAGAGTCACAATAACCTTATGGATATGCAGGACAGCCAATCTTTCCATAACAAACCCTGCCTGTGATGGGTGTAGAAGGTTAGTAAGGATACCAGCCAAACAAGAAGCAACAATTTTGGACAATATCTTAGTATCAACGTTAATGAGCGAAAAATGATAGTAGAATCCGCAAGGAATGAGGGGAACCTCCATGGGGGGGGGGGGGTGCCACATGATTTGAAGTCATCTATGGTGACCACTATAGGGCTGTGATCCAAAATATAGCTATTTCCAAAATCTCAGATTTCCGTACTGCTGGAAGAAGTGAGGATGAGCAAAAAAAAATAGTCAGTGAGTGTCAGGGTGTCATGTGGTGGTGAATAGAAGGTAAATTCCCTATCTGTGGGGTTGGAAAGGCGCCAAACATCCGCCATGTGTAAGTGAGAGATAGTATCTGCCAAGTGTGTGGAAGGTTTTCAAGGATATCTTGAAATTAGGTCAGTCTGTGGGTGATGTGAGGCTTTATCCTCAGCAGTATACATTAAGCTGTTAAAGTCTCAGCCCATGATATGGAGAGGTTCAGGGGTGCTCATGACCCATGAGGTAAGATCCTGAAAAAAAAGCGTGCCTGGAGAGTTAACAGCATAGAAATTTGTGAGCGCTATGTCTTTGGATGCGATAGTTAGATGAATCATTAGTTTGCGACCTTCCTGGTTTCTATCGAGCGAATAGAATAAGACAGCCTTTTATGGAAAATGATGGCTACACCTGCCTTACACCCTACAGATGAGGATCCAATAGCTTTACCGACCCATAGTTTCTGGAGACGATGGAGATCGTGTTCTGGCAGGTGTGTTTCTTGAAGAAGGGCAATGTCAGCCCTTAATTGCTTCAAATGTTGTAGGATCTTCAACCTGGGGAACAGAGTCCCTTAACATTCCAGGATATAACCCGCATTTCACCGGGTATTATGTTACTTTTTTTCAGAGAGAACGCTCCCAGGCAAAAGGATGAGGAATAGAGAAGAGGAAACTCACAAGGATGTTATATCTGCAAAGAGTGGTCCACCTGTAACGGGCAGATAAAATGGGTAGGCTCTAGAGGAGAGCAGCCTCTTTCTTTCCACTGGATTAGGAACCTTAATTAGTATAGTAAACAGCTCAGAGATAACCAGAGTATTAGGTTGAACTGAATCTCAAAAAAAAAATCAACAAATAAAACAATAACCAAGTATCCAAATATTTCTATGGATTTCCCTTTTTTCCATGTGAGAAATCCAACACAACCAGAATGTCTACCTTCCATGCCCCTGGCTTCCTCTAGCCTATGTGTTTGGCTGTGGATCTCTTGTCGTAGCTGTTCCATGCCTTGTTGCACTACCTTGTATACAGCCTCTGATACTAGCGGGGTAAATATGTGTGCCACTGCTTGAGCAATCCTGGCATGTGAGGATTCAGTATCTTCCGCCATCTGCATAGATGGTGGAGGAGGGACATTCATTAGCTATTCAGGCTGTGTTGTGGTGGCCATATTGGATATTACTTTCGGCACTGTGTCGGGATCCCACCAGGCCCACTGTAATGGTCAGGAAGTGGAGCACTCCAAGAAGCAGTCCATCCGGTCCCCTGGCGTAGGAGGGTGACGGTCCACCCAGTGCACCAGAGCGCTGGCGCAGCTATAGATTGCGGGTGACAGCAGGGCTGGGAGCTGTGACAGATCACTCCATCCTCACACGGCCCAGGAACCGGAAGTAGTAGGTGGCAAATTAATTAAGTTAATTAACTGCTGTTTTCTATAAGTTAATACTCTGAATCTAAATCTGGCTGTGAAGTCTGTCTGCTGCATTCATGAGTCATACTAAGAATTTTATATCCCCTCTCACTACTGTACATTTTTCTGGTTATGGGGGTAGCACATCAAAAAACTTGTCAACTTAAATGCTTAAAAACAAAACTGTGGCACTGGCTATGATTAGCAACATTTTACTAGTTGTAATGAAGCACTGGTAATGGTTATAAATAGACATTGGTATTGGTTGTAGCCAGGCACTGGTTTTGACTGTAATGAGGCACTGTTATACCAGATGCAGTCAATCACTGGCAGTGGCTAAATGGTTAACACTTCCACCTGGCAGCACTAGGGTCATTGGTTTGAATCCCAACCACGGCACCACCTGCTTGGAGTTTGCATGTTCTCCTTGTGCCTGCGTGAGTTACCTTCGGGTACTCTGGTTTCCTCCCACACTCCAAAAGACATGCTGGTAGGTTAATTGGCTCCTGCCTAAATTGTCCTTAGTATGTGTATGAATGTGAGTTAGGGACCTTAGATTGTATGAACCTTGAGGGTTAGGGACTGATGTGAATGTACAATATAGATATGTATATATACACATAGGTAAAGTGCTGTGTAAATTGACAGTGCTATATAAGTACCTGTAATAATAATACTAGCTGAAATCCAGCACTGGTATGCCAGCTTGTAATTAGGCCCTGGTGTACAGACTACAGGAAGGCACTGGAACTGAATGTAATCAGGAACTGGAACTATGGCTCATCCCTATTTCCTCTCAGCACTGATCAGTGTGTGTGAATGGAAAGGACTGCTGACTCAAATTGTAGCCAGTGGTTACATTTGTGATCACTGTGATTGGGCAAACACATGATACACAGCCAAATTCTGAAATCCATTTAAAGCTGTAGATGGTTTAATAGGTGGTTTGTTGTTATATTTTACTTCTCTTCTCATAGATCATCTTTACGTCATTTGTAATTAGAAATGTTTGGGCCATAACATTTTTTAGATGTACTCATATATTCTTTGAAGAGTTTTGTCGTTCTTCTGAAATTAAAAGTGGACAATTGCTGTAAAATTGCTGTAAAAAAGAGAAGATTGTTATTAACTTGGCAGCTGTACATGGGTCCTTTTTAAATGCAATTGTGCATGAATGAAAAATGTATACTAGGAGGAAAAACAGTATATCCAAGCTGGGTGCTACAAATCTCACAGAGAAATCTGTTTACAAATTGTGACTTTAGAGATTCTTGGTACACTATTTTTCCAAAGAAATGTTGGTTCATTTTCAAAAAGTTTTCAAAAAAGTACAGCTTACACATGGGGAGTTAAAAAGGTATTTATAAAATCCAATGATAATTTTCTCATGAGAGATTATTAGGTTATTCCAGTGGTCAGTGAGTATTTTATCAGATGATATTATTTTTTAATATAAGTAGACAATGAATTTCACATTGCTAGCACCAAATATCAGCTTTTAAAGATTTAGTAAAGAAGTGGTAAAGAAGTGTGGGGTAATCAGTCAAATAAATGAGCACATCGTCATCATAGCTCTATGCGTTTTTCCAAAGAAATTTTTTGGAGGCATTGAATTACTCACATAATTTTAGATTTGTTTCACTAAAGATCAAACCAAAAACATGAGATGATGTGTGGATATTTTTTACATTCAGTTTAGCTAGTGGTGATGTAACAATTATACACATTTTAAAATGTTCCTGTCAGGAACTTACCCTTGTTACGCTCTCTGTGTCCACCTGTTGCATTTGCTGCTGTTCCTCCTGTCCTCCTTGGGTCCCACTTCCTGCTTTTTTGGGTATGTGATCATTTCCTTTCCAGAAGTCATATCGGGCACACTTGGTTCTTGTTGGCCCCAGAAAAGGTTTAGGCTACCGACCTCAACTACTCAACACAACTTAACTGATTTTTGCTTCTCTGTACGTGCTCTGGTTTGTCTTTCTAGTTTTTTTTTTTTTTACTTTTTTTTGTGCCTTTTCCAGAATATTATCTGTATTAAACCTGTGTGTGCTGCCAGCAAGGTAATCACATGGGTCCCTACCTTGACAGCAGCATAAGCCTATCCACACAATCAGTGGCCCTTGGAAAGACCTGGTTAGCTCAAAACTAGCATCCATGCTGAGAACCGAATTCTGGCCAGGTAGAGACTAGAGCTCTTTGCTGATCATTACATTCCCACCAAATCCAAATAGCCATAACGCTGTCTATGTATACTACCACTCAACTGAATCAAATAGCTTATTGACATGTTAAATTACATGTGTACCCTTACCTTATGAAACAGCCCATTCATTTTAAAATAGAAATGCAAGACAAAATGTTTGTATGTGTGTATATGTGTATGATATATATATATATATATATATATATATATATATATATATATATACACGAGGGGTGTTCAAGTCAAACCAGGACTTTTGAGTTTAAATGTGGAAAATGCATTTGTTGTTTGACATACTCCCCTGCTACATTTATATACACATCCCAGCTTTTAACTAATATATAAATGTGAAATTCGGTATCTAATACTCTAATAAGCTAACCCAATATTCATAAAAAACTTTCACCCTTGAAAGTGCCAGTAATCATATAACAATATGAATAAATCCCCACCTTATAAACCCCCACCCTACAACTAGTATCAAATAAATCCTAGGCAATATTCATCCAAAAACACAAATACAAAAAATTGTAAATAATATACTATATAATTAAAGTCTCTCAAAAATTTGATAACAATTAATACCCAGTGTCACTAAAGTCGAAAATTATAAACTCATAATGCCTGGAAAGCTTTGGCATAGAAAAATTTGTCAGTATGCCTGAACCATCCTAGGATCTTGTGAATGATTGTGTTCACCGTTACCACAGAAAGATTAATCTCTTGTGCAATTTCACAACAGGTTATAAGCCGATTGTCCAGGATCAGGCATTCCACATGCTGAATGTTCACAGGAATGACATCATCATGGATCATCAGTGATGGACGTATGACCATCTTTGAAGCATTTATACCTTTTAAATGTCTTACTGCAGCTGAGAGTCTCATCACCATACTATGTTTGAAGTCTTCTATAGATATCTGTGGGTTTTCACCTTCATTCACAAAACAATTTCATCACCACACTCTGTTCCATGCACGTATTAACACTGTTGTCTGCCAGCTTCATTAACAGTCTCTGGACTGGCCCACAACTTGTGCGCCGCCTATCAATAATAGGACACACTTGCCACTTACTACTGTTTGTAGTACTATCATGCTAGTATCCCTTTTTATACCTGTAAAATTAAAAGTCCTGGTTTGACTTGAAAGCCCATTGTGTGTATATATACTGTATATATACAATCACATGGCAGATTCTCAATGCTTTTAGGCATCTAGACATGGTGAAAAAGTTCAAACCAAGCATTAGAGTGGGGAAGAAAGGAGAATTAAGTGACTTTGAACATTGCATGGTTGCTGGTGACAGACGGGCTGGTCTGAGTATTTCAAAAACTGCTGATCTACTGGGATTTTCATATATAACCATCTCTAGGGTTTACAGACAATGGTCCAAAAAAGAGAAAATATCCAGTGAGTGGCAGTTGTGTGGACGAAAATGCCTTGTTGATATCAGAGGTTAGAGGAGAATGGGCAGACTGGTTGGAGGTGATAGAAAGGCAGCAGTAACTCAAATAACCACTTGCTACAACCAAGGTATGCAGAATACCATCTCTGAATGCACAACACGTCGTACCTTGAAGCAGATGGGCTACAGCAGCAGAAGACCACACTGGGTGCCACTCCTGTCAGCTAAGAACAGGAAATGGAAACAACAATTTGCACAGGATCACCAAAATTGGACAATAGAAGATTGGAAAAATGTTGCCTGGTCTGATGAGACTCGATTTCAGTTGTGACATTCAGATAGTAGGGTCAGAATTTGGCGCAAACATGGATCCATCCTGACTTGTATCAACGGTTCAGGCTGGTGGTGGTGGTGGTGGTGTAATGGTGTGGGGGATATTTTCTTGGCACACTTTGGGCCCCTTAGTACCAATTGAGCATTGTTTAAACACCACAGCCTACCTGAGTATTGTTGCTGATCATGTCCATCCCTTGATACTACAGTGTACCCATCTTCTGATGGCTACTTCCAGCAGGATAATGTACCATACCACAAAGCTCAGATCATCTCAAACTGGTTTCTTGAACATGACAATGAGTTCAATGTACTCCAATGGCCTCCATAGTCACCATATATCAATCCAATAGAGCACCTTTGGGATGTGGTGGAACGGGAGATTCGCATCATGCATGTGCAGCAGACTAATCTGCAGCAACTGCGTGATGTTATGTCAATAAGCACCAAAATCTCTGAGGAATGTTTACAACACCTTGTGATTCTATGCCACAAAGAAATAAGGCAGTTATGAAGGCAAAAGAGGGTCCAATCTGGTACTAGCAAAGTGTACCTAATAAAGTGACTGGTGAGTATATATATATATATATATATATATATAAATATATATATATATTGTGGCAATGCAATATCCCACCAGGGTGATGTTAACCCATAATTCTCAACCAGGCAGGATGAGGGGCTCCAGGGGGTTTGCTTGATTAGGAGGAAATTGGCTTTTCAGTTTCCTCATTGTCTAGAAAATCCACTTTTGGGACTTGGTCCCCAGAGATTTCAAAGCGATCTGGGTGGGATGAAATCTCCAGTCCTGGGTCAAGGTACTTGGAACCATCAGAACACTGATTAGTCAGGTGTGTGCTGGACTATTAGTGACCAAGGTTCAGGGCTCAACCCTCCTGAGGAGTCCAGGTGTACAAAGGGAGCATCCACAGGGGTGCAGGTCTGTGCTATAAAAGACAGATACCTAAGCCTGAGGACTGAAGCAGCAAGATGCTTCTATCTGTGGGAACAGTTTTTGTAAGGAATCGTCTGTGGGAGACAGACAAGGGTCTAAAGTGGAAGGCCTGAGCAGCACTGTGGTATGTGTAAAGGTGGAGGCTATGTAACTACTTCTTTACTGAAGTGAGCCAGGAGGCTAGATATGTCATGTTTTTGTGTTAATGGTGAAGACCTCCCTGCATGGGAAACCATGAATTATGCTTTATGGAACTTTGTGTGAAATTTCCTTTAAATAAAAGTGGGCCAACAAGCCCGTAAATGGAAATATTTGGCATGGACTGCACTCGCTAGCAAGCGGTACACTTGAGCTATACCTCCCAAACTTCACTATATATATATACAGTATATATATATGTTTTTTTATAAGTGGTTGCATGACCTTTGTTCTCAAGTGCATGAAGAGCTGGGGGTGGAGAATGATCTTCTCAGCAATTAGCTGGGCAGGGGGGATGTGTCAGCACAAGTCTGACTATTGGAGTAGAGGCAGGCTATGCTGCCTAGTAGAATGCAAAGAAATTTGACTATGCTGAGATGGAAGTGCTTCCATGCTTAGCATGGTCAGTTTGAAATAGGAAAGAAGGGGGACTGGCAGGATAACCAGAAATTTCACACAAAGAAAGCAATGCAAAAAGAACAGGATACTTTTTCATATATGTACATGGTACAGCAGGCACATATCATGAATATGAAATGTTTTGGTAACATACACATTAAGTGCCCGGACACAACAGGTGCGACTTGCGATGCAATTTACTATGCCATGCGAGTTGCAAATCACATGGCAAGTCACACCCTATTGTCCACAATTAAAGTGGTCATATCTGTGCGATTCCAATTTCAGGTGGAATTTACATAGACATCTGTATCTTGCAAGCCACAGATGTCTTGCAAGTCACACCTCAAGTCAGAATGACATCCGACTTTGAAATCGTGTGACTTAACTGGAAGTCGCACGATTTCAAAGTCAGATCGGTGTGACCGGGATGTAAGATAAAATAACGTTATACCTTTATTTGGAACGGGGTGTTGCATTTTTGTAAACAACTATCTCATACTGTATTGATTGGTCTGATTAGTCTGTAGAAAATATAAACTTAGCCTACCTTAAGAGTGGACAGTTTAAGTCATTAGAGCAGTGGACAGTGTCACCAGGCGTCAGCAATGACAGACGTCAGCAGGGCTGCGCCGTATTTTCGAAGCTCTGGAGCAAATTTCTTTGCAAATGGAACAGCATATTTGCCTTTAGTAAATCAACCCCATTGGCTCTCAGTGCTATGGACAGGTGTTCCATCACTAGGGCATAAGGCAATGGTGATAGTGGGTAGCCCTTGTACGTTCCTTTTTGTGTAGAATGAGTCAAACAGCATAACTGGTCCCAAGCAGCCAAGAAGTGACAGTCAAAACCAAGCACACTACCCAGGGTGAAGTCTTAAAGATGAAAAAAGGCAGTAAAACCAAATTAAATGATATGTTAACAATAGGAAAGATGGTATTGTAGAAAGCAATTTTGCCAAGTCAAGAGCAGTTCATAGTAGTTTTTTTAGGGAAGGCTATAGACTTGTAGAGTTCCGCCATGTTACGGCTGGAACACAGCCCAGCTATTTGGACAATCTTTTTTACTATAATAAAAGAATTCAGGACTATGGACTTTTAAAGTTTAGTTTCTTGGACACTTTTTAAACTACACATAGGAATAATGTTTTCAAAGCAACCCAAGAGTTGATTTATACTTGAATAACTTTTATGAAATTTCATAAGTGGTAACATAATTAGATTTCCTACAGACAGGAATGTAGTAATGTTGCCTTTTGTTCATTTTTTTCTCCTTTCAACAGAATTTTCTGTTATTGAGTACATGATGAGTTAATAATTTGGACATTTTTTGGAGGGATATGGTTAACTTTATGACACATATATGTCTATTACTAGTAAAAGTTTACAGGTAGATTATTCACAAGTCTTCAGTGGGATATTCACAGCAGAATTCGTATTGGGACTTTTTTTAATTCTATATAATTCAGGTTATTTTTTTATAGAAAGCTGACCTAATCTTCCACATTGCATCAGATTCTGGATTTCACCAATGCCAAGTAAAAATAATAAGAAACTTTAAGATGAAGTCGAGAAAATGTTTGGCTTTCAACCAACAGTGTTAAAACACTCTTAATTGGAAACATTGCCTACCATTCCCTGTTTATCTTCCTTAACCAGGTACATATTTCTTAAGTTTTCAAATGTAATATAAGGATATGAAATATTCCAGTACATGTCCTTTTATTTGTAAAACAATAAAAATTTTGCTAAGGAATACAATAGATAGGCAGGTAGTGGTAAACACTACTTTGTTATTCCAGCTCATTGAAAAAATACTTTGTTCGTAACTTTGGTGTTCGGCAATTATGATCTAAAATTGAAGCAAAAGAGGCATCCATTTGAAGAAGGTGCCAAACCTTATATTTTCTTTTGAAAATGTTTCCCCTCTGTTATAGACTTTGATTCATCTGTTTATTCAATATATGAAATAAAGCCTTAAAATACAGACACTTTATTCTAATTAGATCCATATTCATTGGTTTTGTTCTCAATTAATATCAAATGTTCTGGGACCTTAGAAAGCAGAGGCAGCAAAATGCTTAGTGTTCTAAGACTGATTTATTTTCACTTTGAGAACATTTTAAACTGTATGTTAATCTTAGGCACAATGCTCTTGGTGTTGTACATTTAGGCACAAGTAGTACCAGTGAATTGTATTTAATGTGTAAAAACAGCTACATTAAACACAGAAAGACAAATTAATACATCCAAGTAAGTATTTCACCGAAGAAAGAATAATAGCTAGATCAATTACTAATAACATTATGAACCCCTAAAGTTTACCTCAGTTTATGTCCCTCCTAACCTCACCCATTCTTTACTTCTGTAGATAAACCTTCAAAATAACTGTTACCTCAAGCACAACCTTATACCCTAATTCTAAAGTTAACCTTAACACAATCTCTAAATTTAAAGTGGTTGTAAACCTCAGATATGAAAAATTAACAATGCACATCCCACTAAAGTGTAGACTAACCTGCATCCAAAGAAATGAGTCTGGTTCCTCTCTGGTCTCTCCTCTCTCTGCCATCTGCATGATTCAGTCTTAATAGATTAGGCCTCCGGGAAGACAACCTGCCCCCCTTCAGCACACAGCAGATGACTCATATCCTCATCCCTATGTTATTCTGAATCTGTACAGAAGGGGGTGTGCCACTTTCCTCCAATCAGTTTTCAGATTACACTTAGCTCTTTGCTCTAGCTCTGCACTGTGTGTAATGTTAGATCCCTGCCCCCTGCGTTCAGCTGCTGAGAAAATTCCTTTTATTTGTGTGTTGTAGAAGGCTGTATGGGACAGATGGCTGCAGATAAACAGGTACAATTTCTGTAGGAGGATCTTTTTAATCTCTGTGTATCACCTGAGGAAAGTTACTTCAATGGGTATGTGTAAGGTTTTACAACCACTTAATCCTTAAAGTGAACCAAGAGTTTCTAGAATGACAACTTGGGACTAGCTATTTTGGAAACCATGCTGGTGTACTCCATATCAAGTTTAAAATTTATAATCGGTTGACAAATCATTGTAAGTATAACAAAACTTAATTTAAAGTGGTTTTAAACCTCTGAAATGAAAAATAAACAAAGCATATCCATTTATAGTGTGTACTTAACTCTATCCAAATCCCCTAGTGTGAATCATGTCTGCTCTCTACTTTTTTGGGAGATGCCCTCCACAACAACATAGCAGGTGATGACAACTCCAGCTGTGCATGTTTCCCTATAAGACTGTGTCCATTTCCTTTACTCTGGTCTCAGATTACACTCAGCTCTCTGCTTTGTGCTGTGCAATGTGTGACATCAGTTCCCTGCCCCCTGCCTTCTGGAAGTCTTGATATGCGAACTTTGAATGACTGTAGAAAAGAAAGGTCTGCAAATAAACAGGTACAACTTATGTAGTATGGTATGTTTCATCACTGTGTATCACTTCACTTGTAACAATGGAGACTTACCTAAAAAATTAGCTTCTAAATCCCTTTTGATTAAAACAGATGTTTATGAACACTAGACAGTGGCATGATATAGCTGAAAAATGATTGTCCTTATGAACAATCACTGTGAATGCAAGTTCACATTGGGCATCTTGCATGTTTGTGCATGTGGAGGATAGAAGCAAGCAACTGGTAACTAATGGCAACTGGTGGGGATAATTCATCCTAAGTGTTCAATTTTTACTCTAAACAGGCAATGGACTTTAAAGTGATAATAAACCTCTGGGTTTTTTTTCATTAAAATAACAAACATGTCTTTACTTACATGTTCTGTGTAATGCTTTTACACAGAGCAGCTCCGATCCTCCTCTTTTGGGGTCCCCCATGGCACTCCTGGCCACTCCTCTTCGGCGCCTTTATGAAAAGCCACTTTCCAATGACTCCTGCTGCTATCAATCTGCAAGGGAGGAGGGAGACAATGGCGAGAGCCACTGCTCTCATGAACATCGCTAAATAGGATTGGGATCAGGTAAGAAAAGGAGGGGACTGCAGCACAGAACTTTTTTCACCTTAATGCATAGAATGCATTAGGGTGAAAAATCTTAAGGCTTTAGAACCAAGTAAAATACAGAAAACTTAAACCCTGACTTCAGCTTTGCTATGGAAAAAAAAGGAACAATTTATATAAGTAAATGCTAATGGTTGTAAGCACTCCTGTATATTGCTCATCCAGTACCAGAAGTCAGACACTATAGATGGTGAATGTAGTTTCACATACAGTAGTCCCAGTTCCCTTAAGGTAAGCAGACCTACTGGCACTTGGTTGCCCCCAGAGCATATATCACAACCCTTTGCCTGCCAAAGTCATTTTTGCATTTTTTTTTGCACACACGTTAAAATGCAAATTGATGCCTGAAGATTAAAACATTATATACTATCTGAAAGCAGAGACATTGGACAGAAAAATGGTAGCAGTTGATTTTCTTTGTCACAATATATTATGGAAACTGTTTTTGAAACCCATATTTTCAGTAAAAAATAAACTAAAGTTGCCCTCCACTCTCACCCTCCCCCTACAGAAGGACTCAAATGGTCTCCTCCTCCCACGCACGACTGCAAGACTTCTCCAGGTCCTCCCCCATCCTCTGGAACTCACTACCCCAATCCATCAGATTGTCGCCTTCCCTCCTCACCTTCAGGCGCTCCCTGAAAACCCACCTCTTCAGGGAAGCCTACCCCACCCTTACTTAACAGCCGTCCTCCTTCATTCCTCCTACCACTCCACCCCCCACAGCCACTTCCTCCTGTACCACTACCCCCTCCCTCCTAGATTGTAAGCTCGAAAGAGTAGGGCCCTCTAACCACTCATGTGCTGTTTGTTGTTGTTGTACTGTTTCATGTATTGTCCCCCCCTCTATTGTACAGCGCTGAGCAAACCCTTTGGCGCTATATAAACTCGATGTAATAATAATAATAATTCTAGTGAGCACAAACACAATATATAACAACCTCCCCCTTCTGCTTGCTCTTCATGCCAGGTAACACAAGCAGCAGCTATGCTGTGACATGGGAGAGGCAAGCTGCCTGCTGTTAGTGTATCTCCCACTCGCCCCCCTCCCTGTAAGCAGCCTGGGAGATGAATAACAAGAGCTGCTCTGTATATTCCAGCCACTCATTTCCCCCCTCCTCCTGTCTATAGCAGGTAGACACAGAGAGAGAGGACCTGAGCAATTTTGCAGAGGGGGGCACTGTGAGTTACAACAGGCTCTCTGTAATCCTGGATCGCTACCCACTCTGTACCTCCCCCCTGCATAGCAATAGAAAGGACTAGTGACAGTCAGCAGAGGAGGACCATGGAACATGTAGTCCCCAGAGGCAAATGGCCCATTGGCTATAATGGGACTTGAACCACAGCCCCCAGTTGGCTTTGGCAGGAGAAAACCATTGAACTTGATATCCTTCACTGGCAATTGGAATTCACTTTAGAGTGTGACAGGACCTGAGTGGATCGCGTCAAGGAATTCCATCTAATAGAGACAGAGCCTGTGCCAGCGGAGCTCACAGCAGTGTGAGGGACAGCAAAGGGTACAAATTGTGACCCAAGTACGAAGGGACCTACCAGAGTCATCGTAAGCAGCCTAAAGCGACTAATCGGAGAAACCACTTTTTCTGTGTCTCTGGGTCTGGTGAGAGGGCCTTGTGGCTGTTACTTGTTACCACTGTTAATGACTCAGTCATTGGGAACTACTTTCCAGCTGCTCCATAGATCTAATACTGACTGCCTATTGACTGCCTTAATGCGGTCCAACAGGCCCCAACGTTTAGATGGCTAAAGAGCCAGAACTAAAGACTGCCATTACCAATTGCTACCCTGTGACCTTGTCCCTTTTATTTAGTTAAAGAGGTACCTAGAGAGATGCTATATCCTAGTCAATCCCTTAAAGTGCACTCTAGTCTAGTGTAGTATTATTGTCATTTATACCACTTTTACTGTTTATTAATAATGGTTATTGCTGAGTTACTAACTTACCCTTTTTTAACCTAGTTCATGGTGTAAAACCTAATTTTTGCCAATTTGGTGCAGTTATTACTCTGTTTAGTAGACTGTATCATAATCTATCTGTGGTGTGTTTTTGCCATTCATTCTAATGTGTATCAATAGATTAAGAGCATTTAGCATTAAACAGGTGTATATCTATTTACTGGTAGTTATCCACACCCAGGCTAAAGGTATTTTACACTTGTGTCTTTATTCGTTCTTGCAGTGATTTTTATCCATAAAAATGTGTCAGTGGAGCTGAGATTGTTCTTGGAGTCAGGGTGCTGAACAGAGAACCCAAAGTTACCAATTGGCTCCTTTGAGGGTGGCAATACACAATGAAAAAGATACATGTCATAAAAATGTCAAACCTTAAAATGCAGGTGGCTGTGAAATGATGACACTTACAGGTCATCAGTTTAGCATTACCTGGGAATTTTGGGCCTTGAATTATTGATCTCACTTCAGCATGTGTGGTGATACCTAAAATGCGTGATGCAATAGTGGTTTTCATGCAAATGTTCATTGATCATCTTCTATTCTCCCCACTGACACCCTTCATGGGCATTCTGGACACACCCTCCAGCAGTGATCACTTCCACTAGAAAGCCAACAGTCAACTGAAGAGATGTAAACAGATTCCCGACTGCTATAGCAGACAGGAGTCAGTTTATAGGGCTGTACTGCCACTAACATATTATTAACACCAGTGGCAGTGAAAGGGTTAAACACATCTCCTCAGCAAATAATTTAAAGGATTGATGTCTTTCAAATGTCAAAGTAAAAGTCACAATAAAAAGAGGATCCTTTTACGGTTGTACTGTATTTTTTTTATCTTTTTTTTGGCTTGTTCTCCATGGCGGAGCTCAGTTCCCCAGGCCTATTTATTACAATAGCTTACCTATTAGCCTTGAAAATGGCTACAATTCAGTATCAAGATGTGCCCCTCGTAGCCTTCAATGGGGTTTACAGCTAAGCTAGGGTTTCATGGATTTGATGGGGATTCAAGGAACTGCCTGCAAATCTAACCCAGGCCTCACCCTGTCACTGTAACAATATACATTGCAAGATAGTACAATTATTAAAACAGTCAATATACAGATGGACAGACAATTGCTAACTTTTAGCAAGAGATAAATGATTTTGGTTTTTAAAATTGTGGAACTTTATTTTGCAATATATGTAAGTTGCTGATCAGTTTTATTATATTTCTCCAAAAGAATATCATGGTTCCCAGATAATGTCACATTAGCTTCAATCCAATCACTGTCTCTATTACTCCAAGCAATATTTTTCAGATCTTTTAGATTTGCTAAATGGCCTATTAATATGCACAGAGAAAATAAGAGGGTAAGTGGCATGGGATGTTAGTTAATACAGTGCCAATAATTTCCAACCTGTACAGCCAGCTTGATTCTGACTGATCCTCCAATACTTGTACCTTGAATGGCATTTTACTCAGTGGTACATGTCTGTTCTCTTTTGTGTACCACCATAAACTCATTAAAATGAGTCTTACAGTGTCTTACTTACTGGTTCCCCTTTAAATCAGGGCAGGGGGTGTAATTCAGAGGGGACTACCAAGAACAGTCATCCTCTGTCATCTTAGCATCAGTACTATCGACTTGCTTGACTTTTCCTCAGTTCTACAACAAATTTACTTTTTTTTGCAGCACAGCGGCTAAGTGGTTAGCAATTCTGCCTAGCAACACTAGGGTCATCTGTTTGAATCCCAACCATGGCACTACCTGCACCGAACTTGCATGTTCACCCTGTGCCTGCGTGGGTTTCCTCAGGATACTCTGGCTTCCTCCCACACTCCAAAGACATGCTGGTAGGTTACTTGGCTCCTGTCTAAATTGTCCCTAGTATATATATATATATATATATAAAGATGGTGCAATATAAGTACCTGAAATAATAATATGCTTATTCATACATAAGTACTGTATGCATGCAGTTGTGCTCAAAGGTTTGCATATTCTGGCAGAAGTCATGAGATATTGAAAATATGATTCATCATGCCAAAAAAAGATAGTGATCATATGAAATAATTTATTATCGCATAGGTGTCTGGCTCCTTTTTAAGTCATAATGAAAACAGAAATCACCCAATTGGCCCTGGAATGTTTGGCCTTGGTAAACACACACAAGGTGACACACACAGGTTAAAATGGCAATTAAAGGTTCATTTCCCACATCTGTGGCTTTTTAAATTGTAATCAGTGTCAGTGTATAAATAGTCAATGAGTTTATTAGCTTTCACATGGATGCACTGAGCAGGCTAGATACTGAGCCATGGGTAGCAGAAAAGACCTGTTAAAAGACTTTCATAACAAGGTAATGGAACTTTATAAAGATGGAAAAGGATATAAAAAGATATCCAAAACCTTGAATATGCCAGTTAGTACTGTTCAATCACCTATTAAGAAGTGGAAAATTCAGGGATCACTTGATACCAAGCCAATGTCAGCTAGACAAACAAACATTGCAGTCACAACTGCCAGCAGAATTGTTTGGGATACAAAGAAAAACCCACAGGTAACCTCAGGAGAAATACAGGTTGCTCTGGAAAAAGACGATGTGGTTGCTTCAAGGAGTACAATACTACGATGCTTAAATAAAAATTAGCTGCATGATCAAGTTGCCAGAAACAAAGCCTTTACTGTGTCAATCCAAAAAAAAAGTCCAGTTAAAATATGCCCGACAACACCTTGCCATACCTCACAGTTTCTAACAGATTCTAATCTGGAGTGACGAGACTAAAATAGAGCTTTATGGTCCCAATAATAAGTGCAATGTTTGGAGAGGGGTCAACAGTGACAAGAATACCATCCCCACCTGAAGCATGGTGGTGGCTCACTGATGTTTTGAGTGTGAGCTCTAAAGGCAAAAATGTGAAAAATTGATGGCAAGATGAATGCAGCATATTATCTGAAAATACTGACAGACAATTTGCATTTTTCTGCATGAAACTGTTCATGGGACGCTCTTGGACTTCCCAGCATAACAATGACTCTAAGCACAAGGCCCAGTTGACCCTTCAGTGGTTACAGAAGACAAAGGTGAAGGTTCTAGAGTGGCCATCACAGTCTCCTGACCTTAAAACCATTGAGCCACTCTGGGGACTTGACCTAGAGACATTTTGCTGAGATGAATGGGCAGCTATACCACCTGCAAGAATCTCACAACTATTAAAGAAGACTGTATGCTGTCATTGATGATAAAGGGGGACATACACAGTATTATGAACTAAGGGTATTCAGACTTTTAAACAGGGGTCATTGAATTTGTTTACTTGTTGCTATGTTTTGTTTTATGATTGTTCCATTCTGTTATGACCTACAGGTGAATATGAATCCCACGAAATGTGTTTTGTCTGCTCACTCATGTTTTCTTTAAAAATGTTACATATTGCATACAATTCTCCAAGAGTATGCAAAATTTTGGGCACAACTGTATAATACATACAGTCTAAGGGAATAAATGGTTACCTGAAAAATAAACACTGGGGTTGTTTTACTAAAGGCAAATAGACTGTGCACTTTGCGAAGTGCACTTGCACTCTGTAAGTGCAATTGCTCTTGAGCTTAGTAAATGAGCAGATGTTCTGCTGACTTCCATCATCCAATAATGTGGAACAAAAAAGGCTGTTTTTTTTATTTTCCTTGCATGTGATTGGGTATTCTTTTGCAAAGTGAAGCTTTACCTCATTTACGAAGCTCTGAATCAACTGCACTTTGCAAAGTGCACAGTCTATTTTCCTTTAGTAAATCAACCCCAGTGTCTTAATCTGAATGATAAATGAATGGCTTCCATTATTGTGACCAATTTCCCAAGGTTAAGAAATGGACAACTATTTAAATAGCATGTGCCTTTCATCAATAGCTACACCATCTTGACATGAACTTTTTAGTTATAGAGGTCATTTGGTTGTAATATAGATAAAACAGCTAAGACAGAGGAAGTGGAGCTTTAAATAGAATGGTGATTAATCCCAGACAGGAAACATCTGTATAGTGTGTAAGTTCCAGACTACCTAAAGAAACCACTTAAATATAGAATGTAATGTGTTTTTATTAGAGCTCCAATATTTACTTTAATAAACTGATTTTTATTTCTAATTATCACTTTACGAAGATATAGAAATGCTAGTAAGAGTAACAGAATAATTAACACCAGTTCTCTTTTTTGAAAGTGTAGATGACAGAAATACAACAGCAGTTTTGTTTTCCAAGATCAGTTGCTTGGCAGCCCCAGGTTTAGGCTGAGAACAACCCCAAATTGACAGAGAATAGCAGATCTTAAGATCAAGAAAATAATATCCCGCAAAAACAAATCGAAAGAGTGTAGGGTAAAAGGGTTTTTTTTTATGTTTTATTATATTATAGGGTTGATATACTCATGGCAAATTGACTGTTTACTTTGCAAGGGAAGTTGCACTTTACAAGGAAATTTGTTCCAGAGCTTAGTGAATTGTTGTGGAGTTTCACTTTGCAAAGAATACCCAATCACGTGCAAGGAAAATAAAAAAAACTGCATTTTTCTTGCACATGATTGGATGATGGAAGCCACCAAAGTGTTACCTTATTCACTAAGCTCTGAGGTAAATTATCTTGCAAAGTACAACTTCCCTTTGCAACGTCAACAGTGATTTGATTTTAGTAAATAAACCTCTATATTTATATTGCACCCACCTCTGTCAGAATACCCAGAAAGAGCCTGCATCTGATAGGATGCAGATTCATCTAAGCATTTTCTGCCTGGCGTCTTTGACAAAAGTTATTTGAAAAGTTTTTGTTGCGCTGGGTGGTACCTCCAGGGAAATTCAATGTGTGTATGGCTAGGTTTGCAGCTCTCACAGGTTAGCTTCTTGTGTTCCAGAGCAGAGAGTGAGCTTTTATGCAAGCCTTCCCTTATATCTCTACTCAAAACTGTAGCAGCAATTAGAGGCTAGTAGAAACAAAGCCTGGCCTGAATCAGGCCAAAAAGTAAGTGATACAAAACATATTAATCAAGGATATATTTTAAATATGTATTCTAATCTCTTACATATGATTGAAAAAGTGTGTAAAGTGTATGCTTTTGCAAAGTGGTTTTCTATCTCTCAAGAATTGATAAGATCTCTGTTTTGGAGTTCCTAGTGGTGGTGATCCAGCCAGCAAGTCTGTTGTTTTTCAGAAGCACAAGCTCGCCAGCCTGTGTATCAGTTTACATGGATGAGACAAACCACTTAATGCTGGCAGGGGTGATTAAAAGGCTCCCGTTTTTATTTATTTATGTAAAACTCGTATCACAAAAGGGAAAAAAAAACTGCTTATAAAGTGTGAGCTGGAGTTTGGATTCAATTTGTTAGTGTATCTAAATCTGTTAATACATCTAACACTCTACTCTCCCTAGACTGATAATGCTGCTGTCCAAAGGTGCCCCCTGTACTCCTTCATCCAGAGTGGAGGCACTCTAATACAGGAGGTATATTACTAGCCTCATCACCACGTGAAAACAGAGGGAAAATGCCTAAAAAATAAAACTAATGCAGCCAACACATCTAATAATTGGTAAGCTGCAATATGTTACATTTTTTGTTTTGGGTTTAATACCACTTTAAAAGACCACTTTTGAATGAACTAACATTTTAATTCAAATGATCATATCAAGGTGTATGGTAATAGTTTGCAAACCTTGCTCCTTCATAAAGTTTGTAATTATACATATACACAATTTGTATTTCCCTGATGCACCCAGTAGCTGCAAGGCAAGTCCCTCCAACTCTTCTTTCATACACCTTAATTTCATAAAGTGTAGAGAGCATCCCAGAGGGAGCCTGGGAAAGTCCTTTTCAGGGTTTATAGGTCTCCCAGGTTCCTCTCATATACATTTAGGAATTTCTGATATGTGATCCAGTGCAGGGTTTACTTCTCTCTCCAGTGGCAATTTAATCTCATCTGGAACCTGTATCCAGAGCTATTGGCCTTGGGTCAGACAAGTCCTATCTGAGAGAACTAAAATGTTGGTAAAAGCTAACAATTATGTTACCCATTACCCTGAGGCAGTGCACACCATGTCTGCTAAGAACATTGCCAAAGAGTTGTTCATGGTTCAGTCGTGTGGGGGTCCTTAAGGAGGTCCTCACAGACAAGGGCACCCCTTTCATGTCACGAGTAACTAGATAATTGTGAAAATTGTTTAAGGTGACACATTTGCACACCTCTCTGTACCACGCTCAAGCTGATGGCTTGCTGGAACACTTTAATAAAACATTAAAGAATATATTGAAAAAGGTTAACAAGGATGGAAAAAACTGGGGCCTGTCTTGGCTTGTGAAGTGGTCCTGGTATTAGTTCCCATGGTTAAATGTAAGTTCCTGGCTAAGTGCAGACATATCGGCATGGATGTCACTCCAGCCCGTGCCCCCTCCCCTGACTTCTCCATCAAGATCAATAATACAACCATCAGTCCCTCCCCTCATGCCAGGGTACTAGGTGTACTCCTAGACTCCCATCTGTCCATTCACCCCCAAATCCAATTGCTGTCCAAATCTTGTAGACTTCACCTCCGCAACATCTCCAAGATATGCCCGTTCCTAACCTCGGAAACCACTAAGCAACTTATTCACTCCCTTGTTATATCTCGCCTTGACTATTGTAACTCCCTCATCATTGGCCTACCTCATCGCAGGCTATCCCCTCTTCAGTCTATCATGAATGCTGCCGCCAGACTCATCCACCTTACTAACCATTCTATATCTGCCATCCCTCTCTGCCAATCCCTCCACTGGCTTCCCATTGCCCAACGGATAAAATCCAAAACACTAACAATAACGTATAAAGCCATTTATAACTCTGCCCCAAATTACATCACCAATCTTGTCTCTAAATATCACCCAAACCGTACTCTCCGCTCCTCGCAAGACCTCCTATTCTCTAGATCCCTTGTCTCCTCCTCCCATGCTCATCTCCAAGACTTCTCCGGAGCTTCACCCATCCTCTGGAACTCTCTACCCCAATCTATCAGACTATCGCCTACTCTGCTCACTTTTAGGCGATCTCTGAAAACCTATCTCTTCAGGGAAGCTTATCCTGCCCTCAGCTAATACTGGAATCTTCTACTCTTCCAACCAGTCCATCCCCCACAGTTACTACCTTTTGTACCACTAGCCCCTCCCTCCTAGATTGTAAGCTCCAAGGAGCAGGGCCCTCAAATCCCTCTTGTATTGAACTGTATTGTTACTGTATTGTCTCTTGTTATATTGTAAAGCACTGAGCAAACTGTTGGCTCTATATAAATCCTGTATAATAATAATAATAAAGTGGCAGGGTCCCTTTAAAGTAATTGAAAGATTTGGGGAGGTGAATTACAAGGTATATCAACAGGGTAACAGAAAACCCTAGCAGATAAACCATATAAACCTGCTAAAGCCATGGAAGGATAGGGTAGCATTGACTGTGGGTTCCGTCCGTGTCCCCTAGGGGTAAAGAGTCCCCTATGGTTGCTATTCACAGATTCTAGATACCCTGTCTCCTTTCCAAAAATAGGAAGCTAGAGTGTTCCTGATAAAGAAAAGAGCGATATCTTCAGAGTTGCCTGGTATGACTGCAGCCGTTCAGCATGATATTGTTACTGAACCTGGGGTCCATGTCAAGATCAAACTGTACCAAATTCCTGAAGCTAGGAGAAAGGACATCAGTGATGAAGTCAAAAGAAAGCTGGAGGTAGATGTCATTAAGGATATCATTGAGGAATTCAATAGTGACTGGTCTAGTTCCATCGTGTTAGTCCCAAAACCGGATGGTACATGGAGGTTTTGTAATGACTTCAGGAAACTTAATTCAATGACAAAATTTGTCACGTACCCAATGCCCAGGGTAGATGAGCTTATAGACAGACTTGGCAAGGCCCACTATCTGGCCACTTTGGACTTGACCAAGGGATATTAGCAAATCTCCCTGACTGACAGCACCAAAGAAAAGACTGCGTTTGTGAACCCTGAGGGTTTGTTTCTGTATAAAAAGATGACTTTAAGGTTACAAAATGCTCCTGCAACATTTCAGAGGGCCATGGACAGAACCCTAAGACCTCTCCAACAGTATACCTTCACTTATCTAGAAGGCATAGATATACATAGCACTGACTGGGAGTCTCACGTGCCCCGTGTCCAGGCAATCTTGGATTCCCTTTTTAAGGAAGGGTTTATGGCAATCCAAAAAAACTGGGGCATTGGTTTAGAGGAAGCAAGGTATTTGGGTACAGTATTGGTCGAGGAGTCATAAAACCCCAAATAAATGTAGCACCCTCTTAGTTAGGCGTTAGGATATGTATAGTTAAGTTAAGCATAGCTGTGTTTCTCTGCTTACCAGAGAGGCTGTCAGGTAAATTAAGTGTGGTATTCTGCTTAACAGAGTGCTGTGATTGATGAGTTAGGTCTGCTCATGCTGCTCTGGTGCTGTTGGAGTTTGTCTGAGTTCTGTCCGCCTTCAGGGAGCTACAGGAACCTTCCAGAACATGGGAAGAGGCTAGACAAAAGCATTCACAGCATGAATATGGATACAGCCCTGCCCAATTGCAGGGGAGGGTTTCCCCATTGAATGCAGGGAGTGGTATTTATATTCGGAAAGCACATGGGTTCAGTGTCTTTCCTGGAAGTGGATTGCACCAGCCAGGCTGGAGGCAGGCTGCCTCACCTGGCGCTTGCTGCCATGTGGCTTCAGGTGAGTCGACCTGAGGGAGTAACCCTAGTTCTTCAGTAAGCTGACTGAGGGGAGCTGACCGCCAAAGCACTGTCTGGTATCACTGGAGGGTTTTGCTTGGAAGATTGGAAGGAGGCAATCATTCTGTCCTTGAGCCTTGTGAGTACTGACATTGAGGAATTTGGGAACTCTGTGTGCTTGCTACCTACCCTGGTGTTTGATAGTCAGTGTGCGTCTGGAAAAAGGGAACACTGGCTAGTGTTCTGAAAAGCTTGTCCAAGTGCTGCTACTGCAAAGAACTTTGCTCAGCTACATTACCTTTGGGCTGTCGCAGTCTGTTGTAACTGGCTTAAACCTGAGGAGCTCAGCCCTGTAACTACTACTACTACTGCCAAAAAGGGACTTTGCTTACTCTTAAACTACTTGTTGCTACAAAGTAAAGGGAAGTCTGCTATCTTATTCAGCTAAGACTTCAAAAGTGCTCAACTAAGAGATCAGCTAGATGTCCTCAGTGTGAATAGTTTTAATTTTGGAGTATCCTACTACATTTCCCCATCCCTATCCTCAGTTCTACAGTAAAAATCCAAAAACAAACATCCCCTAGACTCATCACTGGAGACAATGAGCAGAAGTGTGTGTGTGTATTTAGCTGAAGGAAAACTGTGGCTGGCTGCGGGGCGAAGTAAGCGGAAATTGGTACATCATAAAAGCAGCCCTCATGAGGGTAGTGCTACATAAACAAAGTAGAAGTCATCCAAGAGTAGCCACATCCAGCAAAGAAGAAGCAGGTCAGAGCATTTCTGGGTGTCACGGGGGTCTATAGAAGGTTCATCCCATATTTTGCCACTCTAGCAGCACCACTGACTGACCTTACAAAAGGTATGTAATGGTAAAATGGTCCCAGAAGCAGAAGAGTCTTTCCAAATCTTGAATAAGGCCTTTTGTACACAGCCAGTGTTGTACTCCCCCAATTCCTCCAAGGATTTTTTGGTTCAAACAGATGCATCTGATGTTGGCATTGGGGCAGTATTGTCACAGGTACAAAGTTGGGAAGAACATCCTGTGGTGTACCTGAGCATAAAACTTAATGAGCATGAGAGAAAACATGCTATCATAGAAAAGGAATTTGTAGCCATAAAATAGGCCTTAGATGCACTACGGTATTATCTATTGGGGAGCCACTTTAATTTAGTAACTGACCATGCTCTCCTCAAGTGGATGGCCCAAAAAAGGAGCCAGATAGAAAGGAGAACAGGTGGTTTATGGCTCTTCAGGAATATGCCTTTACTGTAAAGCACAGGCCAATACTTAAAATTGGAAATGTTGATGCCTTATCAAAGGTTTGTTCCTGTTGGGCCACAGGTGTTCTAATCCTGGGGCTGAAACAAGGGGGGATGATATGTAGCAGCGCATCCCAGAGAGAGTCTGGGAAAGTCCTTTTTGGCGATTATAGGTTCCCCAGGTTACTCTCATATACATTTAGGGATACCAGGTCCATGGTCCAGTGCAGGGTTTATTCCTCTCCCCACTGGCAATTTAATCTCACCTGGGACCTGTAGCCTGTAGGATACCTTAGTATTTTCTTTTGTCTTTTGATCATTTTTGTTTTGTAAATATCACCAATAAACACTGCACTGTTTGGTACCACCTCATTGTATTTGGTATCTGTGCCTGAGAGTCTACTTACCCCAGGGAACTAATGTACCCGCTACTGATCCCCAGCTCACACAAGACATTGCTGTGAGACTTATTTCATCAGGACATGGCTTCTTCTCCTCTTGCACAGTTCCCAAATTTGGTCAACATCATTTGGTAAGTGGTCTTGTTTTTGAGAACTGTTTGAGAGGAGAGGGAATAGGGGCATGCCAGACACATATACATAGAGACAACTAACTCCAGGAATCATTACAAATTAACTTAATTTTTCTAATATCATGACCACTATCTAAAAGCTATATACATTTCCATACTCCATTGTAGCCAATGTAAAGTTTAGAATAAAGTTTTAAAGGGCCTCTGAGCAGAAATATGGCTTCCTACAAGGCATTCTGTAATGTGCATCCTCTGTACCATAAAGTGGTTGTAAAGGCTCAAGGTTTTTTACCTTCATGGATTGTATGCATGAAGGTAAAAAAAACCTTGTGTGCAGCAGCCCCCTTAATCAATCCAGCAATGTCCACAACAGCCTCAGCTCTCCCCCCTCATTGGCTGAGACAATAGCTCCTGCTGCTGTCAATCACAGACAGTGAGCCAATGAGGAGAGGGGGGCAGGGCCAAGACACAGATCTGTATGTCAATGGACACACAGGGCAGCAGCTTGGGAGCAAGCTTGCTTGGGTGCCCTCATAGCAAGCTGCTTGCTGTTGGGGCACTTGGTAGGAAGGAGGGGTCTGGGGCGCCAGCGGGGGACACAAGAAGAGGAGGGTTTCCCACAAAAAAGTATGACACATTTGTTTGTTTTTTTAAGTATTGCCTTTAATATCTTTTTAAATATTCATAACTTTCATTATCAAAATGCTAAGTGGAACCTTTAGAAGAGTAGAAGAAGATAGTTAATAACAGGTTGTGTTAAAGTGAGCATAACTAGATGTAACCAAGGCACAGAAGGAAACAATTAGCTTAACACCCACACTAAAATAAATACTGTAAGAACTTTATTAAAACATTCAGATCATGGTAACACAGTCCGTTATTTAGTGAGTAGAAGTAACAAAATAAATCTGGCAAACAACCTAAACTATCCATCCAAGCACAGTGCCGCCACTACTAAGTCTAAGCAGCAGTGCATTACAGTTCTCAGTCCTTTTTCCTCGCACTTTTATTTTGGAGGCTTCCTTATAAGCGTAAGAGGTCAGATTTTCTTAGATGCAGTCCCTCTGATCAGGGGCGGACTGACCATTTGGAAACTCGGGCACTGCCCGAGGGCCCGGGGTCAGTAGGGGGCACCATGAGATGCTCCTGGTACCTTTTTCATAGGCTTTTTTGAGTTTGGGCAAGGACACAGGGGCCCCATGATCCCCTATTGCCCGGGGGCCCCATGAGTTGTCAGTCCGCCCCCGCCTCTGATAATGTTCCTTTATCTCTCAAGCTGAAAGCACATTTCTTCCAGCAGATGTCCTGTTAGTCCAGTAGCTGCAGTCAGCTCCCTTGCGTTGACTCCTCTCCTTTTAAAACAATGACTGTAGCTGTGCCCACTGGTATCTCTCTTCTCTCACTGTGTTACAGTCATCCCTTCATTCAAGGTAATTTTTTTCTCTATTCTCACCCTGACAAAATCCCTCTCATTAGGAATCCCCTTTTTCAAGATTTCCTGCCTTCCATAAGATGCTAGATACGTCTGTTCATATAACTTTCCAGCCCTGGTTACAAACTAACTCTTTGAAAATGTGGTATTACTCGGAACGCGTCAGTGAGACCCCCCTGTTAATGGATTACTGACTTGCCATACTCTGCTTTATTCATGGATGTAAGTGTCCGTTTGTTACTGTGTTTTTTGATTGTTACTCCCCATATTTAATAAATACTACACTATTGGAGCTTTTTTTCTCTCTTCTGGGCTCATTTTTTGGGATACTCTGAGCCCCCCCTTCCTTCAAGGTGCACCCTAGTAGGCAACTCACACTTAAGTGCATGATCCCCCGGGTGGCTGAAATCGGTACTACAAGATGCATCTAATCTGATGAATATACATTATACTGGAATGAGGAAATCTGCCTTGGTCTGATGACATCTGGTGACTCAACGCCACCTGACGACTTCACCTGTTTGCAGAGTTCCCACTTCCAGAGCACCTTGGAGTAGGTCTTATTTACTCCAATGCTCATAACTTTGTGCTATCTGGTTAGTGCATTGTATACTCATTCTTCACAAGCCACGGAAGTCACGATAACTCAACAGCCATCTAGTGAACCACGATTATCACATTGTACCTTTTTGATTATTACCTTTAAGACTTTTACTTATTTATGCATTTTTATCTGTACATCTTAGCGCTGCATTCTCATTTGATTATTTTGTAACTCAACTGACCAGATCTACAAATCTACATTACCCAAGCGTAAACCTGATTTAAATAAATAAATAAACACTGCTCCTATGTAATCCCTTAGATAGACAAAGAGGAGGCTTTAAAAAGTGAAGTTGAGAATTCCTAGCTTGCAGAATCCAAAGCCCAATATTTTACTGATGTTCTAAGCAAATGCCAGCATGGAAAACTGCATCTCTGGGAGGGTGGGCGGTGCCCACTACAAGTATTTCCATGCAACTTTTTAAAAGAGCAAATCACAGTTTTAAAAAAGTGTGAAGAAATAAACACGCTTTTAACTAGCTGGTCTTACTAAGCACAGACCATAATGATCACTTAAAATGCCATGCTGAAAATATATTCAATGTTGATTTTTGGCAGTTGATCTACAAACAACAGCTTGTTACATTTCATCCAGTTTTAGTTATTTCTCATAAATTTGCTAATGCCACAAATTCTTATGATGTGCAGTCCTTTTGTTTGTTATTAGATTTGCCTTTTTCATTAAAAAGCAACATATTTAAAACATGTGACACTGCCTAAGTAACAAGGAAGCCTTGGCTAAAGCTTGTTACCGCATGTGCATAATTTTTGTCCTATGAAGCACAATGCTTTTAACTGGCTCAAAGGCGTTTATTTTAAGCAGTTCATTTCCCTTGGTTTAGTGCTGGGAAACCTTTTTAGAAGTGCTTAGAAAAATGATACTGATTAAAAGCTTGCTACCCTAATCCAAGTAACTGTTAAATCTTCAGAAAATTGCAAGCAGCTTTGGCTAAAATGTAGCATTAAATGCTTTGATGATGGCACAGCCATGTTGTTTTTATAAACGTATTAGCGGCTGCTTGGCAGATGCAGATATTAAGCAAGCACAGTAAAAATTGCTAAAAGGTGAAAACAAAGGGCTACTGCATGAGAATAACTAAAAGACTGTACAGAATCTCATTTAATAAAGTCTTTATCAGGTGGCCAGAAAAATTGAATCTGGCCTACCCAGAAGTCCTATTTCTATCATGCTCAATTATTTTCAGGTACTCTTTAGTACAAAACAGAGTAAAGATTTCAGTCACTCACAGGTTTGTTTGAAAAATCTTCTCCCTTGTACATCTCCCTTGTACATGTGATGTAACTCCTTTGTGAAGTTACGGCAACAAATTACAGACAATGTATTACCTTTTAGTAGGTATACTGCTAGCTGGGCACCACACAAGTTCCACAATGAATTTAAAACATGCCACACTGGCTAAATTAAAGTATATGCCAGACCAAAATAAAAAAACAAGGAAAAACACAAGCAATATGTAACTGCAATACATCCACACTTCCTTGTGCTTTATCTCTATAAAAAGGCTGCAAGAAAAATGCCTTATCTTCTGCCATAAATCCAATGTGCCCCTAACTTCCTATTTGGGTAAACAAAGCAGTGCCTCTCTACTGCGCTGAAATCCCAACCGGGGTTGGTATCCCTGCCTACTGGACTATATATACCTATTCTGTACATCTTTCTGCCACTGCAGGTGCAATTGTTAATTTCTTCCCCAGTCAAAAAAATGGATATCATGGCTCTCAAGATTCTGTCCACACACTATTTAAGGACTCTTGGGAGATGTAGTTTTGGGAGCTTTTCTATGTCAAAAGGGCTGACCTCCCAGCAGCTGCCCTGAAAGCATTTTACTTTACAAGACTGATGATGGAGTAATGAAATTTGCTTCTTGCCAGAGGAAGAAGATAAAAAAAATTATACTGAGACATAATATAGAAAGGAAAAAGGGAGGTTAGATGAAAAATTTGAGTAGTGTCTAGTTATACACTTTTAAGCTTGCCCATTGAGGCACAGGAAGTATCAGAGTGGGTCTAAAAAAATTTCTGACTGGTGACAGTGCTTCATATTTTTCTAAGTCCATTAGGAAAGTGAGAGACACATGACACACTAATTATGGCCCCATCATGTTTTTACTAGACTGTAAGGATGCTTTCACAGTGCTGTGCTATAATTTGACTACAGCAAGGGTGCAACTCATTGTACCCATAGTTTCCATAAAGGTCACCCATGCTATCCCATAGATTTCTATTAGATCAGGCATTTTTGATGCACCAAAAGTGCTCCAAAACTCCTGCATGTTGCACCTTTGGTGCGTTTTCAGAAAATGCACCAAAACACCAAATCTAATAGAAGTCTATAGGAAAGCATGGGTAACCCACACAAAATCTGCAGGCACACTGCACTTCACCCGCACTGTGGCCAAACCCAGAACAGAAGTATGAAATCACCCTCAGGTCTCACTTACACAGCTGGTTAGAGCAGTGCAGCACCAACAATAAGTATACGTCTGTGTCTAGGATTACAGGTGAAATTAAGTACTATTATATACGAACCTAAACAATACATTCAATTAGTATAAAATCAGGCAGGCTTCTGCACTTCACAGTTGATAGTGGATCCAAAGGAGAATGTGCAATCAAATTGTATGTGAGTTAGAGACAGATGAGCAACCCTGGACACAAACTGTCTGCATACAGGACCATTCATCTGCCCCTAATTGCAAGTAACACCTCAGATGTTATTTTTATTCTTAAAAGGTGCTCCCCCCACAGACACCCCACAGCCTGTGTCCCATCAACAAAGGGATGAGGAGGACATGTGACACAGTCATTCCTCCTTTGTCCTGCCTGCATGCTTAGATATAATTTCTGTATGGAATTTTGGGGGGACCATGTGCCATTTTTTGTGAGATCTCCCTAAAGCATAATTTGCAGTCAAATTTGAGAAAACCCCACTATATGTTTTTGTATTCCCATTTACACTGCATTCCCACATTTTTTAAAAATATTTCTTACCTTTTAGATGTTTTTCAGGACAAGGTGTCATGCCTGACTGCAAGGTTTATTGAACAATATTAGAGTGAGTCTGTCCCAAGTCTGTCCTCATTAAAATACAATGCAAGAAGCCCATCCCCTAAACTTCTAACCCTTTGTTGAGACAGATAGTGTTCAAATTTAGTTATAATTGACTATTAAGAGCTCCCTGAATTCAATCCACTCAGACACAGACATTTAAAGGATAAGTTCAGCTTTAAAAAAAAAAATTAAATGCAGACAAAAGAATGCATTTCCTTTTTTTTTGGTAGGAGCCTGGAAAGCATTGCACCAGTAATTGCACCAGGACTCCTGCAGACTGTCAATGCAAGCTGTCTGTCTGTACATAGTATGGGCAGGTAGTTTCACACTGACAGGAAGAATCAATGAACTACCAGAGAGCTCAACAGAATACTACAACCTTGGCCAAACATTTTGAGAATGACACAAAAATTAATTTTCACAAAGTTTGCTGCTTCAGTGTTTTTAGATATTTTTGTCAGATGTTACTATGGTATACTGAAGTATAATTACAATCATTTCATAAGTGTCAAAGGCTTTTATTGGCAATTTAGTTTAACCACTTGCCGCCCTGCCACTGTAGAAATACGGCGGCAGGGCGGCAGGGCGGCACGGGCAGGCAAAACCACGTTTTAAAACGTGTGTTTTGTAAACAGATAGGGGGCGCACGCGAGGCGCGCCGCCGCCCTATCTGTCCCACCGATCACCGCCGCGGATGTCAGTCGCCGGGTCACAGCCGGTCCTTACCGGCTGTTTCCTCGCGATCGGCGGCAAACAGTGACAGACAGCACAGCTGCAGTAGCTGTGCTGTCTGTCACTTCCCTGACAGCTCGAGGACGAGCTGATCAAGAAAGAAGAGTTTCTCTCTCTCGATCAGCGGTGTCCCGTGCAGCACACACCCCCACAAACTCATGTAGACTTCACCTCCGCAACATCTCCATGATACGACCATTCCTAACCTCGGAAACCACTAAGCAACTCATTCACTCCCTTATTACATCACGCCTCGACTACTGTAACTCCTTCCTCACTGTCCTACCTCATCGCAGACTATCCCCACTCCAGTCCATCATGAATGCTGCTGCCAGACTCATTCACCTTACTAACCGTTCTGTATCTGCCATCCCTCTCTGCCAATCCCGCCACTGACTTCCCATTGCCCAACGGATAAAATTCAAAACACTAACACTGACGTACAAAGCCGTTCATAACACTGCCCCTAATTACATCACCAATCTTGTCTCTAAATACCACCCAAACCCTACTCTCCGCTCCTCGCAAGACCTCCTACTCTCTAGCTCCCTTGTCTCCTCCTCCCATACTCTTCTCCAAGATTTCTCAAGGGCTTCACCCATCCTCTAGAACTCCCTACCCCAATCTATCAGGCTACCGCCTACTCTGCTCACTTTTAGGCACACTCTGAAAGCCCATCTCTTCAGGGAAGCCTACCCCGACCCCAGCTAATACTGGAATCCTCTATTCTTCCTGCCAATCTATCCCCCACAGCTAATTACCTATTGTACCACTAGCCCCTCCCTCTTAGATTGTAAGCTGCAAGGAGCAGAGCCCTCTAATCCCTCTTGTATTGAACTGTATTGTTACTGTACTGTCTCCCTCCATAATGTAAAGCGCTGAGCAAACTGTGGGCGCTATATAAGTCCTGTATAATAATAATAATAATAAAAATATGTGCTTTTTTACAGGCAGGTTTAAGGCATCCCCAAGCACGTTATTTAAATGAATTGTGCATTTTTCAAATTTCACTTTACGCCTTATTAAAAGAGCTGCTCCTTAAAAAATGTTTTGTCTGGTACTTAACCCCCAGGCAGTGCCTGCTCCCAATGCTCTTCGTTTAAAATTCCCTTTACTGTTACCCCTGAAAATGGAGAGTATTTACAAATTAATTAAGGAATACAACCATATCATTGATACGAAAAATCTTCCATGTTGGAATAAATTGTGTTGCATGTGTAACTATTGAGGTGCAATTTTTGCAGAGATGGCAGACATATTTCTAAAGATTGTCTACAACATTCTTTATGAAGTTCATTAAAGGTTGTTTATATTTTTAATAATTTTTCATAGTTCAAACTACACTGCATTTTAGATTGTATCAGCAACCTGGCCCTTTAGAAATAAGTGCATTTTTGCTAATATATACTATGCTTTATATTTACTATGCACTGTCTGGGTTCCTATTTTTCTACTTAGTTTCAAACAGACTTTATTAGTAAAAAATAATATCCACTCTTTGAGGTTCACTGATAACTGGCTTGTAGCACTTCAATTTATATCACCCAAGACCATTTTAAAATCAATAACAATAATGAAAAATCAGCTCTGCTTAGTCAAAGTAGACATCAATATATAATTTGTCATTTTATTAAGCCATGTGCTTTTGATTAAGCCTAAGACCTCAAAAACCAGAACCAACATCCTCACACAAAAGCTGTTTCAAATTATGTGCAGCAAGTTTTTAAGCACATTAGCAACAAGAACAAGCTGTCCTCTGCTAACTGGCCCTGCTTTGTTCATGATTGTGGAAAATCTTGCTTTAACTGTTCACTAATTTGATGCAGATCGCTACTGCACCAGCAGCTGTCTTGGCATATGATTAAACACAAGAAAACATTATTTTTCCATATAAAATATTAACAGTGCCAAAAGCCACAAAATTCTCTTTGGAAAATTATTTTCATCCAGGCCAAAATAATAGAAGCCTGCAAAAAATTACACCTTACTCTTAGATTTAATGCAAACATACTTGTGATTCCTTTTCTCTTCATGTGTTTTTCTTCTTTTACGAAGGGCTTCAGATGAAAACTAACTTTGATTTTCATATGCATTTTCTGTGGAAAAAAAGAAAACACTTGGGGGAACGAAGTTCTCATGCATGGGGGATTCACCAATGAAACGTGTTATCATTTAACTTTTAATATGATGAGAGGGTTACATAAGAAAACAGCTTTTCAGGCTAGATTTAAATGATTTATAGAAATCTTAGCTTTGCTTTGAAATGTGAAATATCAAAGATCATATAACGAAAGATGTGAGGTTGGGGTATCTTTGAATTGTGGAATGCAGTCTTTTTAATGATTTTTATTTATAGCTTGTCAGAAGAAAAGTTGATAAAACTCATCAGAGTGCATTTTGATATAACACAGACATCTAAGATTAATGTTTTGATGGAAAATTAATGGTGAGATGACTAATGAGACACTACAGAGTAAATTATTTTATTATACTCCAAGAAAGTATACAAAGAAAGTATGAAATAAACACATATACACATTTCCTGTTGTGTATTTGAAATTCTTTTCCACAGCAATAGGTATACAAATAATTCTTTGTGCTTACCCCAAAAAAACCCACTATGCATATATACAGTACATATGATTAATATGGTGCATTTTTGCTATCAGTCCTTTTTCTTATGTTATGTCTTTATTTATATTTAAAGAAGACCTGTCTTTTAATATTAAAAACAAGTAAATCCTTCAATAAAGTTGCACTTAAATTTTATCAAAAAAAGTATTATATCTGCCAAGGAATGACAATGTAATTCTGTAGCTGATAATGTAGATCCTTTGCATTGTCATTGTCATCAATAGACTTAAAGCGGATCTTTATTTACCTTCCCCTAGAACATGGGTAGGCAACCTGCGGCTCTCTAGCTGTTGTGGAACTACATTTCCCATGAGGCATTGCAACATACAAAACTGACAGTTACAGCTATGACTTGAGGAGGCATGACGGAACTTGTAGTCCTGCAACAGCTGGAGAGCCGCAGGTTGCCTACCCCTGCCCTAGAACTATTACACTCTTTTAAATAAGATGGCTGTATGTCATACAAATTGACATTCCTTCCAGATCTCACGCCATTCATCTTTTCCCATTGGATGGCCACTTGCCCATGTGGACAAGAGACACATTGTTCCCAACATGCAGCTGCATTACCAGCATCTTACAGATGTCAGGGATGAGCAAAGATGTACACGTGCTACAAACAGTGTACATATCTAAAAATTGCTAGGAGACAGAGAAATGTTTTTTTCCTAAGAGTCTTTAGAAATCACCAAAAGTTTCACTTTTGTCCAAATCCAATAAAACCAGAAAAAAAATTAGGTGTGCAGGTGATAAGACACAGAGAACAACTGAAATCTGACAGATGTTCTAACCCTTCCTCACTCTATATGTTCTGTGAAAGGGTTTTTATTGCTGTCCCTGTTGCCACTCCTTGTTCTTGTTACATCTTGTGATCGGAACAGGAAGTTAGGGTAAATCTTCCCAATAATAGCACAACATCAATAAAACTCTAACAAAGGTTCGAACCCTTAACCCCACTCTACCATAAAAGTTTTTAACATTTTTTTTCTGGAGCTCAGCCTTAAAGCAGCCATAGATGGATTGAAATTCCATCAGTTCATGCTGAATTTTGATCCAACTATGGGTGGGCTTGTTGTACTGAAGTCAATCTATCGATCCACTTCAGTACAACCAGCCTGTTTTTTTGTTTGTTTGATCACTGTCAGAGGCTATAGCTTTCAGTAGTTATGATTGTATTTGGATGGCTGGAAAAACTCTTGATGTCAGAATACAATAGCACAGTGGGAGGGATTCCCCAACAACACAGTCAGAAAATCAAGCAACTTTCTTTCCTTCAACCCCTGGTTGAAGGAAAGAAAATTGCATAATATGTGGCCTGTCTTATAGACTTTAGATGACAGCCAGCTGTTCACTTACTGATCATCAAATAATTCTTCTGAACTATCATTGTACCAACATAAAAGCTTTCATTCAAAACAGTGCACGTTTGTACCTATGAAGACTAGAGGGCAAAGCCCTGCTGACACCAGCTGTTTTAGGGGTAATAAAGCTAAATGAATAAACTGACCTATGACTGTTAGAATTTCCCTTTAACTTTATGAGCAGATGTGTCCTATGAGTCCATGAGAATGTTGTGGCAAGAATTGTTGTGCAATAACCAGGATGACAACAGCAAGTTCTCTAATTTCTAGAGACTACAAATGAAAAAACTCTCCTTGTTTGGATACCTTTACTTTCTTTTTTTCTTTCCCCTACCCTTTTCAAATGAATGTAGATTAAGCCCACAAAATGTAGAAAGTCACTGTCATAAAATCCTCCCTTTTGTGTCATAATTGGCCTCTTTATGCTCTTGAACAATATTATCAGGAGATCAGCAGAGATTGGGTGTGCTGGATTTTATCTTATCCAACTGCCTATTCAACATTATAGTGATAACTAGAGATAACTCAGTTTACCCTTTACTGCCTCAAAGGGGAAGAAGAAGTTCCCTAACTTGCACAGAAGAATGGAGGATTGTTTTTTTAGTTTTAAATGATCGGATCAACTTTTGTATTGGCCTATGTCCAACTTACATTTCCCAAACAGCAGCTATCTAACACTTAAGACATTCACCTGATCTACTAAAGGAATAGCATATTACTGCCATGTTTGAAACAGATTTGCTAGTGGTGCGAGAGACTGCAGGCACAGAAAACCACTAGTAAGCCCATTTTAAATGTGGAAGCCTATGCATTTTCACTTGTGCAGTGATGGTACATACCAAATGTTCATAAATGTGTTACCAGTACAGAGAGTGTGTGTGGAATGTCTTTAGTTTATCTAAAATGATGCTCAGAATATTTGTAGGTAGAGGTGCAGCTCTAAGTATAGCAAGCACCTCCTAATCTTTACATGGATTGATGGGACAAGCTCCACATCTTTGCAGTAGAGAATCCATTTGTATAGGCCATTTTTGGTATGGTTGCTACATAAATGACTCATTGTGAAGAGAGGACCTTTGGCAAAGTCGGGATGTATTAATATTAATGAGGCCAACCACTGTATTACAAGTCAGTGGGAACAGTTCCCTACAAATTTTCATTTTAGTTGACAAGGTAGAGAATGGAGTAGTGTCTAATTCCACCTTTCATAAGGCAGGCCATAGACTATTTTTCAGCCGATAACCGAAAAATCGGTTGGCCCCGTTGCTGATGATGCCACCCATTTCCACGAAAAACGGCTGTTTTTTGCAGATTTTCCAGCATGGCCCCACTAACGGCGTGATTATTAGCCGATTTTTCGTGCCGATAAATGGCCCGTCTATGACCTGCATAAGCCCAAGCCATGTAATTCTACTCTTAAGGCCACCAGCTGACATCCAAATAGTATGGTTACCATGGTTCCAGAAAAAACACACTAAAGGAACAATTGATGGAATTCAAAAAGGGTGCCATAGGCACCCTTTAGAATCCCATCAGGGCACAAGTCCAAAAGCGTTGATGCACTGGGGAAGGAATGTTGATATAGGACACTCCTTCCCCAGTGCACTCACACCCACCCTCCCTGTTTGGCCCATCATACTGACAGGTGCTTGGCCAAGGAGTATTTTTACTAAGAGTGGGTGGATCCTGATGGAGATCTGAGAAACTAGTTCCCCATCAGGTCTGCTTCACGTTTGATTGACAGGGCATGAGAGTGCGCAGATCCATGGTCGCTATTCAGTTATATTCAGTCCAGTATCAGCTTTTGAATATGGCTGTACACTGTCATGCAAAAGTGAAGCAGACCTGATGGAGAACTATTCATTCAGTTTCATATCAGGCTCCACCCACCCAGTGACCAGACATTTCCTAAATTTGGGCATTGCCCATACTGTATTTGGGTAATAACATCAGCTGTATCCCCAGCCCTTTCTCCTGGCTGAAAGCTAAATGAGGCAGGGGATACAGCACTGTGTGGAAAGCTATAACATACAGTACAGTATATGACAGCTTTCGAGTACAGGGCATGGCCTGCTCTGAATACTGCTGTACATCTGTATGCCAGATCATGGTTGGTCTTAAATACTGCCAGCTTTCTAAATGGAGAACTAGTGGATATTCTTTAAGAATCTGTCACTGCCATAGTGATAGATTCTTAAAGTGACAGTAGCAACAACTAATTGAATTTGCCACACATGTTGGTGATGTTACCGACACTGGCGTAAATGCTTGCCTGAATTAGGTGCAGGTAGTTCTTAAGGGTACTACTGCCAGAACACTGTCTTTAGGGCCATTTTAAATTCCCTTGACTGTCTCTTAAGGTCCAAAATTATGTAGTCAATATCTTTAAATTTCCTACTGTATGGTACTCAAAAACAACTCAATAACCACCTGGGGTATAGATCTGACAGATCAAAGCACAAAAGCAGAATGAAGTCACCTCTCATAACAAATGCGAATTGCACACATAGAATCTTAAAAATCTTGGTCAGTATGTTAAAACCCCTAAGGACCAACTCTTTCTGTAACAGAAGTACAGACTAACAAAACATATTGTACAGTATAAATAAAAATGCGCAGACTTCAAATACCTCCAATTATTTGTAATCTCATATATATAACATGTTAAGGATGCCATGCTGTATGTATTCCCAGGAGTGTACATCCAATGTGATATCCAAGAATTCAAAACTGTACAGTAACAGATGTACTAAAAATATACAATAATCTATATGAAATTATACCCGTGTTAATAACGACATAATCGCTATGAAGCAAAAGTTCAGACCAATTGAAGATAAGGTTAATAATGGAATCTCTTTGCATTGCTTCTTTTGTGTGAAATACCTAGTAATCCTGCCAGTCCCCCTGCTTTCCTATTTCAAACTGACCACATTAGGCATGAAAGCACATCCATTCTAGCGTGGTCAGTTTGTTTCTTTGCATTCTACTTGAGAGCACAGCCTGCCTGTACTCCATAGATCAGACTACTGCTGACATGTCCCTCTGCACAGCTTTTCATTGGTAATAACAGTGTAATTCTGTTTCTCTACCTCCTGCTGACACAACCCTCTGCAGTCTCCACTCCCTTCTCTCTAAGCCCCTTATGCATCTGAGAACAGAGGTCATGTGATCACTTATAAAAAGAAAAAAAATCAATTGAACCATGGTTAAGAAAGTCTGGTATACAGTAACTTAGCTTTGATTAAGGCAGCTTGTGCTGAAACACAGAAACTATTGTTACTGTTTTGGGCAAAAGGAGTTTTCAATAAATGCTAGCAGAGAAGAAATTTTGTGCTGGTGCTTTCAACTCTCAGTGAATTTGAATCTAGACTGTGAATGGCAATGGAGTAGGGAGCAGTATGTGAGGTGGAGCAGTGTATCTGTGATCTAGAGTCAATGTGCATTGCTCAGTGTTGGAGAGAGAGCGTTCAGATCGAGTCCAGGATTACACCTTGCACCCTGGCATGCAAGGATGGGTTGATGGTTGTGTTATTGATCTTGACAGAGAGGTCAGGGGAATGGACATGTGGAGGAGGAAATATTAGGAGCTTGGTTTTGGATAGATTGAGTTTGAGGAAGTGGTGTGACATCCAGACTGATATGTCGGTCAGTAAGTTAGTGATTAATGAGGAGACTGTTGTTGTGAGCTGAGGGGTAGAGAGATAGATTTGGGTGTCGTCAGCACAGAAATGATATTGAAAGTCATGGGAGGCTATCAGCTGACCCAAGGAAGAGGTGTAGATTGAGAATAGGAGGGGTCTAAGAACAGAGCCTTGGGAGACCCCAACAGAAAAAAGAAGAGAAGAGTAGGGAGTAGAATTGTAAGTGACACTGAAGGTGCGCTAGGATAGGTAAGATGAGAACCAACGAAGAGCACAGTAATGGATACTAAGGAAATCCACAATAGCCTGTGTTTAGTTACTGGCTCTCCTGCATAGCTCTGCAGAACATAAATCATCAATTTGTAGTTTCCAATAAGAAAAGTGTATATCTACCATAACCCCCCCCCCCCCAAAAAAAAAAAAAATCCCTACACCCCCCCAGAAACATGCAAATACTATGTTCTGTTTGTGAAATATCAAACAATTCCAAATGGATACAGTTTAAAAATAAGGAAGCAAACATGGGTATAATAATTGTTATATGGTACAACATAAGAACCACATTCAACAAATAGTTACATATTCAAAAGTATATATAAAATAAATGATTAGATAACTAATTAAGTTAGATAAACAGCAAATATAAAGCTGTTAAAAAAGGAATGCAGTAATGGCAGCCTCTATTAATTCCTCTGGACAGTTTTGTCAAACATACAATATACCTCAAGGGCCACCTGAAGTAAATTGACGTGCGCCAGTGCATCAATCTTTCACAGTGGCTGACACATGTACATGTAATGAAAAATCCTCCTAACATTGCATATATTACCAAAAAGCTGACATACTGTAAGATCACTGCATAGCTACCATGATTGCTCATGGCCATCTTCCTTTCAGCTGATTTCAGGTATGTTAATCATATTTTCAGACTGAAAAGTGTTGAAATTTGAATCTAGAAGTATATCATCTTCCTCATTACATAGCTGTCAATATTCTGTTTGTAGCAAAATAAGTCTCAAAAAGTGGGATACCACTAACAAAGCTATATATTTTCAGAAGCCACAAGCACATTTTTAAATCTGGTGTTCCTACACTAGCTGATCTACAAAGTGCTTGAGCACTTGTACTTCACATTGGGGGTATAGGATTGAGCTATAAGTGGTGGAGGATTGTTAGGAGAAGAGTATGCACTTAACCACTTAACATGGCAGAAGATTGACTTTGTCAGCAAATGCCATATATCTGCCTTGCCAGTGGATTATTTAGAGGCATATTATTGATATATACGTTACCCTATTGACAGTCACTATCCATATGGGATCTTCATGACACAGACTGTTCATATTATCCCTTGATGTTTGTTGGCCAATCTTGGATAATTTGGGTGCATATCCTGTTGGGTTTGTATCATGTATTTATTTTATCATGGGTGGTTACATTTTAATGTTACAGTATATATTAGACATACCCTGCGAGTCTCCTGTGTACGTTGGCATATGTAGTCCACGAAACATGTCCAGAAAGAATTTGCTGTTTTTTTTCTTCCACTGCAGATACAACAAATTTGGCAATATTTGTGTTATATACCCATCTTTTAAGTTTGAATGGAGGCAAAAAAATAGTAGCAGGGGATGTAACAAATGCATGTTATGTGATCAACACATTTGTACCGGCCTTAAAATTTTAGATTATCATGCTGTCTATGGAAAATGAATAAACATATTTAATTCTATATACAATATTGGTGTGTAATTGGTACCTAAAATACCACTTTTGCTTATCATAGTTGTTGACATTTTGTAAAGGATGTTAGTACCTTCCAGAAAAGGCTGTTTTCGATAGAGATGAGCAAAGAGTAGTAACTAATGTTTCAACTATTGTATTGTCCTTAAATAAAAAAGAAAGTATTTGTAAAATGGTATATTACCTATAACAGCTCGTTTGCAGAAACGTAAATGTAAATAAATACATGCAGAAGTAGAGGTGTAGCGGAGTGCCCATATACACTGCTCAAAAAAAATTAAAGGAACACTTTGAAAACACATCAGATCTCAATGAGAAAAAATATCATGCTGGATCTCTATACTGATATGGACTGGGTAATGTGTTAGAAACGTAAGGATGCCCCATCTTTTCATGGAAATTAAAATGATCAACCTACAGAGGACTCAAAGACACCCCAAAAATCAAAGTGAAAAAATTATGCAGCAGGCTAGTCCATTTTGCTGAAATTTCATTGCAGCAACTCAAAATGGTACTCAGTAGCTTGTATGGCCCCCACATGCTTGTATGCATGCCTGACAACATTTGGGCATGCTCCTAATGAGATGACGGATGGTGTCCTGAGGTATTTCCTCCCAGATCTGGACTAGGGCTCCTGGACAGTCTGAGGTGCAACCTGGCAGAGTCGGATGGACTGCAATATGATATCCCAGAGGTGTTCTATTGGATTTAGGTCAGGCGAGCGTGGGGGCCATTCCATGGTATCAATTGCTTCATCCTTCAGGAACTGCCTGCATACTCTCGCCACATGAGGCAGGGCATTGTCATGCACCAGGAGGAACCCAGGACCCACTGCACCACCGTAGGGTCTGGGAATTTTATCCCAATACCTAATGGCAGTCAGGGTCCCATTGTCTAGCCTGTAGAGGTCTTTGCGTTCCTCCATGGATATGTCTCTCCAGACCATCACTGACCCACTGCCAAAATGGTCATGTTGAACAATGTTTCAGGCAGCATACCATTCTCCATGGCTTCTCCAGACCCTTTCACGTCTGTCACATGTGCTCAGGGTGAACCTGGTCTAATCTGTTAAAAGCACAGGGCACCAGTAGCAGACCTGCCAATTCTGGTGTTCAATGGCAAATGCCAGTCGAGCTCCATGGTGCTGGGCAGTGAGCACAGGGCCCAGTAAAGGATGTCCGGCCATCAGGCCACCCTCATGAAGTCTGTTTCTGATTGTTTGGTCAGAGACAATTACACCAATGGCCTGCTGGAGGTCATTGTGTAGGGCTCTGGCAGTGCTCATCCTGTTCCTCCTTGCACAAAGGAGCAGATACCGGTCCTGCTGATGGGTTAAGGACCTTCTATGGCACTGTCCAGCTTTCCTAGAGTAACTGCCTGTCTCCTGGAATCTCCTCCATGCTCTTGAGATTGTGCTGGGAGACACAGCAGAACTTTTGGCAATGGTATGTATTGATATGCCATCCTGGAGGATTTAGACTTCCTGTGCAACCTCTGTAGGGTTCAGATATCGCCTCATGCTACCAGTAGTGACACTGACCCGAGTCAAATGCAAAACTAGTGAAAAACAGTCAGAAAATGAGTAGGGAAAAAATGTCAGTGGCCTCCATGTATAAAACTTTTCCTGTTTTGTTGGTTGTCTCATTGTTTCACATCTAGTGCACCTGTTGTTAATTTAATGAACATCAAAGCAGCTGAACTGATTAACAACCCCCTCTTCTACTTAACTGACCAGATCAATATCACAGGAGTTAAACCACTTGCCCTCCAGAGGATTTATCCCCCTTCCTGACATGGCCATTTTTTGCGTTACGGCGCTGCGTTACTTTAACTGACAATTGCACGGTCATGCAACACTGCACCCAAATGAAATTTGCATCCTTTTCTTCCCACAAATAGAGCTTTCTTTTGGTGAGCTTTCTTTTTCTTTTTGCACTATAAACAAAAAAAGACCAACAATTTTGAGAAAAAAAACTATATTTTTGTCTTTTTGCTATTAAATGTCCAATAAAGAAATTTTAAAAATCTAATTTCATCATAAATTTAGGTCAAAATGTTTTCTGCTACATGTCTTTGTTAAAAAAAACCCAATGCATGTAAACTAATTGGTTTACGTGAAAGGTATAGTGTTTACAAATGGCAGAATAGATTTTTTTTTTTTTTTTTGCAGGACTGCGGCGGGCATTCTGACACTGGGGGGAACTGACTTGGTGTCACTGACATCCCCAGTGACACCAATACAGTGATCAGTGCTAATAGAAAGCACTGACACTGTACTAATGGCACTGGGCAGGAAGGGGTTAACATGTGGGGGTATCAAAGGGTTAACTGTGAGCTTTGTGTTTTACTATGAAGCTGTGTGTGTGCTTTCCACTACAAGCACACTGCCTTGTATGACTCTGCTATGCAGAGCCATACAAAGCAATGAGCAGGAGCTGACAGGGGAGAGAACTGTATTGTTTACATACAGTTCTCTCCCCCATTGGAGATACTTGGCAATCACTGGGTGCCGGCAAGTACTCACCAGCTGGGACCCAGTGATTTACAGCTGAGGTTCCTACCTGGAATTTCAAAATCACGTATATATACGTGATTTTGTGCCCCCCTGCCACCCTGTAGCAGTATTTATGCTATACGGTGGCGGGAAAGCGGTTCATTGACTTGATGCTATACTCTGATTAAAAAATGTTCCTTTAATTTTTTTGAGCAGTGTACTTACCATGCTCAAATTCAGGTACAGGCTCTTTTAACTCCTTTTCCCACAACTCTTTGGTTTCATGGGCATGCCCAAGAAACAAAATTTACACTGATACACTCCTTCAGCAGCTCAGAGAGACCACAACGGATGATGCAGTGCCAGCTTGGCAAGTTATGCACAGCCAGGTAGGAGGTCCTCAACTTTAAGAATTGGCATGTGGTCAGCTTCTTCAAAAGACTTAATCAATAAAATAATGTGCAGCGCTAAATATTCTCAAATATATAATAATAAAAATTGTCCACAGTACTACTCTGCATTATCAATGTGTTATATGAGTGACATACTACCCTGTTTTTATCCATTTTGATTAATAAAATTGTTGAAACTACTACACTATGGGCATCTGTCCTTTGGTTCCTTTTGGAGCCTATTAATTTCCAGGACACCCTATAATTATCCACTACCACCGGAGGGAGCCCTGTATCCAGGCTGTGCACCTATCTAAACCTTAGGGGGACCTCTGGACCTAGCAGTTTAACCACCAAGACAAGAATATTTATTCCTAGATGGAAGCTCACCCATTCCGCCCGCCTAAGTGACTACAGTGGATATTGATTACATGCGCATTATCCATGCGCGTCAGGTGAGTGCGCATTTCTATTATTTGTTCCCGCCACAAGTCTTGGTATTTCTGCTGTAACAAGCTGACCACTTTCTATGAACTATACATTTTTTCTTCAGCTTTTGTGTGGACAATTTTTATTATTATATATTTGAGAATATTTAGCGCTGCACTTTATTTTATTGATTATTTTATGAGGTTTGCTGTGATCACCTTGAGTGCATTGGCCGCTGACAGGAGAGCGCTCACATTTATTTATTTATTTATATTGCTTTTCAAAAGACTTAGCTGCTGTGAGAAACACCTCCTCATCTGCTACCAGAGTACTGCAATTGTAGTGGGGTGGCACTCCATCTTTGAATCCTGGATCCTTGCAGACATTCACCTTTGTTACCAGAGCTACCCTGACCTTAACTGTGATCAATGCTGTTAATGAGAATAATTACAAATAGTTGTAGCATTTGCTGTTTTCTTTTTTCTGTGTTCTCAACTTGATCTCTTGATGCTATAGGGTCTTAAAGATTATGCTCTGCAGTTATTCTAAATAAGTCAAAGTACTGTTGTCCTGATCCTTGCTTTACTACATACTAAATCACTGACCAAAAGCAAGCCCATAGCCCAAGGGTTCAGACTTTTCAGGCTTTGCTGACTGCATGCATTTTTCATGTCAGCGTTTCACTAACTGTTGAAGCCAAGATTAGGATGACAGTTCAGAAGCTTGCATATTTAAATGCAATTTGGTAATGTCATCTCTCATATATCTACCCTAACAAGTTCATTTTCACACCCCGAAGATTAAAGGTTAAAAGAAAAAAATAATTCAATGTCATGAAACCAAATTTAAGAAGTAGAATACTTGACCCTTAAATTAAATCAAAATGTGGTAATTCATATTAAGAATTATTTAAACCAATACCATTGGGCAAATAATTTCAGGCAGATGTGCAAAGATAGATCTGTTTATTTTACTGGTATAACCAAATACAGCTTTTTAGTTGTGGAGGCTGATATCTTAATATCCTTCTATCTTTTTGATCTAACCTTTGCCATAGAAAAGTCTGTTATTTTATATTACTAGTAGCAACTCCAAATCACAAGCAGTTTCATGACATAACAAAAATCATGTGTGCGGACATTAATCGAAAACTCTATACTGAGACATGAACTAATTCTAATTGATAACATTAAACTCACCATCTAGCTTATCAGATTCAGCCAACCCTGGTAATGAATTGCAGAGCTTTAAATTACCCTTTGCTTTTCTTTAGCATTTTATACCATGGAGAAGCTCAATTAGTCTACTTGGATGAGTGAGCAAAGGGGATGCTGTAGTCCTAAGTACCAAGTTTAAATGCTTTATCTGATTGTCTAAAATTACATCCTAACTGCAATTACTGAACAAGTGGACAACTCATAGATTCCCAGCTTTTGACCTTGCTCTTTCCAGTACACTTGAATGAACTCACCTCTACAAAAAAATGACAGCTAATACTGAATTATTAGTAATTTAAAAATAATTGCTCCAAAATAACAATCAAATATAGAAAACAAATTACAGCAGAAATTGTATTTCCAAGAAGGGAACAAACAACCATCATTAGCTTTTGTCCTGAGAATTATTATTATTACCATATGCACTAATAATTTTAGTATTATTAAATCATCATCCTTCCTTTTAACAGGGTTAAAAGCTAAATTGAGGTGGGGATTTGCAATACTGTGGCAGCACATGTAGCATCTGCACCAGTTTATGCTTGCCACCTTTAATTAGAAGTAACTGCCATCTCAAAGAATAGCCCAGATAAAACCACGGCAGGAGCAAGTATTCCAAATTATCAGATTTGCTCACAACCTTATATGTGTTGCTTGCATTTTCTTTCTGTTATTCATCACTATCCTCATACTTTAATATATCAGCAACGCTGCTCAGATACCTTACCGCTATATTATACAGTTCTTTTTACTATTCTTCTCTTGATCATTATCATCACCCTCTGGACATCATATTACAGTAGACATTCACAGAAATTTAATCAACTTGTATCATAGACAGTGCTTCTTTTTCACATCCATTATCATCCTCGGTGCATCAGCTATGCTTTTCAGTCCTTTACTACAACTGTCACAATAATTTTACTTTTGTAAACATCATTTTGCCATGGAGTCACTGACAGACAATTAATTAGCACTACAAGCTGTCACTACTTGTTGTTATCAATTCTAACTTCATTTAGTTACATAGGGTGACATAGTCATTGTGACGTACAGGCAGAGCAGTGAAAGAGATGTGGAGGGAGCAGATGCTAGGCAATGTCAACTTTAAGGAACCAGTAGGCAGAAGAGTAAAAGGAAAGTAAAGTTCCTTTGGATATCTGTATGCATTTCCCTAGATGTCGGTGGGCAACCTTCGGTTGACCTTTTTCAGTATGAAGAATTAATTAGTTTTATTGGATTTTCTAAATTAACCACTATTGTTTTTCCCTTAGTTAAGCCAGTGGCAGTGGGATCTGCCCAGTGCCCCCTTGTCTGTTCCAAAGGTGCAAGCATGCACTTTTGAACAATTAACTTTTTGCAAGCTACAGATATTTTAGCAGTTGGATTTTGGCTACAAATTTAACAACCAATATAGTGCCTGTAGATAGCCGTAGAAGATAAGAGATTATTTCCTCTTTGTCATAAATGCTTAAAAAACACTACACATTAAAGATGACCATTTTTACTGAAAACTAGCCAGTCTTGAAGCCCATATTGTTTTTTAATTTGCAGCTGCAGGATATGCCACTCTTATTTAAAGTTGTATTGCATCAGGCTGCAATATAATACCTGTAGTATCTTGCTGCAATTTAGGTAAACAAAGAACCAACAGCTTTTTCCTGAAGCCCTTGATCTTTTCTCCTCTTAGCTGGCTCTATTCTCAAAATATGCACTCCAGGATTATTACCAGTTCATGTATAACCTGGGCCGTCTGGTGGCTCTATTTGGGTTTCCTAGGAGTACCCTTAGACTTTGAAACATGATAAATTCTCTGCGCAACCTATGTGTAAGTGTCAGGTGAACTTTTTTATATATTATATGAATTAATGTTGCTGCAATACACCATGTGTGATCCCACTAATCAACCTGTAAAATAAATGAATAATACCTTAAGGTACTGCGCTACATCCAAATATTTTATATCAAACCTCCTAATTATGTGAATATGATTGATACCACACTAAAATAATAAGCAACTTATCACCCTTGCAATTGTAATATAAATTCTCCTAAAACAAATTTGTATGCTCTGTAACACATAAATAGTATTAGATGTTATAAAAGTTCCTCCAGACAAAAATATATAAAAAAGTGCTCCTTAACCCCTTTGTGCCTAAGGGTAAAGCAAATCTTAACCCCTAAGCACAATTTTGCAACTTTGACATGTGTTAGCAAAACCGTACATATCATCACAACTACTTTGTGCATAAAGGTGGATTATACCTTGTTTTTTTCAGGATAAATTGGGCTTTCATTTGGTGGTAAATGGTAATGGATATCTCCTGATTTTTTTTATTACCAAAGAAAAACTGTCCCAAAATAGTAAAAAAACCCACATTTTTTTCAATTGTAGCTGTTTATTTCTTGCTATTACCATAACCTACCACCAAAGAACAACCCAAATAATTTCTCCTGCTCCTGATGATCACAGCAATACCACACGTGTGTATGTTAGTTGTTGTTTGTACCGATAGTACAGCCCAGAAACAATTTGCTTTTTTTTTATCCTTCCACTAACTGTCACTGATACTAAAAATTAAAAAAAAACCCTCACCTTGACCTAAACACTAACCCTGGCACAGACCTAGATCAAACCTTGATCTAGGTATTTTTATTTATTTTTTTTATTATTACATGTATCTATTTATTTTGCACACACTTGTTTTTTTTCTCTCTCCGAAAGGACATTTGGAGAGAGAAACAAGGGGGCAGACTTCACAGTGACTGATCACTGTGGTATCCAACTCAGAATCCGGAGTTCCGAGTCCCTATCGTTAGAACAGGACTGGGGCTCTCAGTGACACCACAGTCTTTGTGACGGGAGAGTGCCATGTCAATAGGGGCTGCTCTGTGCAAAATCACTGCACAGAGCCGGTAATTATAGACATGTTTGCTATTAAAAAAAAAAAAAAGACACCACTTTAGTGTCACTTTCAGGTACATAAAAAGACCCTATTCCTGCTAAATTTCTTTTTTTTTTTTTACATGGGAATATGTCCCCTATGGCAATGTCCAACTACCCATGCCTTTTTTGCACAGTAGCAGTAATAGCATGTAAATTGGGTTTGAAGAAGGCCAGAAAAAATAGCAAAGGTTCACTTCCTGTAAACTTCAATTGGGTTTGTGGCTATACTTGCTGCTTGGTTCACAGAACCACCTGCATACCAAACTTTGCTCTGTTTGTATATCCCTCATGATTATGACTATTTAAACCATTTATACAGTAAAGGTATGGCATTATAGAATTTGTGTTTTTTGCTTACACAGATTCCCTGGAATTCATAAAGGTTGCTATGGGGATAAAAGGAGAGAAAGTCATGGTGTGGCCTCCATCCTCCCCTGACCTCAATCCCATTGATAACCTTTGGAGCATCCTCAAGCAAAAGATCTATGAGGGTGGGAGGCAGTTTACATCCAAACAGCAGCTCTGGGAGGCTATTCTGACATTTTGCAAACAAATTCAAGCAGAAACTGTCCAAAAACTCACAAGTTCAATGGATGCAAGACTTGTGAAGCTGCTATCAAATAAGGGGCCCTATGTTAAAATGTAAGGTGACCTGTTAAAATGTTTAAAAAGTTAAAATGTTGTTAAAAGTTTGATTGAAATAGCTTTTGATTTCAGTAAATATGCTGCAAACACAACAAATGACAATTTTTAGTTCTTTACAACCTATAAAGTGTTTTGAAACTTACTGTGCTTAATAATTTGGAACAGTGCATTGTAAGTTTTTTACTGTTATCATTAGGAGGTTTGTTCAATAAAATTTGAATTGTACTCTTAATAGTTGATAAAATGAGAATTATGCTGACTGTTATTTACATCAATTATTTAGGTAAATGAGAAAATATAATTTGCATAATAATTTGGAATAGGGTGTAGTTGTTGCATTTGAGGATCATTTGGACATTTATTTATTTATTTATTTTTTTCCAAAAAGAAAGCCTTTATTAATACAAAACATAATGGTACAAAAGACATGTACAGGGTGCCTAAGCGAAACAGCAGGCACAATCTACAGCGACACAGCAGTAACTCAAACAAGAAAATACAGATAATGCAATGATACATAACCCGAGTACAATAAGGATATGCTTGCAGCAAACCGGAGCCAATATAGTATAGTATGGGGTGTAAATGCATCATATAATAATATCCCCTGCACTCGTGCTTCGTCATGTAGGGCTGTAGCGATAGGAAGAGTGGTCATAGCACCTGAACGTAAGATTCGGTCAAAAACTTATGACGATGGGGAGAGTTACAAAACCGGGAAACGTTGCGGTAGGAGCCGTTGATGGAAGTGGGGAGAGTGAAAGAATGGCATGTCTAATGTTCCAGGTAGCGTAGCAAAGCAAAAGGCGAGAAGAAAAGAGAAAGGAGAAAAGAAAGAAAGGGAGGTAGAAAGAAAAATGATGGGAACAGAAAGGGGAGGATGGGGGTGCAAAAAAAAATTAATAGTGGGGAGGGGGGGGGGGGGAACATATGGGGTGAGTAATGATAGCAATATCTGGGGTTAATCATGTATGGGGATAAGAGTTGAGCCAACGCCAGAGTCGCATGGAAAGGGAGACATTATCGAAATGAGTCACAGTGCCTACCACAGAAACTACTGTAAAGAAGTAACATCGGCAGGAAAGCTGGACCAAGTCAGACCTAGTGGTCCATAAGAGACCTGTATGCAGGAGTAGTTGTGAAATAGATCCAGCAGGCCCAGATGTGGGAAAATTTAGTGGGAGTGTCAAGGGCCGACGCAATCAGTTCCTCCATGTCTGCCATTTTACCCACACGGACGAGCCAATCACGAACCGAGGGGGGGCGAGAAGAGCCCCAAAGAACGGGAAGGCAGAGTCTGGCCGCGTTGACCATATGCATGGCCAAAGATCTATGATATTGTCCCCCCGGAAGGGAGGAATGATGGAGGAGAAACTGGGCCGGAGACAGATCCAGAGGCACGGTCGTCACCGAAACTACAATCCTATGAACCTCTTGCCAGAACGGTTGAATGCTCGGACAGGACCACCAGATGTGTAAAAATGATCCGTCCGCAGCCCCACACCTCCAACAGATATTGGGATAAGAAGGATTAAAATGAGCAATTCGTGAAGGGGTGCGATACCACCTCGATTGGACATTTATATATTTGTTATTGAATATCATTTGGGCAGCACAGTGGCTAAATGGCAGTATTAGGGTCGTTGGTTCGAATCCCAACCACGGCACCACCTGCCTGGAGTTTGCATGTTCTCCCTGTGCCTGCGTGGGTTTCCTCCGGGTACTCCGGCTTCATACCACACTCCAAAGACATGCTGGTAGGCGAATTGGCTCCTGTCTAAATTGTCCCTAATATGTGTATGTATGAATGTGAGTTAGGGACCTTAGATTGTACGCCCCTTGAGGGTTAGTGACTGATGTGAATGCACAATATACGTATATGTAAAGTGCTGCGTAAATTGGCGTCGCTATATAAGCACCTGAAATAAATAAATTATTTTTGATACTGGTGCAGCACTGAATTCACTGATTTTAACATTTGTAATGTGTGACGTGGACACTGTATAAATTTAGCAGAAGCACATTGGGGTACACAGGTTTTTCACTTTATATAATTTATTTTGGTTGCACAGGAGTATTCATCATTTTACATACATATAGTATTGCAATGCAGAACAGAGCTTTCACCACTAGTCACAGTACTTTTCTTGATTCCCAGAACTTGAAATGTGCATCACTGATTTTTATTAAATCAGTTATAACTACTTTTCACATATATTTGCCATCCAGTAAGTGACAAATGCTAATTTTCACCACAAAAAGTTGTGTTGAATTGGATAAGTCATTGGCAATGTGTATTTTAAGTATATTGTTCATTTGTATTAATTTTGTTCTTACCCTATGCCCTGCTCTATTCTGATGTAAATCTATCAAAAGAGCACCTATTATGTTGTAGAGATCATTTGTGCAATGGAATACACAGAAAATGTAAAGTTCAATTATGGAACAAATATTCAGATGGACATCTGGATACACAAAGGTAATTATTTCAACTATTTCTTAATATACAAAAATACAGCATATAGACATTATCATCAGGGGAATTCATTAAGACTGTCTAAGGCAGTCCATAGCAGGGGCAGACTGACCATTTGGAAACTCGGGCACTGCCCGAGGTCCTGGGGTCAGTAAGGGGCCCCATAAGATGCCCCTGGTACCATTTTCATAGGCTTTTTTGAGTTTGGGCAAGTACACAGGGGCCCCATGATCCCATATTGCCCGGGGGCCACATGAGTTGTCAGTCCGCCCCTGGTCCATAGATGGTCAATTTTGTTCATTCAACCAGTGGGTTAAACTAAAAAAACTGATTCAATTCCCTCATCCTCACACTCATTGTAGAAGTGGGGAATCCTCCCGCTAAGCTATTGTGTTGTGGTAGCAGGTAGACTTCCCCACTATCAGAATTCACAGATTAGTGTTGCAGGCTATAGCCTGCAGCACTGATCAAGTTGGGAAAATCCAATAGAGTGGTTGTACAGAGATTGATTGGTAGACTTTTGTACAACAACAAGATCAAAATTCGTCTGGCCCCTGCTGAACTGGCCACATTTCTATCCATGTATGGCTGGCTTAAGACACTCTTTAGCATTCAAGTGTGCCTCCATGTGATAATTGTTGGTGTGGGTGACAGTCATGTAACTGATGTACAATGTACACAGGTGCATAAGTGTGGAGGTGTACTGAGACCAAAGTGTCCATGTGGACTCTCTGCCCTCAGCGCAGCTGTGCTTTTTAACTGAGGTGGTGGAGCTAGATGGGGATTCCCAGACGCTAGCTCCCCATCAGGTCTGCTCCCCTTTTGATTGACAGCAGGCAGTGAGTGGATCCTTAACAAATATATAGATTGCTATTGGCTATAGAATCCACCCACTGCCTGCTGTCAATTACAGGGTGAGAACAAACCTGATAGGGAACTAGTTTTCAGAGTTTCCCCATCAAGCTCCACCCACTGCAGCATCACTGGTTACCAGGAGGCTGTTCACTGTGAAGCTGTTCACTGTGAAACAACCAGTGAAAGGGAGAGGGCAGCTGTGACAAATATGCCACTCTGCTATGCTCTGTATAGGAACAGACACTCCGCCTGTCTTTGTGTTTCAAGGTAAAGTAGGTCTTAATTATTTCATTATCTATAAACTGGAGACAAATATTTTTGAATTTGGTGCACTAATAGCATCACTTTGTAAAAATGGCACTGTTAAGAACTACCTGAATCTGCCAAACATGTTGGTAAAGTTACTGAAGCAGGCAGTGGGGATTTTTTGACTCTTTAAAAGGTCATAGCACCAGAAAACTATTGGTAGTGCTTTATTGAATTCCCACGAATGTGTTATTTGTTTTACCTCTGCTACCTTTGCTGCTGGTCTGTCACCTTCAATACCACAGATCCAGTGCTTCTATGTATTTCTGTGCACTTCTTTCTGTATGGACTGTACTACCTGGTGACCTGTGATCTCAGCATCTCATTGCTGCAAGAGACTCTACCTGATTATCTGCCTTTATTTCCCAGTAGCTGCCAGGTGAGTCAGAGAGCCACAACCTATGCAACCAAAACTACAATACCCATGATGCACACTGGGGTCTTTAGCACCCCAGATGCCCAGGAGGGGTTGTTGGCATAGATGGTGATTATTGTGCATCCTTTGTGTGCCCCTTCAAGAGTGCAAGTAAGTTGTCGCCATTTTCTCTGATTAAATGCTGATAAGATCAGAACATCATACATGAAAGAGTTAAAAGTCAAAACATTGACTTGTTACAATATGCTACTATATTTAAATCCTAATATACAATGCATTCAGTGGCCTACACATATGCCTCATAATGGGTCCGTAATTTCTCTGCCTTTGCTGTATATGCTTAACCAGGAAAAAAATCCCTCCTTTTCTGAACACATTTTGGCAAAGTACAGGTGAATCTAACCTGTTAATATTCTTTATAAATAGGATGAATGGCTCTCTGGACACAATGCTGTTGGGGCAATCTATGTATAAAAATATCCCTACAGTCTTTAACATACTAATTTATTTTTTGTCAAGAACAAAATACAGAAGAAAATGGAAATGCTACAAATTATAATGAATCAGATCCACCTATTGGGCCAATAACATAAAATAGTTCGGTTTTTATGGATAGTATGATTATTTCTACTCTAATAATTGTAGGCAGAAAACAGAAAGTTAAAGTAATTTCTTTAGGCTATGTGTATTTTTAATGAATAAAAACAGCATTCACTCAAAAGAAGTTACATTTTACAAGAAAGGGAGATGCCCCTCAGCTGCATTGCACAGGCAATAGGTAGCAGTCCAAGGATTTTTAATCCACTGGTGATGTGTCAAACGTACACCAGATCCTGTACTGTCAATAATGGTGAGGTGTATCAGGGGCCATGGAGAGCACAAGTGGAAAGGACTGGGCCAGACTCACAGGCAATGCATTTCAAAGCATCCCACCCCTTTGTCAAGCCTACCTTTGTAGGTAGTCAGCAGGTTTATAGGTTCAAAGCAGGAAAGGGAAACTATAAGGGCCAACATGGCAATCAATATACACATATCAAATAAAAAATCAATGTTGGGAACAATATCCAAATATAGGAGCAATAAAAATATTGTAAACATTTGCTTAATACAAATTTATATTAAAAATGTATAAAAAGTGCACATAAAATAAAAAAACCCTGGGAAAATTATATGTGAATACATTCTAAAAACGAGGTGAGCCTGTGGGTATAATCAACACATACTGGCAAAAAGAATGATAAGGGGGAGGGGGGGTTGGCCTCACAAAGCAATGTTAATTTTGAATTGCAGAAGAATAAAACAAAAAGAAACATATTAATACACTAAAAATAATAATACTTCTACCCTTTTGAAAAACCATAAATAGGTATCATATAATTTATTGAAGGAAGAATTAGATAAATAAAAAATATACTAAAATTATATCTTGAAACAAAAACCCTTTGCCCCACAGATTTTATTTTTTGGTTATATTGACAATATCATAATTATCTGGGACGGCCACTCCTCCTCAGTAGAACCCTTTGCCAAATATTTCAAATTATTGGGCTATTCATTTACAAATGTTGTAGATCTGTTATCGTTTAATGTTTTTTGGCCTTGGAGCTTAACCCTAAGAAGAGCTTAACACATCTAAGAATGATTTCAAGCCAATCGCTGGCAATTTCTACCTTCAAATATTAGTCAATTCTATTTTAAAATCCAAAGATAGATCCCTATTTACCTCTGAAAACTAGGTTGGATCTTCACCCTCAATACATTTCCTCAGGAGGCCTTAAAGAGGAAATAGAGGTTATTACCACCATATTGTTTCTTTTTTGCATGATCTATATAATAAAAAAATTTTTAATGTGTAAGCCCACATTATTCATCCCATGAATAGAATATATAGAGGCCAATTATAAGTGTGAATATAATATTAATCTGAACAGTAGTAATCATTTCATTTATTTGATTATTAACAGTACAGGATGCGGCTCATATATGACAGATCGCCAGGAGTACTAATGTTTAATACTTTTTTTTAAAGCAAAGATGCAGCCTACATATAAAGCAATTTATCCAGCTTGCGTATAGATATTTCAAGCTTGTTCAGCCTCATCAGCACAAGGTAGGGCATCCAGCTTCATTGGAGTCAAGCTTATTTTGAAAAATATATTTTATAATGATGAAATCATTTGTGTCATTTCGAAAGTATTCATGTAGAGGTATATTTTTGTATGAGAACCACTTAGTTAATATGCATCCAGAAACACTCACATTTTCATGCAAGTTAATAGATGTATGGCAAATTTTCATATTTTAGTAGTATATGACAGTTTTTAATCAACGTCGATTTGACTGAATAAAGAACACAATTAGCATACATTAATTAGTTGGAGCTTTCATTTTATTTTTGTCAGGTGTATTTTTAGTTGCATATCCATTATTTATGACTTTTTTGAATTGCCATTCAAGTAGACTTTGCTTTCTGGTAAATTATAACTATTACTAATCATGGTAGCTAAGCCTGTACCTTACTGATTTTATTTCCTTCCAGTGTCATTTGTAATCATTATAAAGCTACAAGAATTCCTGATAACTCACAGTGCTTAGTTTTAGCTTAGTTTTCCAAATATCTTGTCCATAACCTTGTTAAAGTTGCACTTTAATTATCTAAATCTCATTACAAATCTGTTGCTAATGGTGGATTTGTCAGATGGCCTTGCTAGAATTCCTTTTCATGTTTGGATAACCAGTACAACCATTTAGTTAATGATATAGAATTGACCTTTATGATTTTCTAATAGACTTTGCTAGCCATGGAATTAACATTTTAAACTATATATTTGCCCGGTTTAATTTCTGGAGTTGTATTAGATTCTATTTTGTTGATGTTTTGTCTTAATTTGTGTTTATGAATGTAAGAAAACTGTTGGAAAAAAAAGAAACCCATGGAATTTAAGCTGATATTTGCTATCAGATAGGCTATAAAGCCCAACTCCAGCCAAAAATTTTCCTTTTGCAAGGATTAGCTTTTTATTGCTGTCTGGGTCCCTATTGGCACCATTTACTTTTCTTTTCACCGGAGGTGAAAATCTCTTGAAAAGGGGCAGCAACAAAACACAGGCTGGGAACACCTAACAGTGAGGAAAATTAACAAAGAGCAGTGCAAGCACAATTTTTGCACCACTCTTCTAAACATAAAAAATAAAGCAGATGTTGCTCCTCATTAACAAAAGGGATGCCATCCCCTTTGTTAATTAGGGACAATCATTTCTCTGTTTTAAAGTGTCTGGCACACACAGCACAGATGCTGCTAATGCTACTTGCTCCAATCTCTTTGCTGGTCCCCACTAAGATCAGAGTGAGAGGAAGGAGGAGGGTTGTTAACTCATGTAGAGTAACCACTGCACAGGCAAAGAGAGGGATCCTGTATTCCAAGGTCACACCTGGCTAAACTGAAAACTGCTGCATTTGCTCTGTTAATTTGGTGCAGACCCTGTGCCAGTTTCTATTTCTGAAATAGAACTAGTGTAGGTGGCGCAGATAGACCTGAAACAGGTCTACCTGCTTAGTTAAAGCGGAGCTCCAGTCCCTCTAAAAAATTTTTGTTAAAAGCAGATTCACGATGACCTTACAAATAGCATTAACAATTGGAATAATCAATATTAAAAGCATTGTAATTACTTAGAAAATCGTAAACATTTACCAGGATTTCGGAAGCAGGCAGGCACCATGATGGCTGTGGGCATCTGAAGCCCGCAGGTATTTATTTCCTGGAATCGTGCTGCTGGCTATCCCAGCATACACCACTTGTTCTCGCGCAGTACAGACACTGCTCGGCGCGACGTGTGCAGTGCAGGTTGCCATAACAATGGTTGAAACACCTCCCATTCGCATCATATCCGGTTTCCAAGTCCCGCGATTACTGGAAACCAAAGGACTCCTGGGATACAGGAAACGACATCCCAGGAGACCTTGCAAATCGCCTTACAACATCATTGCCTAGATGGTCGGGATTGGTACTGCAGGCTTGCAGTGGATTAAAAGTTATGTATAATTAAAAAAAAAATTAAATATCCAACTTGTGCTTTATTTCACAGAGACTACATAATAAGGTAAAGTATTAAAAATGGGTGGAACTCCGCTTTAATGTAACATACTCCACTGCTGACTGCTTTCTGCATATACTGGAGCAGGTAATTCCCCAGAATGTTTTCTTATTGCTTTTTGTCCAAGTGAACTCTTAAGTTCAGCTATAGGAAAAGAAGAACCCTGAACTTTGACTAAAAGGTGATTTCAGACAAGTACAGAAGGTCAATCATTGAATCCAGCCATGTAGACCTTAAACCTGAATTCCAGCCTTACCTTCAGTCCTTCACAATTGTACAGGCTCCTTTTCTGTACTGAACTGCTTACTCTGATTGCACACTGCGACCATCTCACAGTCTGCATTAGAAGATGCAGGAAGTCAGACAGGGTCTGCCTCATTTCCTGGCTGGAGGACTTCAGCCTTTTTCTCCTTAGCTTTATTTTCCCTGACTTGTCCCTTTCCTTCATAGTTTTCCATTCATGGTGGCTCAGCATCACATGTGGATGTTATCTGGGGAATTCACCATGGAAATGTAGCTTGCATAAGAACCAGAACCAAATCACTCAAGTGTTTTTACTTTTTGAATGTCCCTTTAAGGTAAATATCCTCAGTTAATTATGTGTGGAAATTACTTGTGACAGAGTTTTAACCATTGATTATGCTTTTACTAGTGGGATTGGTTTGTAACCCTTTTTCTTTATTGATATGCAGCATTCTTAGGTGTCCTTTTATGACACAGAGAATAGCTGCGATTCAACGGATCTCAGCTATTCTCTGGTCATTCACAGTTTATGAAACTCAGGAGATCATGTCAGCCCTTCTCTGGAGATCTGTGTTCTCCCTCCATATTCTCCAGCCCAGAGCTGGAGAATCAGAGGGACCGAAAACTAAGCAGAGATAATTTACCTCTGCTTAGTAAACTGATCTTTTACTGTAATCTCGAGAGATTATAGTAAAATGAGCCGTTTTTCAGAGTTTGTACACCGTTCTCCAGCGTTTGGAGACCGTTCTCCCTTCGTTCGGAGAACTGCTTCATAAAGAGGAGAACAGGAGAACTGTGTTCTCCGAGAATGCCGGAGAACTGAGCAGCGATCTATTACCGCTGGTTCACAAACGGACACCTAAGTCTTTCAGGTTTGGGATATCATTTTATGCTATAAAAAATATAGGATTGGAAAATATACTTATATTTGCAGACTTTTTCACAATAATATGTTTCACTTTAGTGTGTGTGTGTGTTTTTGTGTAATATTTAAAGGTTGTTTGTTGTATGTTAATTATATATTGAGGTTACTTTCCTAGAGGTAAATAGGCTGTTCAATTTGCAAAGGAATTTACCCCAGAGCTTAGTGAATGTGGTGAAATTTCGCTGTGCAAAGAAAAATTAAAAGACAGTACTTTTTCTGGCACATGTTCAGATGACTGAAGTCACATTCACTAAGCTCTAGGGGAAAATCCTTTGCAAAGTGCAACTTCCCTTGCACATTGTACAGCCTATTTGCCTTTAGTAAATCACCCCATCTGTGTTAACAAAAAGTAAAAAAAAAGGAACAAGCATTTGTATAATTTTAGCTGCAAAGGTAAGTTTTATTACATTGATAACCAATTGGATGTGTGCGCTACAGAACTGCTACTTGGCTCTTTGATATGTACGTTTTCAAAGCTGAACATCTAACAGTGTTACAAAAAGGCCTATTGATGTATGCCTGCAGCTACAGGCATCATTCAGATATATTTTTTTTCAGCTGGCGATTACCTCTGTAGTAAAAGCCATTCTAGTGGTTGATTAGATACTGGATTTCTTATAGACCCCAGATCTCTCCATATAGAGGGCCTATCATGACTTATTCCTATTACAAGGAATGTTTACATGTAAACATTCCTTGTAATATAAATAAAAGTGAGCAAAAAAAATTAAAGGAAAAGTGTAAAAATAAAATAATAATATTTAAAAAAATGTTTTCAAATGCCCCCATCCCTTCGTGCTCGCACGCAGAAACCTGCATAGGTAAACGGTGTTCACACCACACATGTGAGGTATCGCCACAAACGTTATAGTGAGAGCAATAATTCTGATGCTAGACTTACTTTGTCACCCTAAACTGGTAACCTGTAAAAATATTGCATATGAAGATTTTTCAGTATCAAAGTTTGGCACCATTCCACCAGTGTGCGCAAATTTAAAGCATGACATGTTAGGTGTCTATTTAGTCACTGTAGCTTAATTTTTTATATCTTACCAAAGAATTGGGTTATATATCATATTTTTTTGCATTAGAAATCCATTAAAGTGCATGTCTTCCCCAGAAACTTGCATTTGAAAAATACCTGAGCAAATACCTTGTGACATAAAAAATTGCAATGACCGTCATTGTATTCTCTATGGTCTCTGCTAATACATATATATATATATATATATATATATATATATATATAAATGTTTGGGGGTTCTGAGAGATTTTCTTGCAAAAAAATGATTTATATAGGTAGGAGAGAAATGCCAGAATTGGCCTGGGTGGGAAGTAGTTAAGGCAGGGCTTTACTTAGTAGAGCAACTTATTTCCGTCTAACCCCCCTATCTAGAAAAACGATCCAATATGGATTTTGGGGGGAACCCCGTGCCATTAATTTATTTTCTTGCATGGGTACCCCTTAATAATTCATAACAGAGCCTTATTCAGACATATAGCCCAGATGGCCACTTAAGAAGGGGGCAGGGAATGCGTACCAACCCTTAGCTAGACAGGTAAACTGGCCATTTAGTTCACCTTTTCAACAAAAACAGCTCAGGTTGAATCCATTGTCAACCCAAAACCAAAACCTCATCCCTGTCAGTCAAGTAATCATTAATTATATTCGCATGCTTACACCAGGGGTCCTCAAACCTTTGAAACAGGGGGCCAGTTCACAGACTTTCACAATGTTGGGGGGCCGGACTATAGTTTGAAAAAAATATGAACAAATTCCTATGCATGCATATCTTATTTGTAGTGCAAAAAACAGGAAAAAATACAATATTTAAAATGCACTGTACTCTGTAACGCACTGGACACCGCAATGCACTGTACACTGTAATGCACTGGACACCGCAATGCACTGTACTCTGTATCGCACTGGACACCGCAATGCACTGTAGAATGTAACGCACTGGACACCGCAATGCACTGTACTCTATAACGCACTGGAGACCCCAATGCACTGTAGAATGTAACGCACTGGAGACCACAATGCACTGTACTCTGTATCGCACTGGACACCGCAATGCACTGTACTCTGTAACGCACTGGAGACCCCAATGCACTGTAGAATGTAACGCACTGGACACCCCAATGCACTGTAGAATGTAACGCACTGGACACCACAATGCACTGTACTCTGTAACGCACTGGACACTGCAATGCATTGTACACTGTAACGCACTGGACACCACAATGCACTGTACTCTGTAATGCACTGTACTCTGATACAATGGACACTGCAATTCACTGTACTTTAACACACTGGACACCGCAATGCACTGTACACTGATACACTGGACACTGCAATGCACTGTACACTGATACACTGGACACCACAATGCACTGTACCTGGTGCCTGGTGTGTTCTCTTCCTCTCCTGTTGCTCCTCTGGCTGCAACAGGTGAAATACGGGGCTACCAGGCTGCCGCTCGCTGGGTCCTCGTGGTTGAGGACCTAGCGAGCAGCCTAGCTATTTGCTGGTCGGTGCCGTTTCTTTTTCCTGATTTTTTTTTGTTTGGTGGGCCAGATAAATGTCTTTGGTAGGCCGTATCCTACCCGCGGGCCCTAGTTTGAGGATCACTGGCTTACACTAAGAAAAGTCATAAAAAACTGAATATAAATTTTATATGCTTTTGTGCTCTATTTTAGTAACATTACTAACATTTGAATTGCGGTAAACAATTTGCTAAGCTTTTAGGATTTCCGAAACACATTAGGTCATTACATTTGTATGAATAGAGAGTACTACCCTCTTGAGGGACTTTTCTGAACCTTACAAGTGCAATGTGTGTTCAGTATTACTGCAAACTTATTGATTGCAGGATTTATCTCTCAGCCTATGGTTTACATAAAGGGACTTGACAGGAATATCCTTAGAACACAACATTAACAATCTGGATTTCCAAGAAATTGATTCTGGTACAATTAATTACCTCCTGTTATTAGTTGCTAATGATATGTTATCTTTCTTAAAACATGTATTTAAAAATTATGAAACTGAATTGAAGACTTAAGGATAAAAGTTTTTTGTAAATGAAAACTAATACGCGTTTTTTTTTTATTTTTTTTTTTGCTTTAGTATCAGTGATAGTAGAAAACTGCAAAGATTATTGACACAAGATAAGAGACACCACTAAAACAATTTGTAATTATTAGATCTCTAAATAGAATGTCTAGATGTACAAAACACAAGAAAAAGACAGAGCAAATGCCTAGCGCATTATCCCAAACACTTTATTAAGGAATATAAAAATAATTGTTATACTCACAAGTGTAGTGAGCTATAAGCATGTCAATGCATGAAGCACACAGTGAGAGAGTTTACTCTCCATTTCCAACTGGAAACAGGATGACAAGTGCAGCTGATGCATTTCTGGGAACCACTCCCCTTGCTCAGATCAATGGCCGGTGTCCACAAGACATCAACCTCCTTATGTAGATGACATCAATTAGTTTGGCAACCCACCTACCAATAAGGGGCTGAGAAAAGGGGGGGGGGAATTTTTATATAAGGGACACCACTACAGATGAGCGAAGTATTCAAAAATTCGATTCGACTGATTCGGCGAATTCGTGGAAAAATTTCGATTCGAGTCGAATATATTCGCTGTGAATTTAACTTAAAAAAGGGTGTTTCTAGGCTTCAGAGAGACTTAATATTAGTGCTGAACACTGTACCTTTAATTTAAATGCCCTTGGAGTCTGCTGGGGAAGAGAAATAATACTGTCAGGCAGTATGACATGCAGATGAGTGCCGTCGATCTTAGAATCACCGCACACTTCACTCATTTGGCCAGTCACGGGGCCAAAACCAGAGTGTGGAGCCACAGTGTGGCGGTGGAGGCAGCAGCAATGGGAGGCCATACAGCACCCTATGACAAAAATGGAAACCACCAGCAGTGTGAGGAGACCTGAAAGTGGCACATGGCAGAGTGTGGCGATAGAGACAGCAGCAATGGGAGGCCGTACAGGGACCCATGACACACTCTGGACCTGGCAGCAGCATGAGGAGGCGGTACAGGGGCCCATGGCAGATTACGGGCCTGGCAGCAGCATGAGGAGTCGGTACGGGGGCCCATGGCAGATTACAGGCCTGGCAGCAGCAATGGGAGGCCGTACAGGGACCCATGACACAATCTGGACCTGGCAGCAGCATGGGGAGGCGGTACAGGGGCCCATGACAGATTACGGGCCTGGCAGCAGCATTTGGAGTCGGTACGGGGGCCCATGACACACTCTGGACCTGGCAGCAGCATGAGGAGTCGGTACAGGGGCGCATGACAGATTACGAGCCTGGCAGCAGCAACTTGGACAGGAGGACGTTCAGTTTCTGCACCGTCTGGTGCGTGCTCGCAAACTGTTGTCTCTTGGAAACGGATTCCAAGAAAGACTGCTGACGGAATCCGTGAAGAGGAGTAGCAGGAGAAGGAGCATCTGAACGAGCGGAATATGCCAACAAGCGACAACAGGGGCCCATGACAGATTACGGGCCTGGCAGCAGCATGAGGAGTCGGTACGGGGGCCCATGGCAGATTAGGGGCCTGGCAGCAGCTATGGGAGGCCCGTAATCTGCCAGCACCCTATGACAAAAAATGGAACCCACCAGCAGTGTGAGGAGACCTGAAAGTGGCACATGGCAGAGTGTGGCGATGGAGACAGCAGCAATGGGAGGCCGTACAGGGACCCATGACAGACTCTGGACCTGGCAGCAGCATGAGGAGGCGGTATAGGGGCCCATGGCAGATTAGGGGCCTGGCAGCAGCTATGGGAGGCCCGTAATCTGCCAGCACCCTATGACAAAAAATGGAATACACCAGCAGTGTGAGGAGACCTGAAAGTGGCACATGGCAGAGTGTGGCGATGGAGACAGCAGCAATGGGAGGCCGTACAGGGACCCATGAGAGACTCTGGACTTGGCAGCAGCATGAGGAGGCGGTATAGGGGCCCATGGCAGATTAGGGGCCTGGCAGCAGCTATGGGAGGCCCGTAATCTGCCAGCACCCTATGACAAAAAATGGAACACACCAGCAGTGTGAGGAGACCTGAAAGTGGCACATGTTTGGGGCATGATTCATGGCGGATTTAGTCAGTTGTGTCAGGAACTGGTGGTTTGAAATCCAGACTAATCCACGCCTGATTCATTTTCACAAACGTCAGTCTCTCCACACTTTGGGTGGACAGTCGTGTCCTCCGCGGAGTTGCAATACCTCCTGCCGCACTAAACACGCGCTCCGATGCCACGCTACTGGCCGGGCATGACAGCCTTTCAAGGGCAAATTCAGCTAGTTGGGGCCAAAGGTCAAGTTTCGTTGCCCAGTAGTCAAGGGGATTGTATACCTCGGTTGGCAGGGTGCTGTCCAAGTAGGCCTAAGCCTGTTGTTTGAGGTCCTGCTCCAGGTCCACCTGATGCTGCTGCTGCTGCTGCTGCTGCTGCTGCTGGTTAGTAGTTTCCTCACTGCGCTGGTGAAGAAAGCTACTCATCATCGACTGCAGACTGAGGCAGCCGCTGCTGGTGGAGCTGCCACTGCTCCTACCACCCCACCCCTCCCCTGCTGCCATGGCAGCGGAACGCGAGCGCACAGGGCCCACAGTGTCTGAGGATGGACGTTGGCGCAGACAGGCAGAGACCAGCTGACTACATAGGTGGTTTTTATAGTACGTTATTTTGGCCTCCCTCTCAGCAGGTGTGAAAAAGGCCACCATTTTTGAACGGTAGCGAGGGTCCAACAAGGTGGACAGCCAAAAGTCATCCCTCTGTCTGATGGTTATTATTCGGCTGTCGCTACGCAAGCAACCGAGCATGCTATGGGCCATTTGTGCCAAGGAATGCGAGGGACTCCCTGCCTCCATCTCCACAGCATACTGCCACGGTGCGTCTGGGTCCTCTGTCTCCTCCTCCTCCTCCTCTACCAGATGCTCCTGCTCCTCCACTCCTGTCCGCTGAGTGGAAAAACCACCCATTTCACTCAATAATTCCTGAGCACCAATGTCCTCCTCTACCTCCTCCTCTTCTTCCTATCCTGCCCCCACAGGGGTCATGTGGCGTTGAGATCTGTGCGCCACGTCTACCGCACCCTGACCAGCCATTGTTAACAGCATTTGTTCCAGGACGTGCAACAGAGGAATGACGTCGTTCATCCCATAGTCCTGGCGACTCACGAATAGCGTGGCCTCCTCAAAGGGCCTGAGCAAGCGCAAGTGTCACGCATGAGCTGCCAATGGCTGACATCTAAGTTACACAGGGAGTACCTTTATCCGCTTTTAACATCAGGAAATCGGTGATGGCCTTTCGCTGTTCGTAAAGGCGGTCTAACATATGTAGGGTTGAATTCCACCTTGTTGCAACGTCACAGCATGAGGAGTCGGTACGGGGGCCCATGGCAGATTACGTGCCTGGCAGCAGCAATGGGAGGCCCGTAATCTGCCAGCACCCTATGTCAAAAAATTCAACACACCAGCAGTGTGAGGAGACCTGAAAGTGGCACATGGCAGAGTGTGGCTATGGAGACAGCAGCAATGGGAGGCCGTACAGGGACCCATGACACACTCTGGACTTGGCAGCAGCATGAGGAGGCGGTAAAGGGGCCCATGGCAGATTAGGGGCCTGGCAGCAGCAATGGGAGGCCCGTAATCTGCCAGCACCCTATGTCAAAAAATTCTACACACCAGCAGTGTGAGGAGACCTGAAAGTGGCACATGGCAGAGTGTGGCGATGGAGACAGCAGCAATGGGAGGCCGTACAGGGACCCATGAGAGACTCTGGACCTGGCAGCAGCATGAGGAGGCGGTATATAGGGGCCTATGGCAGATTAGGGGCCTGGCAGCAGCTATAGGAGGCCCGTAATCTGCCAGCACCCTATGTCAAAAAATTCTACACACCAGCAGTGTGAGGAGACCTGAAAGTGGCACATGGCAGAGTGTGGCGATGGAGACAGCAGCAATGGGAGGCCGTACAGGGACCCATGAGAGACTCTGGACATGGCAGCAGCATGAGGAGGCGGTATATAGGGGCCTATGGCAGATTAGGGGCCTGGCAGCAGCTATAGGAGGCCCGTAATCTGCCAGCACCCTATGTCAAAAAATTCTACACACCAGCAGTGTGAGGAGACCTGAAAGTGGCACATGGCAGAGTGTGGCGATGGAGACAGCAGCAATGGGAGGCCGTACAGGGACCCATGACAGACTCTGGACCTGGCAGCAGCATGAGGAGGCGGTATATAGGGGCCTATGGCAGATTAGGGGCCTGGCAGCAGCTATGGGAGGCCCGTAATCTGCCAGCACCCTATGTCAAAAAATTCTACACACCAGCAGTGTGAGGAGACCTGAAAGTGGCACATGGCAGAGTGTGGCGATGGAGACAGCAGCAATGGGAGGCCGTACAGGGACCCATGAGAGACTCTGGACCTGGCAGCAGCATGAGGAGGCGGTATATAGGGGCCTATGGCAGATTAGGGGCCTGGCAGCAGCTATGGGAGGCCCGTAATCTGCCAGCACCCTATGTCAAAAAAATCTACACACCAGCAGTGTGAGGAGACCTGAAAGTGGCACATGGCAGAGTGTGGCGATGGAGACAGCAGCAATGGGAGGCCGTACAGGGACCCATGACAGACTCTGGACCTGGCAGCAGCATGAGGAGGCGGTATATAGGGGCCTATGGCAGATTAGGGGCCTGGCAGCAGCTATAGGAGGCCCGTAATCTGCCAGCACCCTATGTCAAAAAATTCTACACACCAGCAGTGTGAGGAGACCTGAAAGTGGCACATGGCAGAGTGTGGCGATGGAGACAGCAGCAATGGGAGGCTGTACAGGGACCCATGAGAGACTCTGGACCTGGCAGCAGCATGAGGAGGCGGTATATAGGGGCCTATGGCAGATTAGGGGCCTGGCAGCAGCTATAGGAGGCCCATAATCTGCCAGCACCCTATGTCAAAAAATTCAACACACCAGCAGTGTGAGGAGACCTGAAAGTGGCACATGGCATGAGACACTGTGGACCTGGCAGCAGCATGAGGAGGCGGTATATAGGGGCCCATGGCAGATTAGGGGCCTGGCAGCAGCTATGGGAGGCCCGTAATCTGCCAGCACCCTATGTCAAAAAATTCAACACACCAGCAGTGTGAGGAGACCTGAAAGTGGCACATGGCAGAGTGTGGCGATGGAGACAGCAGCAATGGGAGGCCGTACAGGGACCCATGACAGACTCTGGACCTGGCAGCAGCATGAGGAGGCGGTATATAGGGGCCTATGGCAGATTAGGGGCCTGGCAGCAGCTATAGGAGGCCCGTAATCTGCCAGCACCCTATGTCAAAAAATTCTACACACCAGCAGTGTGTGAGGAGACCTGAAAGTGGCACATGGCAGAGTGTGGCGATGGAGACAGCAGCAATGGGAGGCCGTACAGGGACCCATGAGAGACTCTGGACCTGGCAGCAGCATGAGGAGGCGGTATATAGGGGCCTATGGCAGATTAGGGGCCTGGCAGCAGCTATAGGAGGCCCATAATCTGCCAGCACCCTATGTCAAAAAATTCAACACACCAGCAGTGTGAGGAGACCTGAAAGTGGCACATGGCATGAGACACTGTGGACCTGGCAGCAGCATGAGGAGGCGGTATATAGGGGCCCATGGCAGATTAGGGGCCTGGCAGCAGCTATGGGAGGCCCGTAATCTGCCAGCACCCTATGTCAAAAAATTCAACACACCAGCAGTGTGTGAGGAGACCTGAAAGTGGCACATGGCAGAGTGTGGCGATGGAGACAGCAGCAATGGGAGGCCGTACAGGGACCCATGAGAGACTCTGGACCTGGCAGCAGCATGAGGAGGCGGTATATAGGGGCCTATGGCAGATTAGGGGCCTGGCAGCAGCTATGGGAGGCCCGTAATCTGCCAGCACCCTATGTCAAAAAATTCTACACACCAGCAGTGTGTGAGGAGACCTGAAAGTGGCACATGGCAGAGTGTGGCGATGGAGACAGCAGCAATGGGAGGCCGTACAGGGACCCATGAGAGACTCTGGACCTGGCAGCAGCATGAGGAGGCGGTATATAGGGGCCTATGGCAGATTAGGGGCCTGGCAGCAGCTATGGGAGGCCCGTAATCTGCCAGCACCCTATGTCAAAAAATTCTACACACCAGCAGTGTGTGAGGAGACCTGAAAGTGGCACATGGCAGAGTGTGGCGATGGAGACAGCAGCAATGGGAGGCCGTACAGGGACCCATGAGAGACTCTGGACCTGGCAGCAGCATGAGGAGGCGGTATATAGGGGCCCATGGCAGATTAGGGGCCTGGCAGCAGCAATGGGAGGCCCGTAATCTGCCAACACCCTATGTCAAAAAATTCTACACACCAGCAGTGTGTGAGGAGACCTGAAAGTGGCACATGGCAGAGTGTGGCGATGGAGACAGCAGCAATGGGAGGCCGTACAGGGACCCATGAGAGACTCTGGACCTGGCAGCAGCATGAGGAGGCGGTATATAGGGGCCTATGGCAGATTAGGGGCCTGGCAGCAGCTATGGGAGGCCCGTAATCTGCCAGCACCCTATGTCAAAAAATTCTACACACCAGCAGTGTGTGAGGAGACCTGAAAGTGGCACATGGCAGAGTGTGGCGATGGAGACAGCAGCAATGGGAGGCCGTACAGGGACCCATGACAGACTCTGGACCTGGCAGCAGCATGAGGAGGCGGTATATAGGGGCCTATGGCAGATTAGGGGCCTGGCAGCAGCTATAGGAGGCCCGTAATCTGCCAGCACCCTATGTCAAAAAATTCTACACACCAGCAGTGTGAGGAGACCTGAAAGTGGCACATGGCAGAGTGTGGCGATGGAGACAGCAGCAATGGGAGGCCGTACAGGGACCCATGAGAGACTCTGGACCTGGCAGCAGCATGAGGAGGCGGTATATAGGGGCCTATGGCAGATTAGGGGCCTGGCAGCAGCTATGGGAGGCCCGTAATCTGCCAGCACCCTATGTCAAAAAATTCTACACACCAGCAGTGTGTGAGGAGACCTGAAAGTGGCACATGGCAGAGTGTGGCGATGGAGACAGCAGCAATGGGAGGCCGTACAGGGACCCATGAGAGACTCTGGACCTGGCAGCAGCATGAGGAGGCGGTATATAGGGGCCTATGGCAGATTAGGGGCCTGGCAGCAGCTATGGGAGGCCCGTAATCTGCCAGCACCCTATGTCAAAAAATTCTACACACCAGCAGTGTGTGAGGAGACCTGAAAGTGGCACATGGCAGAGTGTGGCGATGGAGACAGCAGCAATGGGAGGCCGTACAGGGACCCATGAGAGACTCTGGACCTGGCAGCAGCATGAGGAGGCGGTATATAGGGGCCCATGGCAGATTAGGGGCCTGGCAGCAGCAATGGGAGGCCCGTAATCTGCCAACACCCTATGTCAAAAAATTCTACACACCAGCAGTGTGTGAGGAGACCTGAAAGTGGCACATGGCAGAGTGTGGCGATGGAGACAGCAGCAATGGGAGGCCGTACAGGGACCCATGAGAGACTCTGGACCTGGCAGCAGCATGAGGAGGCGGTATATAGGGGCCTATGGCAGATTAGGGGCCTGGCAGCAGCTATGGGAGGCCCGTAATCTGCCAGCACCCTATGTCAAAAAATTCTACACACCAGCAGTGTGTGAGGAGACCTGAAAGTGGCACATGGCAGAGTGTGGCGATGGAGACAGCAGCAATGGGAGGCCGTACAGGGACCCATGACAGACTCTGGACCTGGCAGCAGCATGAGGAGGCGGTATATAGGGGCCTATGGCAGATTAGGGGCCTGGCAGCAGCTATAGGAGGCCCGTAATCTGCCAGCACCCTATGTCAAAAAATTCTACACACCAGCAGTGTGAGGAGACCTGAAAGTGGCACATGGCAGAGTGTGGCGATGGAGACAGCAGCAATGGGAGGCCGTACAGGGACCCATGAGAGACTCTGGACCTGGCAGCAGCATGAGGAGGCGGTATATAGGGGCCCATGGCAGATTAGGGGCCTGGCAGCAGCTATGGGAGGCCCGTAATCTGCCAGCACCCTATGTCAAAAAATTCTACACACCAGCACTGTGTGAGGAGACCTGAAAGTGGCACATGGCTGAGTGTGGCGATGGAGACAGCAGCAATGGGAGGCCGTACAGGGACCCATGAGAGACTCTGGACCTGGCAGCAGCATGAGGAGGCGGTATATAGGGGCCTATGGCAGATTAGGGGCCTGGCAGCAGCTATGGGAGGCCCGTAATCTGCCAGCACCCTATGTCAAAAAATTCTACACACCAGCAGTGTGTGAGGAGACCTGAAAGTGGCACATGGCAGAGTGTGGCGATGGAGACAGCAGCAATGGGAGGCCGTACAGGGACCCATGAGAGACTCTGGACCTGGCAGCAGCATGAGGAGGCGGTATATAGGGGCCCATGGCAGATTAGGGGCCTGGCAGCAGCAATGGGAGGCCCGTAATCTGCCAACACCCTATGTCAAAAAATTCTACACACCAGCAGTGTGTGAGGAGACCTGAAAGTGGCACATGGCAGAGTGTGGCGATGGAGACAGCAGCAATGGGAGGCCGTACAGGGACCCATGAGAGACTCTGGACCTGGCAGCAGCATGAGGAGGCGGTATATAGGGGCCCATGGCAGATTAGGGGCCTGGCAGCAGCAATGGGAGGCCCGTAATCTGCCAACACCCTATGTCAAAAAATTCTACACACCAGCAGTGTGTGAGGAGACCTGAAAGTGGCACATGGCAGAGTGTGGCGATGGAGACAGCAGCAATGGGAGGCCGTACAGGGAACCATGAGAGACTCTGGACCTGGCAGCAGCATGAGGAGGCGGTATATAGGGGCCTATGGCAGATTATGGGCCTGGCAGCAGCTATGGGAGGCCCGTAATCTGCCAGCACCCTATGTCAAAAAATTCTACACACCAGCAGTGTGTGAGGAGACCTGAAAGTGGCACATGGCAGAGTGTGGCGATGGAGACAGCAGCAATGGGAGGCCGTACAGGGACCCATGAGAGACTCTGGACCTGGCAGCAGCATGAGGAGGCGGTATATAGGGGCCTATGGCAGATTAGGGGCCTGGCAGCAGCTATGGGAGGCCCGTAATCTGCCAGCACCCTATGTCAAAAAATTCTACACACCAGCAGTGTGAGGAGACCTGAAAGTGGCACATGGCAGAGTGTGGCTATGGAGACAGCAGCAATGGGAGGCCGTACAGGGACCCATGACACACTCTGGACTTGGCAGCAGCATGAGGAGGCGGTATAGGGGCCCATGGCAGATTAGGGGCCTGGCAGTAGCAATGGGAGGCCCGTAATCTGCCATCACCCTATGTCAAAAAATTCTACACACCAGCAGTGTGAGGAGACCTGAAAGTGGCACATGGCAGAGTGTGGCGATGGAGACAGCAGCAATGGGAGGCCGTACAGGGACCCATGAGAGACTCTGGACCTGGCAGCAGCATGAGGAGGCGGTATATAGGGGCCTATGGCAGATTAGGGGCCTGGCAGCAGCTATGGGAGGCCCGTAATCTGCCAGCACCCTATGTCAAAAAATTCTACACACCAGCAGTGTGTGAGGAGACCTGAAAGTGGCACATGGCAGAGTGTGGCTATGGAGACAGCAGCAATGGGAGGCCGTACAGGGACCCATGACACACTCTGGACTTGGCAGCAGCATGAGGAGGCGGTATATAGGGGCCTATGGCAGATTAGGGGCCTGGCAGCAGCTATGGGAGGCCCGTAATCTGCCAGCACCCTATGTCAAAAAATTCTACACACCAGCAGTGTGAGGAGACCTGAAAGTGGCACATGGCAGAGTGTGGCGATGGAGACAGCAGCAATGGGAGGCCATACAGGGACCCATGAGAGACTCTGGACCTGGCAGCAGCATGAGGAGGCGGTATATAGGGGCCTATGGCAGATTAGGGGCCTGGCAGCAGCTATGGGAGGCCCGTAATCTGCCAGCACCCTATGTCAAAAAATTCTACACACCAGCAGTGTGTGAGGAGACCTGAAAGTGGCACATGGCAGAGTGTGGCTATGGAGACAGCAGCAATGGGAGGCCGTACAGGGACCCATGACACACTCTGGACTTGGCAGCAGCATGAGGAAGCGGTATATAGGGGCCTATGGCAGATTAGGGGCCTGGCAGCAGCTATGGGAGGCCCGTAATCTGCCAGCACCCTATGTCAAAAAATTCTACACACCAGCAGTGTGAGGAGACCTGAAAGTGGCACATGGCAGAGTGTGGCGATGGAGACAGCAGCAATGGGAGGCCGTACAGGGACCCATGAGAGACTCTGGACCTGGCAGCAGCATGAGGAGGCGGTATATAGGGGCCTATGGCAGATTAGGGGCCTGGCAGCAGCTATAGGAGGCCCGTAATCTGCCAGCACCCTATGTCAAAAAATTCTACACACCAGCAGTGTGAGGAGACCTGAAAGTGGCACATGGCAGAGTGTGGCGATGGAGACAGCAGCAATGGGAGGCCGTACAGGGACCCATGAGAGACTCTGGACCTGGCAGCAGCATGAGGAGGCGGTATATAGGGGCCTATGGCAGATTAGGGGCCTGGCAGCAGCTATAGGAGGCCCGTAATCTGCCAGCACCCTATGTCAAAAAATTCTACACACCAGCAGTGTGAGGAGACCTGAAAGTGGCACATGGCAGAGTGTGGCGATGGAGACAGCAGCAATGGGAGGCCGTACAGGGACCCATGAGAGACTCTGGACCTGGCAGCAGCATGAGGAGGCGGTATATAGGGGCCTATGGCAGATTAGGGGCCTGGCAGCAGCTATGGGAGGCCCGTAATCTGCCAGCACCCTATGTCAAAAAATTCTACACACCAGCAGTGTGTGAGGAGACCTGAAAGTGGCACATGGCAGAGTGTGGCGATGGAGACAGCAGCAATGGGAGGCCGTACAGGGACCCATGAGAGACTCTGGACCTGGCAGCAGCATGAGGAGGCGGTATATAGGGGCCTATGGCAGATTAGGGGCCTGGCAGCAGCTATGGGAGGCCCGTAATCTGCCAGCACCCTATGTCAAAAAATTCAACACACCAGCAGTGTGTGAGGAGACCTGAAAGTGGCACATGGCAGAGTGTGGCGATGGAGACAGCAGCAATGGGAGGTCTCCCATTGTCCCAACATGGCCCAAATAGTCCCAACATGGGCCCCCTGGCCACGCTTGACTTTCTGGCCACATAGTCGACATACGGCTACGTTTACTTCCTCGGGCGGCTTGACGAAAAATTGCCACACCACCGAGTAGGAAACTTTGCCCCCGATACTCCTCACTGGCTGACTGCTGCTTCCTCCGTGCACACCGGCACCACTACTGGCCGTGGTGGTAGGCTGCAGTGGAGCTGGTGCTCTACTCCTGGCCGTTTGGCTCCACTGACACTGCTTCCACTGACACTGCTGCGACCCTGCTGCTGTCTCCTGGGCAACCCACCGACTGTTTCGCTCACTGCCAAGCTGCCACCCTCTTCTCCTGATGATGCGGAAGAAATTGCCTGATGACGACGAGGCTGCCAAGTGCGATCAACCTCCTCATCATCAAGTAGGGTCTCCGCCTCACTACTAGCCCCCTCGGCTGCGTCTGGGTCAGGAGACAGACCTGTCTCTAGACCGGCTACCGGGCCACTCTCCTCGCCACTACTTCTTCGCCTAGCTGCTGAAAAGGCGGATGTCTCCCCCCGTTCCTGACCGCCCTCTGTTAGCTCTTCCTCACTGTACAGTGGGGCTGAGCCCACAGCATGCGATACTTCGCTTGGTGAGGGAACACCAAAGGACAGGGGCAGGTAGAGGACACGTGATTTCAGTGGGCTTGGTCCCGGGCCATGCCAACTAACGGTTGTGTCTGACGTACCCACCGACCGTTGGCTGTAGGTGTCAGAGGTGACCTGGGAAGAGGAAGACGACCGAGCCAACCAATCGATGACGGCAGGGTTGTCGGTGGAGACACGACCGCTGGATGACACCGGGAGCACTGGCCTCTGGCTGCGAATAGTGCTGCCTCGACCCCTTCCTCTGCTGCCACGTCTGCTCGCTCCTAAAACATTGCCTCCTCTGCCACTCCTCTGCATGTTGTCTGACATCCTCTTTAATTAAACGATTATGTGTCCCTGAGTAACAATTCTGTGTCCCTGAGTAACAATTCTGTGTCTGTGCGAGTAACAATTCTGTGGCCCTAAGTAACAGTTCTGTGGCCCTCAGTAACAATTCTGTGTCCCTGATTAACGTTTCTGTGGCCCCAAGTAACAGTTCTGTGGCCCTCAGTAACAATTCTGTGTCTGTGCGAGTAACAATTCTGTGTCTGTGCGAGAAACAATTCTGTGGCCCTAAGTAACAGTTCTGTGGTCCTCAGTAACAGTTCTGTTTCCCTGAGTAACAATTCTGTGTCTGTGCGAGTAAGAATTCTGTGTCTGTGCGAGTAACAATTCTGTGGCCCTAAGTAACAGTTCTGTGGCCCTCAGTAACAGTTCTGTGTCCCTGAGTAACAATTCTGTGTCTGTGCGAGTAACAATTCTGTGTCTGTGCGAGTAACAATTCTGTCTGTGCGAGTAACAATTCTGTGGCCCTAAGTAACGGTTCTGTGGCCCTCAGTAACAGTTCTGTGTCCCTGTGTAACAATTCTGTGTCTGTGCGAGTAACAATTCTGTGGCCCTAAGTAACAGTTCTGTGGCCCTCAGTAACAATTCTGTGTCCCTGATTAACGTTTCTGTGGCCCCAAGTAACAGTTCTGTGGCCCTCAGTAACAATTCTGTGTCTGTGCGAGTAACAATTCTGTGTCTGTGCGAGTAACAATTCTGTGTCTGTGCGAGTAACAATTCTGTGGCCCTAAGTAACTGTTCTGTGGCCCTCAGTAACAGTTCTGTGTCCCTGTGTAACAATTCTGTGTCTGTGCGAGTAACAATTCTGTGGCCCTAAGTAACAGTTCTGTGGTCCTCAGTAACAATTCTGTGTCTGTGCGAGTAACAATTCTGTGGCCCTAAGTAACAGTTCTGTGGCCCTCAGTAACAATTCTGTGTCTGTCCCTGAGTAACAATTCTGTGGCCCTAACTAAAGTTTCTGTGGCCCTAAGTAACAATTCTCTGGCACTCAGTAACAATTCTGTCTGTCCCTGAGTAACAATTCTGTGGCCCTAATAACGTTTCTGTGGCCCTAAGTAACAGTTCTGTGGCCCTCAGTAACAGTTCTGTGTCTGTGCGAGTAACAATTCTGTGTCTGTGCGAGTAACAATTCTGTGGCCCTAAGTAAAGTTTCTGTGGCCCTCAGTAACAGTTCTGTGTCTGTGCGAGTAACAATTCTGTGTCTGTGCGAGTAACAATTCTGTGGCCCTAAGTAAAGTTTCTGTGGCCCTAAGTAACAATTCTCTGGCACTCAGTAACAATTCTGTCTGTCCCTGAGTAACAATTCTCTGGCACTCAGTAACAATTCTGTCTGTCCCTGAGTAAAAATTCTGTGGCCCTAAGTAAAGTTTCTGTGGCCCTGAGTAACAATTCTCTGGCACTCCGTAACAATTCTGTCTGTCCCTGAGTAACAATTCTCTGGCACTCAGTAACAATTCTGTCTGTCCCTGAGTAAAAATTCTGTGGCCCTAAGTAAAGTTTCTGTGGCCCTGAGTAACAATTCTCTGGCACTCCGTAACAATTCTGTCTGTCCCTGAGTATGAATTCTGTGGCCCTAACTAGCGTTTCTTTGTCCCTAAGTAACAGTTCTGTGGCCCTGAGTAACAATTCTGTGTCTGTGCGAGTAACAATTCTGTGGCCCTAAGTAACAGTTCTGTGGCCCTCAGTAACAGTTCTGTGTCTGTGCGAGTAACAATTCTGTGTCTGTGCGAGTAACAATTCTGTGGCCCTAAGTAACAGTTCTGTGGCCTTCAGTAACAATTCTGTGTCTGTGCGAGTAACAATTCTGTGTCTGTGCGAGTAACAATTCTGTGGCCCTAAGTAAAGTTTCTGTGGCCCTAAGTAACAATTCTCTGGCACTCAGTAACAATTCTGTCTGTCCGAGTAACAATTCTCTGGCACTCAGTAACAATTCTGTCTGTCCCTGAGTAAAAATTCTGTGGCCCTAAGTAAAGTTTCTGGGGCCCTGAGTAACAATTATCTGGCACTCAGTAACAATTCTGTCTGTCCCTGAGTAACAATTCTCTGGCACTCAGTAACAATTCTGTCTGTCCCTGAGTAAAAATTCTGTGGCCCTAAGTAAAGTTTCTGTGGCCTTGAGTAACAATTCTCTGGCACTCCGTAACAATTCTGTCTGTCCCTGAGTAACAATTCTCTGGCACTCAGTAACAATTCTGTCTGTCCCTGAGTAAAAATTCTGTGGCCCTAATTAAAGTTTCTGTGGCCCTAAGTAACAATTCTCTGGCACTCAGTAACAATTCTGTCTGTCCCTGAGTAACAATTCTCTGGCACTCCGTAACAATTCTGTCTGTCCCTGAGTAACAATTCTCTGGCACTCAGTAACAATTCTGTCTGTCCCTGAGTAAAAATTCTGTGGCCCTAAGTAAAGTTTCTGTGGCCCTGAGTAACAATTCTCTGGCACTCCGTAACAATTCTGTCTGTCCCTGAGTATGAATTCTGTGGCCCTAACTAGCGTTTCTTTGTCCCTAAGTAACAGTTCTGTGGCCCTGAGTAACAATTCTGTGTCTGTGCGAGTAACAATTCTGTGGCCCTAAGTAACAGTTCTGTGGCCCTCAGTAACAGTTCTGTGTCTGTGCGAGTAACAATTCTGTGTCTGTGCGAGTAACAATTCTGTGGCCCTAAGTAAAGTTTCTGTGGCCCTCAGTAACAGTTCTGTGTCTGTGCGAGTAACAATTCTGTGTCTGTGCGAGTAACAATTCTGTGGCCCTAAGTAAAGTTTCTGTGGCCCTAAGTAACAATTCTCTGGCACTCAGTAACAATTCTGTCTGTCCCTGAGTAACAATTCTCTGGCACTCAGTAACAATTCTGTCTGTCCCTGAGTAAAAATTCTGTGGCCCTAAGTAAAGTTTCTGTGGCCCTGAGTAACAATTCTCTGGCACTCCGTAACAATTCTGTCTGTCCCTGAGTAACAATTCTCTGGCACTCAGTAACAATTCTGTCTGTCCCTGAGTAAAAATTCTGTGGCCCTAAGTAAAGTTTCTGTGGCCCAGAGTAACAATTCTCTGGCACTCCGTAACAATTCTGTCTGTCCCTGAGTATGAATTCTGTGGCCCTAACTAGCGTTTCTTTGTCCCTAAGTAACAGTTCTGTGGCCCTGAGTAACAATTCTGTGTCTGTGCGAGTAACAATTCTGTGGCCCTAAGTAACAGTTCTGTGGCCCTCAGTAACAGTTCTGTGTCTGTGCGAGTAACAATTCTGTGTCTGTGCGAGTAACAATTCTGTGGCCCTAAGTAACAGTTCTGTGGCCTTCAGTAACAATTCTGTGTCTGTGCGAGTAACAATTCTGTGTCTGTGCGAGTAACAATTCTGTGGCCCTAAGTAAAGTTTCTGTGGCCCTAAGTAACAATTCTCTGGCACTCAGTAACAATTCTGTCTGTCCCTGAGTAACAATTCTCTGGCACTCAGTAACAATTCTGTCTGTCCCTGAGTAAAAATTCTGTGGCCCTAAGTAAAGTTTCTGGGGCCCTGAGTAACAATTCTCTGGCACTCAGTAACAATTCTGTCTGTCCCTGAGTAACAATTCTCTGGCACTCAGTAACAATTCTGTCTGTCCCTGAGTAAAAATTCTGTGGCCCTAAGTAAAGTTTCTGTGGCCCTAAGTAACAATTCTCTGGCACTCAGTAACAATTCTGTCTGTCCCTGAGTAACAATTCTCTGGCACTCAGTAACAATTCTGTCTGTCCCTGAGTAAAAATTCTGTGGCCCTAATTAAAGTTTCTGTGGCCCTAAGTAACAATTCTCTGGCACTCAGTAACAATTCTGTCTGTCCCTGAGTAACAATTCTCTGGCACTCAGTAACAATTCTGTCTGTCCCTGAGTAAAAATTCTGTGGCCCTAATAACGTTTCTGTGGCCCTAAGTAACAATTCTCTGGCACTGAGTAACAATTCTGTCTGTCCCTGATTATGAATTCTGTGGCCCTAACTAGCGTTTCTTTGTCCCTAAATAACGATTCTGTGGCCCTCATTAACAAGTCTGTGTCCCTGAGTAATGGTTCTCTGTCCCTAAGTAACTTTTCTCTGTCCCCAATTATCGTTTCTGTGGCCCTAACTCTGTCCCTGTCCCTAGTACAGAGCGGTCTGCCTCTGTTCAATAACTGCAGGCAAATGAAGAATTCCAAAATGGCCGCTATTTATAGCTCGACCATTACACAGTGCTGGCTGGCTGGCTGCTGATTGGCTGATGCGATCACATGTAGTTGAGGAATGCATTATGGGTCAGCGCGCCTTGTCTGCACGCCTTCCCAGACATCCCCGCTCCGTCGCCGCACATGTCAGCCGCCATTTTCTGAAAAATTTCGATTCGCGCGTCCGAATTAGGCTATTTTTCGGATTCGGCACGAATCGAAATTTTTCCGATATTCGACTCGAATTCCACTTCGGATACTTCGATTCGCTCATCTCTAGACACCACCCACTGACTAGACGCTATGTGCACTAAATTTAAAAAGCATGAAAGCAGCACTTAATATATATAAAGCAATCTAAACCATGACAGAGCAAATAAATAAAGCATACAATAAATATACCATAAAAAGGTCATCAATTAATTAAATATTTTATTAACCACAGATAAAAATAAAGATCTGAAATGAGATAAAGATATCCGTGAGTATTCAAGCTACAAATAACATTGGTCTCATACCATAAAGGGAGATGTATGTAAATGTTTGCCAAAATAGGCTCTATACCTTAATATCACTCATCTATAGGACATGTACAGTATGTGGGTCTGTTTCACCGACCTCATTAGTCTTCTGAAAAATAGGGGTGTACAATTTAGTGTTTAAAACTATACCTCCACAGACAGTGTGTTATTTAAAAGTAAAGTCAAAATTAAGGAAGAGATCACAGCTGTGCTGACCCCCTGGTGTTTCCGCATCTTGGAAATCACGCCAACGGATCCCTGGAAATCATCTGCCGAAATCAGTGATGAGTGATAATAAAGTGTAGAGCCTATTTTGGCAAATATTTACATACATCTCCCTTTTTGGTATGAGACTAATGTAATTTGTAGTTTGAATACTCATCGATGTCTTTATCCTATTTCAGATCATTATTATATCTGTGGTGAATGAATTATTTAATTAATTGATAAACTTGTTATGGTATGTTTATTTTATGTTTTATTTATTCCCTCTGCCATGGTTTAGATTGAATTACACACTCACTGACCGCTTTATTAGGTACACCTGTTCAGTTGCTTGGTAACACAAATTGCTAATCAGTCAATCACATGGCAGCAACTCAATGCATTTAGGCATCTAGATGTGATGAAGATGACTTGCTGAAAATCAAACTGAGCATCAGAATGGGGAAAAAAGGGGATTAAAGTGGCTTTGACCATGGTATGGTTGTTGGTGCCAGACGGACTAGTTTGAGTATTTCAAAAACTGCTGATTTGCACAACTATCTCTAGGGTTTACAGTGAATGCTCTGAAAATGAGAAAATATACAGCGAGTGGCAATGAAAAACAGAGACCGTGCTACATACACAATTGCATAGTCTTCATATATATATAGAAAAAAGTCCTTCTCAATAGCCATATAATTTGATCAGTCCCATCCGAGTGCGTAAAACTAGTAATTATGATAACACCGCCTTGTGAGATACCGCCACCATCAGCCTCTCACCTTATATGTGAGTCCTACAAAATTTCGGTCTAATTGCACCTTTAACCCTTTTGTCCCTGGGTTATAGGGATTGTCTTCCTGATGGGCTGCACTGTTCGCTGGTACAGACCATTCACTGGTTTGCATATGTAGAAAGATAAACTAACATATTGTATTACAAATAAACTCATTTATTTTAAATAATTACTAAAAACACACTCAGAAATCCAATGCACTATCCTGGTACACCGCAGATAAAAGCTTTAAATATACACAATTCCTTCACATGAATGCGGTACCTGGTAGGGACTCTGTTGGTTTTCTCACATCCACACTCACACTAGCTGGTCTCCTTCTGAGCTAGACATCCAGATGGACTCCATCAACCTTCCTTTGTGTCACTCTCTCCACACCCTTACGTGTTACGCCTATGTGGCTTCGTCAGAGGGAACATGGAGTAGTGACATCATCCCGTATTAGTAGCGGTAGTCGTTGATGGTTACCATGGCCACTCCCTGTCACCATGAGCCATATTTGGAGCGTGGCCAATTCAGCTACACTTTGTTAGTAAATATAAATGCTACTATGTTGCATTATAGTCATCACCAGGAAATTATTAAATCCATGAACACTAATCTTGATTCTCTCCTCATCTGTCATCCAAACATACAGAGCATCCACTAAATGCCATACTCATTTACATACATTGATACATCTGCATGATCTTTTCATTGATAAAACAGTTGACATCGAATTCCACATTCAAGCCTTTTGGTACCAAAGTTTTGAACTCAAAACCCACTGTGACTCTGCTTTACTCAGACTTTTAATTGTATCACTCCCTCTCCAGTCTTTTTTGTATTTTTCTATACCCCAAAACTGTATATTGGATGATTAACTATTGTGGTGGTTTTTGAAGTATAATGATAAGTTGTGTTTGGGGAAACCTCTTGATATATTATAAACATATTATTTTTGCTAGAGTTCTTTTTGTCCCACCAATGTACAGTAACCCACATGGCATACACCACCCCTTGAGTTTGGCATGTTATACAATCCTTTATCTCATATTTTTTTCCAGTGACATATGATGCAAACAATTTTCTCTTTTTCTTATTGCATGTGAATCTATTGCAGGCATAACATCTGCCGCATGCATAGAATCCTTTAATACCAAAAAAGGCTAATGTGTTCTTTCTGGGGAGGTCTATAAGATTTTTTACTATCCTATTACGAAGTGTGGGGATTCGCTGATAAATAAATTTGGGTCGGCCAAGTAACACAGTTTTTAAGTGTTTATCTTTCCTGAGGATTTGCAAATGTTTAATAAAAATTTGTTACACATATTTGTGTTGTTTATTTTAATCCAGTATCACTGGTAATTTAAAGTTTTTGTCATTTTGGTGTTCCTTATTTGTAATTAGGCACTGCCTGTCATGTTTACTTATTTTTTCAATCAGTTCACGTATTGTTGATTCTTTGTATCCTTTATCCATAAACATTTTTTCTATATGTTTAGCTTGAAGATCATAATCCTTTTGCTGAAGACAATCCCCATAACCCAGGAACAAAAGGATTAAAGGCGCAATTAGACCGAAGTTTAGTAGGTCTTACATATAAGATGAGAGGCTGATGTTGGCGATATCTCACAAGGCGGTGTTATCATAATTACTAGTTTTTATGCACTTGGATGGGACTGATCAAATTATATGGCTATTGAGAAGTACTTTTTTATATATAGGAGGACTATGCAATAGTGCATGTAGCGCTGTCCCTATTTTTCATTGCTTATTGTTATATATATGTGGTATGATCATATTGGGATATAGCAACAGCAGAGTTGATTTGTTTTAATTTCCATTTAGGAATATTATCGTTTATTTAATTTACTGCAGGTGACTGTGCAAAGGTTTCTTTCTATTTATACAGTGAGTGGCAGTTGTGTGGACAAAAATGCCTTGTTGATGTCAGAGGTCAGAGGAGAATGGGCAGACTGGTTGTAGATGATAGAAAGGCAACAGTAACTCAAATAACCACTCTTTACAACCAAGGTATGCAGAATGCACAACACATCGAACCTTGAAGCAGATGGGCTACAGCAGCAGAAGACCACAGCGGGTGACACTCATGTCAGCTAAGAACAGGAAATGGAGGCTACAATTCACACAGAAAAAGGTAGCGCTATCAAAATTAAGTATTCTAATCAAACAGTGATAAATAAAACAGTGAAAAAAAATAAATACATTTTTGACCAAAAAAAATGTCTTTAAGAATTTTCTTTTTCATCAGCAGTGAAAAATGTCCATCACCATAAGAACAATTTTGTGCAAATCCACCACCAACAGAAATTAATAAACTCACCAGAGCAAATTGTCAGTTAAATTATAAACCAGCAATTGCACTTGTTTGCTCTGGGAGCAATACTCTGCAGGCAGACTCAGCAGTGACCAGCTTTTCAAATTATTCCTCCCTCCGCTTGTTGATGTAGTGTATTACAAGTCAGGGAGGCTCAGATATCCAAACACTTATTTATCCTCTCTGGGAGCAATACTCTGCAGATCTATAAACTCAGCAGCGAAAACTTTTAGACTGAATTCCAAGAACTTTGTACACAGGCTCAGAAAAGAAAAAACAAAACAAACGATCGTGTGATACCGTACGACACGTTTATTCATAAAAACTCATCATAATCCACTCACATGGAACAGTGTCATAGCCGACACTAGCAACAAACACATTTCGTTTAAAATCACAGAAAGCCGAGACGCCAGTCTCACACAGAACGTAGTGACGTTAGTCCGAAGCTCCACCCTATGTGTTTTGTCATCTGACGTCTTCACGTAGCGGAAGGATGAACGTCACTACATCCACAACACAGTAATTTATACCCGCTTACTAGTGCGGGAACAAATTGTCGAATCAATACTTAAAAAATTATTAATACAAAAACATTAAAACATAAATTCATAAAACAAATCATAATATCGAAAGTATCCTCGTATTTGGGAATCATAGTATCTCCCTCAAAAAACAAGGAATATACCATACATGTATTATGTTCTTTTTAAAGGGGCCAACACATTAAAGAAAAAATGTAACTTACACATTCATAAATGAGCTAGTAAAAATTTAATTATTAACCATTCCTATAAGCAAAGGAGTATATCATATGCTTTAGTATTATCAATCTTTTAAAGGGCCAATGTATTAATAAAATACTCTAACCCAACACATAGGCTAACAATCATAAAATCATGACATCTAGGAATCTGTGAGGAAACAATTGAGATCAATATCAATGTTTAACCCTTGTGGTCTAAGGGTATCTAGGTTGTATATCCAAAAAGTTTCCTTTTTAGAAACCTAGATACCAATATACAAAAAAAGGAAACTTTTTGGATATACCTAACCTACCAGCATGTCTTTGGAGTGTGGGAGGAAACTGGAGTACCCGGAGGAAACCCACGCAGACACAGGGAGAACATGCAAACTCCGGGCAGGTGGTGCTGTGGTTGGGATTAGAACCAATGACTCTAGTACTACCAGGCAGAAGTGATAACTATTTAGCCACTCTGCTGCCCATTTTATTGTGATTATTCACTTCTTTCATGAACTTTCACGTCTGTTGGGGCTTTTTACATATTAATCATTCACATATTTATTGTCACACATGTATTTTTTGTATTTATCTATGTAAATATTATTTATTTACGTTTCAATCATTTGGTATATTCATTCATGCGCAGTTGTTTTATTCCATGTAATTTATGACAGTGCAACACATTTATTTTTTGTTAGATTAATTTTGTATTGCTATGGATAGATACAGTGAGTGCGGCTGTCTTTCAATTAGTGATTGATTTATTTTGCTTAGTGACATTGCAACGCGGGTTATCCTTGTTGTTCTCTGCTCCACGAATGCCAGCTCCAGATGACCAAATCCAGGTCACAAGGGAAATCTCCTGAATCCCTCCTCACATACGATGGCAATAATCTTAATCCATCTTTTATGTGTAGCCCACCATTGTTCACCTCCACTTTCATGCTATATTTTAGTTGTATTAATCATGTGTCAACCCCCATGGGTCTATAACTGGATATTTTGAAGATTAATGCTGCCTACTTTAATCAACAACTACCTATAGCAGGTGAGATGGATTGGTTCAGGTAATATGATATGGATTTCACATTTTCACTCCCCAAAATTTTAGGCCTTGTCACGACTTTTGGATCTTACAGTATAAGGGGGAAAGGGTGGAGAGAACAGTATTTTCTTAAACAACATCCTTACTACCTGCTGTTTTTAAGTACTGGTGAGGTCTTGTGTCCTCACTCCTCCTGGAGGGGCTATTAGTAGAGTTCTCAGTCAGAGGCATCTTACCATTACATTCCTCAAAAAAATAAAATACGCAAAACATCCAGCTTTCCAACATTGTTAAATTCTCGTGGATCATTTTTGGATGGACCAACCTTTTAAATATTAATAATTTATGATCTGAATATGATTTTAATAGTCTATAACTGGCTTGTGTGCTTTTGTTTTACTGTCTGTTACAATAAAAAGTTGAATAAAGTAATTGAATTAAATGCTCACTCAGCAATTCTTTTGCTTTTGACTATTTACATTAACATTACAGCTTTACAAAATTCACCATGTCATTAGTTTGATTTTCGTGTGACTGAACATGCAAACCTTGTCATTATTTTCATACTTTTTATAATCCTACTGTGAAGTAGTGTTTAGATATCTTTGCACATCACTTCAAACATGGGTGATTATTTAACTTTCATTGATAGCAGAAATAAATAGATAAAGGCCCTGCAGTGATTCAAACTGCTTCGTACATTGGTAGGAAAAAGACTCTAGATGGAGCAGTTCACATTTAAATTCTCTTGTCTAGTTCAGCTTTATATAACTTTACCAAAAATGACTGGCAGCACTATAATAGCACCCTGAAGTATAAATATGCAAAAAAAAGTGAAGTTGATTTGCTTAATAAAGGAAGTGAATGTCAATGGCAAGCAGGTTCTCAAGCCAGTGTTTACTTACTAAAATTATTATTTGGCTATAATCTGGAGGACAAATGATGAAAATGTTTTGGGGGGGAGGGGGGGGGTAGATAATAAGTCTTTGATGGTTAAGTTACCGCATATATACATTTACAATAAGACAAGGTGCAAGATTCCATAGAAAATATCTATGTTAATTCCACACATTAAAATACATGTGAAACCTCAGCAGTGTCACAGTCAGTTTGAATACCATTATTATACCTTTGTTGTGCATAACCAAAGAGCCATCAATAATGAAATCTCAGTCTGACACCTTTGAAGGTTGTTTGAAACAATCAAGCAGCAGTTCGAAAAGGTGACAAAAAAACAACAATAATGCTCTTGTGATGAAAGTTGGAGAGGAGATAAAAGAGCTGTCACTGTTGGTTAAAAGGTTATAAAATAGACATGCTTGATTCATTTACATCTTCCTAGCAAAGAAAGGCAGGTAGGAAGTATCACTCCAATTAACCCACAATGTCCAGGGATGTGAAGCTCCAGGTGATGACACACTGAAGGCTCAAGTAGGGATATTTACTTAAGTAAAATTGGCCTGCAAGTCATTGTGAGCAAAACCCTCAGCCAAACAAAGCAAGATGGCTCTATTCCATGGTTGTAATTCAATAGCTTTCCTTCCTGTTCTAGGAGTTTTTGCTCATTAACTGGAAGTAGTTTTCACAAGACCTAGCATCACCTATTTGAAACTCCTGCCACTTTATTTTATGTGTCACACCCATTGTGTATTTATTGGCTTAAAACAGAAGGTGCCAGCAGATTTGCATTTAGAATACAGAAAAAGGTGTCTAGCCTCAGGCTTGTTGAATAAAGAAGACATGCAATCTGAAGCAATGCCGACATGACTGTCATCCAGCCTAGGTCTTTGAGGCTTTCAGGACAGCTGTAATCAGCTGGGAATTTACAACACAATATAGCCTGTTTATTTTAAGTATTATTTTCTTCTCAGCAGGGTGGTGGAAGGAGGAAACTACTGCAATAGTCATCTGTCCATATATGGGTCACAGTGACAGATCTGTTGTTCTATATCCCACTTATACACTAATGAAGGGTAGACAAGCTGTTGAGATTTAGAATTAGTCTGGATCAACACTGCATCATTTGATTAAGTGATTAATATGTATTATGTAAACAAGACAAGTACATATACAGTAAGTATAGTCTTTCAACCTAATGTTTACGGATCAAAAAAATAAAAAGGTCCTTTTTAAGTGTTCTGCTTTAATTTGTTTATGCTTTTATAATATATGGTTGCAGGTATTAGCAGTTTATTTTAATGTTATTATATTATTAGGGGAACTTTATTAAAACTTTGCATCTATAAAACGAAATAAATGGAAGAAGTCACGCTTTAGCCAAAGTCAGCACAATGTGTTCAGACCACCTGGGACTTACAATGATAAATTAAAATTTCAACTTTGTTTCTGTTCCCTCACTATATTGATGCAGATAGATTATTTCTATTGCTGAATCAGTGGCAGAAAAAGAAGGACTGAGCTCTATCTACTACCCAGTCACACAGGGCTATATTTACTAAAACTGGTTCACTCAGAATCTTGTGCACTTCCAGGTTTTAAAGCTTAATTGAACAAGCGGAGTTGAATGGAGCTTTAAAAAAAAAATCAAGCGCATAAAAAAACTTCTCGGGTGAGCAAAAGCAATAAATGATCAGAATGCAACAACCTTCCTTCTTCAGAAGGAGAGTGCTCCTAGTCTTAAAGGACCAGGGTACTTTAGATTCATCCAGCCTAATTTGCACAGAAACCTTTCCTTATGGGTCAGTTGACCCATAAGGAAAACATTGGGTAAGTGCTTCTACAGCGTCAGACCCACTAAAGCAAAGGAGGTAATAAATTAAATATCTATATATCATACCTTTAGGCATCTGGTAAGCCTTATGAGCCCCACCTTACATCCTCGTGAAAGCAAAATTTATTATAAAAAGTAAAAATGACAGAAATTATTTAGGACCCATTAAACTAGAGATTGTGTAAGCCTTCCAGCTTGAAAAAAAAATTCCATCAATCTTAACTAAAAGACCTGGCCCAAAAAGCATATGCAGAATAAAAATTGTGGCTGTGGCATATGTGCCATAATTAAAAATTGTAATTCAAAACCCAGAGTGTTTTCAGACTAGACTCCACTTTGGTGTTGACCAGCACTGCAGGGTGTCTTGGTAGATTTGACATATCAGGCACCGAGCCTGTCAGAATCTTGTCTTCTACTGCAACATCACTGGTTTTATCCCCCCTGCCTAAACCTATAATATTTTTTTTCTTTCTAGGAGCCAAGGATGCTTCAGTGCCCTTATCAACTATTACCCAACACATAGCCATGCCAAGCTAAGGTACACATTGGTTTCTTTCCCTAGATACTGATAGGAACAGATATTACATTTGATGCTAGCCTAAAGACTGAGAAATGACATGCCTCACATGCCAACAGTAGCCTAACTGGAGTCCAGTCCCTCTAGTTACTATGTTGACTTTTTGAAAGCCTAGTCTACATCCTTAATAATTGTTGGTCCTTTGTAGCCCATGTAGCTGCAAAGTATTTCAAACCATGCATGTTTTACAATTGTCACAAAAAGTATATTATTATTTCACCACTTGGTCTGTAAAAAAAATCACCCTTCATCCATTCAGCCTTAGGTTGCACACAACTTTCTCTTAAATTTATTTCCTAAAACTAATGAAATAGACTCATAAAGGTACAAATAAGGCAAGATTATTACAGCACCAGTTACTTTAGGCATAATATTTCTATTGTTTTATGATAATAGTATTTCTTTCCACACTTACTCTGTGGTCTGTTTAGTTTCCTTGATTCTTACTTCCTACACTTCCTTGAGGCAACTCTTCTTCAATTTCTAATGAGTAACTCCCATTAAATACCAAAACAAATGTAATACACACGCCCTTTCATGTTGCCTTTTATATATTCATCTAAGATTACGTATTACCTACAGGATGTGGTTTTAGTGTTGGCATAATATGTACACTTTTGTGGCTTTAGCTCTACAATTTCTTTATTCAAGCAAAACAAGCTATTCACAGGCTGAAGCACAAAAACTGAGCCAGAAGTTGATTTTGCTCCAGCAGAAAGTGGTTCAAATAACTATAAATACACACTAGTGCCAAATTTATTGAAATCATCTGTAAATACTACATATATAGAAAGGATTTCTGTGTAATGTAAGACAGTTATCACCAGTGTAAATCTTTTTTGACACATCCCTGTAAAACAAATCTGAAAAATCTTACTTTAATAATACAGCTTCAGCCAAAGTATACTTAAGGAGAATGTTGGCTTTCCCAATGACACTGAGTCTTGATCAAATCATGCCAAAATGAATATTTGTTGAGTTAGTTCTGTTTTGGACAGATCAGGCCTTGAGGCCAGAACTGTGGCCTTGCACTGGTGGCATATTGGATACACTTCCCACCAGGGTGTCTATCGATCATGTATGCTCTTCCTTTCAGGTTTAAAACAAATGACCAAATGGATGGAAGGTGTGTCACATGAGGACTTTACAGATATATTCCTTTGGCTTTCAGCTAATTTTCTCAGATAAAACTCAGCATGCTGCTACACACCACACAGCTACATAGATCTTATATATTGTAGAAACAATATTCAAATTTGAAGCCATGTGGTTCAACCCAAACTTTACAGATTCACAGGTCCCTGAAAACGCAAGCTAAACGGCCAGTTTGCTCACCCACCAAACCTCCAGCTGCTGCAACCAGAAGTAGTTTTTTTAGTGGTGGAATCACTACAGCCACTACATGAATGACTTCCCTGCATCCCAGCAACCAAGAACACTATGTGGGCTGGTCGCCTGTGGTTGCTTGGATGCCACTAGCTGCACAGTTATGGTGCACCACAGCAACCAGGGAAGGGAGGGGCAGTGAACATGCGCCCACCTTTGCCTGTACCATGGGTTCTCAGCATGTGGAGGATACCTTTCCTGGGAGAAAAACACCTTATCCCTATGTTAATAGGGGCAAGGGCCTCTTCCCTGGCCCAGTGAATGTGGGTGTCTTCAGCAGTACTTATAGAAATCTGGAAACCCCCTTTAAAATAAGGGGATCCCCAGTTATCCAGCCCCTCTTTACATAAATGTGTAAGGATTACCTAGTACCCCTGGTTATTCTTTCACAAAAATAAAGATACAAAGTAAATAGGCATACAAAATTGTGATACATTCCTTTTTTGATTAAAAAAAACTTAAAAAACAAAAACAAGTCCCACCATGTAAATCCAACATCAACCTTCCACCATCAATCACATCATTCAGTTGTATATGCCATTTGCAGTGTTAGTCCATTTGGAGCAGATCATCTTGGTAGGCATCATTCATCAGGATTAGGAATAAACTAAAGTTCGGATGTAATAGGGACATGTGTCCATATTAGATTAGTGATATCACAAACAACCCCCCCCCCCCCCCCAACTTTGTGTATGTGCAGCTATATGGCTGGGAATGCCCTGGCTGCTTATGATTGTTCAGGCACTGACATCTACCTCAAACCCAAGCCCATCTCTAATATTTAAGTATGGTAATGCCCATTATTTGTGGCTATGGTGTGTTATAATGCACTCACATTTTTTTTTTTTAGGATACATCCTGCCTCATCACTCCACCTTACATTGCTGCCAAAATAAGTTATTTACATACCGTCCAGCCACTGCTATTGTCTCTTAAATAATACACACTAACTTTGATTTAAGGATCATATCTGCCAAATTTTTTCTTACACTGCAGCATAAAGAATCTGCCTATATATTGCCCAGCTACTGTACACCCTGTGTGGCTATTGTTTCTGAAATAATACACTCTAATATTTAGTTTAAGATAAAACTGGTCTCATTGCTCCATTTTGTATTGCAGCCTAACCAAGCTGCTTGCATACTGTTAATCTGCAGAAGAATATTTGTGGCTATTGTCTCCCAGATAGTACATTCTAATTTTTATTGTCAGACAAAGCCTGTCCTGTCTCTTTCAATGTGATGCCTCTAGTGAGTTTTTACCAAACACATACTAGAAATCTATATTAGAACTATTTGAAGTGTTTTTTCAGCACTCTGTTTTGACACTTTATTAAAGTGGAGCTCCACCCAAAAGGGGAAGTTCCACTTTAAGCTTTTATCCCCCACTCCCCATTAAGGATTGGCACCTTTGGGGAGCGGGTACCCAAATTTGATAGGTACCCTCTTCCACTTCTTCTGTGATTGCCTAGGCGATCGGAAGAGGAAGTTGTCCTCCCCTCTTGCTCCCATGTGACAGGTCCCAGAAGACTACGGGGTTATTCACAAAGTGCAGTGCTTCTCATGCATGCGCAGTGGGCACCCTCAAACTGTCACAGCCAGGTGTCCACACTGAAAATGCCAGCACCGGGGAGAGAAGACAGCCGGTAAAACCAGCCGTGGTGAGGACACCACTGGACCAAGGAACATGTAAGTGTCTGCATTTTAAAAGTCAGCAGCTAAAGTTTTTGTAGCTGCTGACTTTTATTTATTTTTTTTTCAGTTTTTTTTTCAGTTCAGTTCACAAAGTGCAGTGCTTCTCATGCATGCGCAGTGGGCACCCTCAAACTGTCACAGCCAGGTGTCCACACTGAAAATGCCAGCACCGGGGAGAGAAGAGAGCCGGTAAAACCAGCCGTGGTGAGGACACCACTGGACCAAGGAACATGTAAGTGTCTGCATTTTAAAAGTCAGCAGCTAAAGTTTTTGTAGCTGCTGACTTTTATTTATTTTTTTTTCAGTTGAAACTCCGTTATAAGCTTTTAAGACAACGCAGTGTGTTACTGTCAAAAATGAAGTTCACAAACTATACCATGAAACTGTTTTGCTATGAAGTTAAAGGCTTTTTTAAGAGAACAGTTTTCTACAGCTTATAGATCTGTTGTGGCTGCTATTCTCACTAGTCATTTTAGGCCTATTGCTTTTGGATAACATATCAGGGGCCACCGAAAAAAATACGTCTTTTAATTCAATGTATTCCTCTCTTTAAACCAAACAATAATATAACAGTTAAAAAATAAATTACATATCCAATATATTTGAGGCCAGAATATGATTTGCTGCTGCTGTCTGCAAGAATCATACTGTTCTGTAACACCTACAGCTTAAGGGCATCTACCAAGCATGTAATTTAAGTGATTCATGTTTTTGTCATGACTCCCTTGAAGTTGCATAAAATGGTGGGCCCTCTCCCCACTGTATGGTATTCTTTAAAGGAATTTTCTCCATTGGCACATGTCTTCCATGGCCAAGCCCTTAATGGTCAATCCATTGCCTATTAGTCTTTAAAATAGCCAAAATTGATTTTCTGGGATTTGGATTTACATTTGTCCTTTTTAGACTTTATGATGGGTACAACAAATGCTCTGTGAACCAAACCAGATATTCACTCATCCCAAAGCTTCAGGAAAGCATCATTTGCTCAGAAGGATTGTCCTGAAAGTGGATCTTGATGCTATAAGGAAAGACTTTTGCTTGTGTTTTTTTCCATTAAAAAAACATTCCCAATTAAAAGATGCAATTGTGCATGCTCATGCATGTCCATTCTACAGAAAGATGGTTTGATCTTTCAGCAATTTAATATTTATGGATATCTTGGGAGCTTGAGATGTACACAATGCATAACCCATACTAAACAATGATTACTAATTATTCTGAATAGACTAAACAGATGACAGCTGTGTACTAGTGGCTTCATATGGATTACTACACACTACCACAGCTCTTTTTTCTTTCTTAACAAATGAACCAAACAAGTCACTTTCAAGACATTTTCTAGTAGTCTAGTGGTTTCCATAATGCCCTTTCATATGCCTACACCTCTTTTGCAAAGAAGCTCAGCTCAGCAGGGAGCTGAGTATACTTTAGTCAGGACTAAATTTACTGCCATATTCCTAATTGGAAAATGAAGCATTGTTCTTTAATTGTGAATGTCTCTTAATAGTGCATGGTGTGGGAAAAATAGCGCTTACAGGCAAAACTAGAACAATGTAGATTGCTTTGACTAATTACTGCAGTATCTAAAAGTACATGTCTAGACTGCTAATTACAAAATTTGTCTTGCCCCATGTTGTTTTTTGTTTTGTTTCTTTTCATTGCCCATGTTTCATTCAAAAGCTAAGAGTGTTTGCAGCTCTGAATACATTCTGTGTTATGGATGTACTTTATTACCAGTAAGCTCTCTTCCAGCCTTTCATCCCTAGCATGATTACCCTGAAAATGGGCATTTGTTTTAATTGATAACTCTTATGCACAATAATTTACAGCTATTTGCACAGATGCTTTTATTGTCTTGAATTGAAAGCCATTCAGTATCAGCTGTAAAGATAATACATTCGCAGCAGGAAAATAGGTACAACCACTATGTATGTTTGGTGTGTTTGGCATGTGTAGTTTGTTTATAAAGTGTGCAACAATGTTACTTGTGCATCTACCTGGAGGCATCTAACACAGGTACAAATATGTGTGTTTTAAGTGTTTTGTTACACTGAGAGCATGCCTCAGTTCACCTTTATAGTTTGGCATGCTTGCCTACAATTTACAGTAAAATTACACATTGTTAATGTACAAACTGTATCAGTTTTGCAAACTATATCAGTAAAACATATAAAATAAGTTCTGTGAAGAGTAGTTTTAACCTGCCTGTCTCTATGTTTGTACAGGCTTTTGAGGTATTCATCGTGCACACAAGAAATGTTTACCCTTTTTTCTGGGAAAGTGGGGTCTGTCTACAATAAATCAAGCTAATCTAGCTGGTTGAAGATATGGCTAGGGGCAGATACAGTTAGGTCCATATATATTTGGACACAGGCACACTTTTAGTTTTTTCAGGTATTTACCAAAACATATTCAAGCTATTATATAATGGATATGGGCTGAAAGTGCACACTCTCAGGTTTAATTTGAGGGTATGTACATCCAAATTGGAGGAAGGGTTTAGGAATTACAGCTATTAAGTATAGCCATCCCCCCTTTTTCAAAAGACCAAAAGTAATTGGACAATTTAATCAAAAGCTGTTTTATGGCCAGGTGTGGGCCACTCCTTCATTATTTCTTCATCAGTTAAGCAAGTAAAAGGTCTGGAGGTGATTCTAAGTGTGGTATTTGCATTTGGAATCTAGGAGCTATCCATGCAAGTGAAACAGACCATTGTAATGCTTTAAAAATGAAAAAAATCCATCAGACAGATAGCAGCAACATTAGGAGTGGTGAAATCAACAGTTTGGTACATCCTGAGGAAAGAAGAATGCACTGGTGAGCTCAGCAACATAAAAAGGCATGGATGTCCATGGAAGACAACAGTGATGGATGATCACAGGATCCTCTCTATGGTAAAGAAAAACCCATTCACAACATCCAGACAAGTGAAGGAGGAGGTGGGCGTATCATTGTCAAAGTCTACAATCAAGAGAAGACTTCACGAGAGCAAATACAGAGTGTTCACCACAAGGTGCAAACCATTCATAAGACTGAAGAATAGAAAAGCCAGATTAGACTTTGCCAAAAAAAATCTAAAAAAGCCAAACCAGTTCTGGAAAAAGCATTCTTTGGACGGATGAAACTAAGATTAATCTGTACTGGAATGACAGGAAGAAAAAAGTGTGGAGAAGGCTTGGAACAGCTCATGATCCAAAGCACACAACGTCATCTGTAAAACATGGTGGAGGCAGTGTGATCGCATGAGCATGCATGGCTTCCAGTGGCACTGGGTCATTGGTGTTTATTGATGATGTGACAGAAGACAGAAGCAGCCGGATGAATTCTGCAGTGTTTAGAGATATACCCAAATTCAGCCAAAGACAGCAAAGTTGATTGGACAGCGCTTCACAGTACAGATAGAAAATGATCCAAAACACACTGCAAATGCAACCCAGGAGCTTTTCAAGGAAAATAAGTGGAATATTCTGCAATGGCCGAGTCAATCACCGTATCCCAACCCAATTGAACCTGCATTTCACTTGCTGAAGGCAAAACTAGAGGCAGAAAGACCCACAAACAAAGAACAACTGAAGACAGCTGCAGTTAGAGCCTGGCAAAGCATCAGCAAGGAGGAAACCCAGTCTTTGGTAATGTCCATGGGTTCCAGACTTTAGGCAGTCATTACCAGAAAAGGATTCTCAACAAAATATTAAAAAAATGACATTTCTATTATGATTATATTAATTTGTCCAATTACATTTGAGCCCCTGAAAATGGAGGGGCTGTGTATAAAACTGGTTGCAGTTTCTAAAATTTGTATTTGAAATTTATGTTCAACCCCTTGAATTAAAGCTAACAGTCTGCACTCCAAATTAATTTGGATTGTTTCATTTTAATTTACTCTGGTGGCATACAGAGGCAAAAGTATGAAAATTGTGCCTGTGTCCAAATATTACATGGACCTAACTGTATGTAATTGTGGCAGCAGTTCTTGCTTTCCTACTATAAATCTATCTGCACAGTTTATACTGTATATTTGTTTTTCTATGTATCCAGATTCTTATGATGGTTAAAGGTCTGGTAGGATATATGGCTTCTATCTAATGTATTTGCATAATGGGAAATATGATATTTGGCCACTGGGAAATGCTGAAATCTTCAGCCAATGTTGGGCAACTACAGTCATGGCCGAAATTGTTGGCACCCTTGATATTTCTCCAGGAAATCATGTATTTCTCACGAAACGTATTGCATTAACACATGTTTTGCTATACACATGTTTATTCCCTTTGTGTGTATTGGGACAAAACAAAAAAAGGGAGGAAAGAAAGCAAATTCGACATAATGTCACACAAACCTCCAAAAATGGGCTGGACAAAAGTATTGGCACCCTTTCACAACTGCGGATAAATAAGAATGTTACAAGCATGTGATGCTCCTGTAAACTCACCTGGGGCAAGTAACAGGTGTGGGCAATATAGAAATCACACCTGAAAGCAGATAAAAAGGAGAGACGTTCACTTAACCTTTGCATTGTGTGTCTGTCTGTGCCACACTAAGCATGGACAACAGAAAGAGGAGACGAGAACTGTCTGAGGACCTGAGAACCAAAATTGTGGCAAAATATCAACAATCTCAAGGTTACAAGTCCATCTCCAGAGAACTAGATTTGCCTTTGTCCACAGTGCGCAACATTATCAAGAAGTTTGCAACCCATGGCACTGTAGCTAATCTCCCTGGTCGTGGACGGATGAGGAAAATTGATGAAAGATTGCAACGCAGAATAGTCCGGATGGTGGATAAGCAGCCCCAAACATGTTCCAAAGACATTCAAGCTGTCCTGCAGGCTCAGGGAGCATCAGTGTCAGCGCGAACTATCCGTCGACATTTAAATGAAATGAAACGCTATGGCAGGAGACCCAGGAGGACCCCACTGCTGACACAGAGACATAAAAAAGCAAGACTACAGTTTGCCAAAATGTACTTGAGTAAGCCAAAAGCCTTCTGGGAAAACGTCTTGTGGACAGATGAGACCAAGATAGAGCTTTTCGGTAAAGCACATCATTCTACTGTTTACCGAAAACGGAATGAGGCCTACAAAGAACAAAACACAGTACCTACGGTAAAATATGGTGGAGGTTCAATGATGTTTTGGGGTTGTTTTGCTGCCTCTGGCACTGGGTGCCTTGACTGTGTGCAAGGCATCATGAAATCTGAGGATTACCAAAGGATTTTGGGTCGCACTGTAGGGCCCAGTGTCAGAAAGCTGGGTTTGCGTCCAAGATCCTGGGTCTTCCAGCAGGACAATGACCCCAAACATACGTCAAAAAGCACTCAGAAATGGATGGCAAAGAAGCGCTGGAGAGTTCTGAAGTGGCCAGCAATGAGCCCAGATCTAAATCCCATTGAACACCTGTGGAGAGATCTTAAAATTGCTGTTGGGAAAAGGTGTCCTTCCAATAAGAGAGACCTGGAGCTGTTTGCAAAGGAAGAGTGGTCCAAAATTCCGGGTGAGAGGTGTCAGAAGCTTATTGATGGTTATAGGAAGCGACTGATTTCAGTTATGTTTTCCAAAGGGTGTGCAACCAAATATTAAGTTAAGGGTGCCAATACTTTTGTCCAGCCCATTTTTGGGGTTTTGTGTGACATTATGTCATATTTGCTTTTCTGCCTCTGTTTTATATTTGTTCCAATACATACAAAGGGAATAAACATGTGTATAGCAAAACATGTGTTAATGCAATACCTTTTTTGTGTGAAATACTTGATTTTCAGGAAAAATATCAAGGGTGCCAACAATTTCGGCCATGACTGTATGTGCACATACACATACATACTGTGCATACATTTTGATACTTCATTCTTCCAAATAGGTAAATGAAGATTTGGAACCTGATCACATATTCTACATACAGTAGATGCGTGATGATCAAAACCTGCTCACATCTATGTAGATGAGTGAAGGACTAGAACCTATACACCACCTAACACTGCATCTTGGAGAAACTCCAGATATGATAACTTGTTCAGTGAATGTGTATATATAAATAAACAACTGATAAAACAATAAACATGAAATATTTGATGCAGCCCCTTACTAATAAAGTATACATGTCTAACAGGAAATCAAAAAGTGTTCATAGATTCCAGGAGGTGCTAAATCATTACTAAAATTCCAAGTGACAATCCCAAAAATATCAAGTTCATATGAAAGTCCCAAATAGTTCACCAGATCAGTAGCAGTGCTTCAACTGTGTAGATAGAATTAATGGTGTGAACACCACACTCCAATCCACAATTGCTCCATCACTCCCACTGTGAGTATCACTCCCCAAATGGTTATGCCACACATAAATGATTGGCATAAACCACTTTATCTTCCTTACTTCCTTTGGTGTCTATCATAAGCACTGGCATTCAGTATTCATCCATCCGGTGGCTCTTCCAATATTAGGCAGAGATTAGGCACAATCAAAATTAAAATCATGAGCATATCAAATTGCATAATCATTGCATTGCAGCACAAGTAGACTGTCCACTATGTCTCCCGTTAGTGTGCTGATAACCCAGCTTCTCACCCAGCTCCTCAGCATATCTGAGCCTTGGCGTAACTCCCAGAATGATGTGTGATGTCACTTCCAGTCATTGTGCGGCTGCACCCTATTTTTGGTATCAGGGACGATTTTACTCCCAAAAAAAGAGATGGCGATGGGTGATAGGTTTGTACCCAGCCTTGTAAATATTTTCATGGCAGAATGGGAGGATACATTTGTCTTTGACAGATGTAGATCTGAATTACTTTTTTTTACCAGAGGTTCATAGATGACCTACTGTTCATATGGAATGTGTCAGAGTAATCCTTGCATCATTTTAAGGATAAATTGAATAATAATAGAAATAATATAAAATTAACTTACCAATGGAGCAAATATGAAAATAATTTTTTGGATGTAACAATATATAGGGATGGGGAGGACCTCTTGACTAAAGTTTATTTTAAACCTACTGACAGGAACAGTTATTTCTCTATTAACAGTGGCTATCATCTTGCTTGGCTGCAGAACATCCCAAAGGGGCAGATCATGAGAGTTAGAAGAAATTGCACAGGCATATTTCTGGACCCAATCTCAGGGTATAAAGGAGAGATTTCTGCAGAAGGGATATTCTGCAGAAAGTATAGATAGAATTGTACAAGAGGTTGCACAAATCTCCAGAGAGAATTGCTTTAAAGATAAGAGGAAGGATCAGTAAATATTGCTGGGCATCTAACTTTTGAGAAATGGTGGTTTGGAAAATCTTAGATCCCTCCCAGCAGACAAGTCTTGTTTGAAGATATCAAAGTTTTCTTTGCCTTCTGCAAAGGTAAGGCTTGCAAAACAACACAGAACTATACAGTTAAACTGCAGTTTTTTAACTCATCTATGAATATTAAGCATTATGAGATCAGTGAGTTTATAACATGCAATACCACTCATGCAGTATATGCGTTACAATGCTCTCGTGGCTTGATATATGTGGGTCAGGCTAAATGTCCTTTAAAGAAGTGTATCACTGAACATATACAGAATATTTTGTTGGGTTATCATCAACATGATATATCACTGCATTTCATGTAGATGCATGGAAAAGACCCTTTGGGATTTACATTTTGGGGTATTGATAGGGTATATTTCTCCTGAAGGGGATACAATATTGTTAGGGATCTCCCGAGGAGGAAAACTAAGTGGATTTATACATTGAAATTTCCCAGTCACGGGGGTTTAAATGTGGAACTGGACATTAACTGCTTTATTAGTGATTATCAAGGAAGCAATTTTAGGAAAAGGAATTTATTTACATCATGGGCAATTAAGCAATTTTATATGGTGGTTGGTTTTATGCATTTACCATAGTAATGAGATCCAATTTTTTTTTTAATTGGAGAAGAGGTGCTTTAATGTTGTTTGTTGGCTTTTTTTTGTACAGTTTTAGTAGTTTTAGATAGCATATTGTTTCAGGTAGAGCATTCATCATTATTTATTATTCAGTACTAGGCCCTAGGTGTACCCCAAAGGTCATTTTTTGTAATTTATTTTATTTTATTAAATTGGGTCCTTGTTATGTCCTTTTTTACTATATATACTTTTGAGTATGTTTTTAATAGAGGTATTTGTCTCCTCCTCCTTTTTTGTATGTTTCTATGTTTGGAAAAGTTCACTGATGTGCTCTAAATGCTGTTGCTGGTGTCTACAGGGTTATCGTTTCCAGGGGGAGGTTTATATACGTTTTTGTCATGTGTGTGGCTTGAACCTTCAAGGGTCAGTGGGACGAAATGCCCCATCTAACAAAAAGAGGGTGCAGCCGCACAGTGACCAGAAGTAACGATTCAGTCTTATTGTGCTGCAATGCAATGTTTATGTGATTTGATATGCTTGTGATTTTAAGTTTGTTTGTAAGCAATTTACTTAAAGATTAGTACATTTGAAGTGGTTTTTCAGTAATACACTATCAGAGTTTTTTTCTGCCTATCTGAGGAGCCACCGGACGGATTAATACTGAATGGCAATGCTTATGCAGGATCACCAAAGGAAGTAATGCTGATAAAGGGATTTATGATAATCATTTATATGTGCGGCATAACCATTTGGGGTGTGATACTCACAGTGTGAGCGGTGGAGCAATTGTGGTGGATTGGACTGTGGTATTCACACCATTAAATCTATCTACACTATGGTTTCACTCAGTCTAAATGAGTTTTTAGCTCCTGCTGTCTCTTTAGATAACCCATAGTGCTCTGAAAATCATTTACCTTGTATTAAATGTTTATTTGTAAAACAAAGATAATAAACCCCTATTAAAAAAGATAAACAATATGGTATAAAAACTAATAAAAATATATATATACAAACACTATATTGCCAAGAGTATTCTCAGACATGTCGTCAAACATTTGTAATTCATTTCTATTGTGCTCATAATTGCCACCCCATGTGTTAATTTAAATATTTTATTCCTTTGTTGCTCATTCAATTCTGTTCCAAACTCCCTTTCCCATTTTTCCAAGAACCCAGAAGGATCAACTCCCTCCATATCTATCAGGATCTTATATATCCTAGAGGTGGCTTGTTTCGGAACTGTATTGACATTCAAGTTTTTCAAATGGGTACATATCCTCCAAGGTCCTCAGTGGTTGAGGGAGCGATGAAACAAAATGACCCAATTGTCCATACCGCCACTCATTTTATGTAAAAAATAAATAATTATTTCCCTTTAACTCTTGGTATGTGTGTAATTTCCCCTTATGCAAGATATCTTTCAAGTGTGCATTTTTATCTTTAATCCATTTACCAGAGATTATATCCTTCTCTGGGGGGAAATACTCTGTACCTGCCAAAGGAGTCAGAACGGAATTATATTTCCATCCTTTCTGCTTATAAATTCTATCCCACACACTTAACAACTTAACACCTTTTTTGTCAGAGGACTAATATTCTCATCTAGTGTACAAAATGTATGTGGTATCCAAACAATCTTCCCTAACTGTGCCTTACTTATTGTTCCTTCCATATTAACCCATCTTTTCCCTTGTGAATTAAATGTCCAATCTGCTATTCATGAAAATAAAAAATAAATAAAATAATCAATAAAATAATACATCAATAATATTTCCTAAAATTAGGCAACCCTAGTCTTCCATTCCTTTTAAACCTACACAATACTTCATAACTGATTCTCAGTTTCTTATTTGCCCATATAAACCTGAGTATCAACTTTTTTATTACCCGAAAGAAAGACGCTGGCAGATTAATTGGGAGCATGTGAAACTTATAAAGAATTTTTGGAACTATAACCACCTTTACCAGGTTTATACGACCTATCCAAGAAGTTCCTCCCTTTGAAAGTCCCCCCAACTCACCCTTTAATTCATTTATTAAGGGGATGTAATTTGGCTGGTATAAGCTTTTTATTGAAGGAGTTAATTTTATTCCAGATAACCTATTTCCTTTTCCTTCCATGTGAAAGGAAACTCTTTTTGAAGACTCAACTTCTATTGCTTTGAAATATTAACGTTTAAGCTCTCTGACTTTGCAGGGTTTATTTTCAGATTTGACAGCTCACCATATTATTTTAATAATCTCATTAGAATTAGGCAACGTTATTCTTGGATTTACTATATAAAATAGCATATTGTCTGCGTATGCTGCCACCTTATCCTCCACCCCTCTATCTTTACTCCCACTATATCTACACATCGTCTTACCCTTGCCAAGATAGCTTCCAATGACAATACAAACAACAATGGTGATAGTGGGCATCCCTGTGGTACCGTTATACATTTTAAAAGACTGGGAGAAGGATCAGTTGACCTTGACAGCCACTGACAGACCGTTATAAAGCCCTTTTATCCACTTCAACATTTTGGGGCCTAATCCTAAGACTTCTAATGTATAAAACATAAATCCCCAGTCAACCCTGTCAAAAGCCTTCTCGGCATCTATCAACAGAAATATTGTCTGCTGTTTCTCTCTCTTTACTCTTTGCAGGAGGAACAATGATCTCAGACCATTGTCCTGCCCCTCTCTTCCAGGGACAAATCCTGCCTGGTCCAGATGTATTCACTTTGGCATCAGCTCCTTCAGTCTAGTTGCGAAAACTTTATCATACAGTTTTGTATTCACATTTAATAAGGATATGAGTCTATAGCTAGCACACTGTGAGCTATCCTTGCCTTCTTTGAGTATGATAGTTATATGTGCTTACAATGATTCTTCCCTCATTTACATCCCCTCTCCTATTGCATTCATGTGACCACACATTTTAGGGACCAGGATATCTCAGAATTTTTTAAAACAACCCACGGTATATCCATCCGGACCAGAGCTCTTTCCTGAGGCCGTGTTTTGTAACTGATTTCCTCTGGGGTAATAGTTCTCTCTAAGGGTTATAATTTTTATTTTGCTATTCTTGGCATCTCCACCTCCTTTAAGTATTTCTGCCTTTTCTCTTCTTAATGTCTTCCATATATTTTTTATTTCTAGGGCTCACATCATAGAGCCTGCTATAACATTCTTGAAACCTATTAGCGATATCAGTGGTGGAATACACAAGTCTGCTTTACCAGTCTGAATTTTGTCTATAAAGTTTTTGGATTTCTTTTCCTTTAACCTCCTCATGAGATGTTTTCCAGGTCAGCTCAGCGACAGCCCCGGAACCTTACAAATCATGGAGGGGTCTGAAATTCACTTCGTAGGTGCATTCCCACTCTGAGAGACAGAATTTAAAAAAAATATTCAGGAAATCACATTGTATGATTTTTAAAGAATTTATTTGTCTTGCACTGCTGAACATAAGTATTTGAACACCTAAGAAACAGCAAGAATTCTGGCTCTCAAAGACCTGTTACTGTCCCTTTAAAAAGTCCACCTCTACTCCACTCATTAATCTAACTTAGTAGCACCTGTCTGAGCTCTTTAAAGAATCCTGTCCACCCCACAGTCAGTCAGACACCAACTACTACCATGGGCAAGAGCAAAGAGCTGTCAAAAGACACCAGAGACAAAATTGTGGACCTCCGCAAGGCTGGAAAGGGCTACGGGGCAATTGCCAAGCAGCTTGGTGAAAATAGATCAACTGTTGGAGCAATTGTTAGAAAATGGAAGAGGCTAAAGACGACTGTCAGTCTCCCTCGGACTGAAGCTCCATGCAAGATCTCACCTTGTGAGGTATCACTGATGATAAGAAAGGTGAGGAATCAGCCCAGAACTACAATCGGGAGGAGCTGGTCAATGACATGAACAGAGCTGGGACCACAGTTTCAAAGGTCACTGTTGATAGAACACTACGCTGTCATGGTTTCAAATCATGCATTGCACGGAAGGTTCCCCTGCTCAGGTCATCACATGTCCAGGCCCGTCTGAAGTTTGCCAATGACCATCTGGATGATCCAGAGGAGGCATGGGAGAAAGTCATGTGGTCAGATGAGATCAAAGTAGAACTTTTTGGTCTAAACTTCACTCGTCGTGTTTGGAGGAAAAAGTAGGATGAGTTGCATCCCAAGAACACCATCCCTACTGTGAAGCATGGGGGTGGTAACATCATGCTTTGGGGGTGCTTTTCTGCGAAGGGGACAGGACGACTGCACTGTATTAAGGAGAGGATGAATGGGGCCATTTATTGTGAGATTTTGAGCAACAACCTCCTTCCCTCAGTCAGAGCATTGAAGATGGGTCGTGGCTGGGTCTTCCAACATGACAACGACCCGAAGCACACAGCCAGGATAACCAAGGAGTGGCTCCGAAAGAAGCATATCAAGAATTTGGAGTGGCCTAGCAGTCTCCAGACCTAAATCCAATAGAACATCTTTGGAGGGAGCTGAAACTCTGTGTTGCTCAGCGACAGCCCCGAAATCTGACAGATCTAGAGGAGATCTGTGTGGAGGAGTGGGCCAAAATCCCTGTTGCAGTGTGTGCAAACCTGGTCAAGAACTACAGGAAACATTTGACCTCTGTAATTGCAAACAAAGGCTTCTGTACCAAATATTAACACTGATTTTCTCAGGTGTTCAAATACTTCTGTTCAGCAGTTCAAGACAAATAAATTCTTTAAAAATTATACAATTTTTTTTTTTAATTCTATCTCTCAGAGTGGGAATGCACCTACAATGTGAATTTCAGACCCCTCCATGATTTCTAAGGGGAAGAACTTGCAAAATCGCAGGGTGTTCAAATACGTCTGTTCCTTACTGTATAGAGAGAGAGAGAGAGAGAGAGAGAGAGAGAGACAGAGACAGAGAGACAGACATATAAACTAGGAGATTGGTAAACAGAAAAGATTATGATTTTTTTACCCATAATCCTGTGAACATCAGTTTATTGTCTTCTGACTGGGTAGCTTGAAACACTGGTATAAAGGCTGAAACATCTTTTTATATTGTATAAGTGGGTGAAGAAACTATTTGGGAGGATTAATTTCTTATGTCACTTGCTTTCCTTGGACTGGCAGTATTCTAAATAATACTTGTGTGTAAGTGTCATGAAGACTGTAGTGATATGCTTTTGATGTAGCTATAATCCTCTGATTACTTCACTTTAGGTCTATGTTAGTGTAAGGATATTTCAGAAGTTTTTTTTTGACAGATCTTTAGATGCTAGCATCTAATTACATCATACATTTTTTAGGAGAATTTGCAAATTCCTGATCAGCATTTCTATGATCTCCAGCTATCTTTATTCATGAGAAAACATACTTGAATTTTATTAATTGTATATTATTTTAATATATATATAGAGTACTGCATATAAAATATATATTATTCTGTGTATGTTTGCCAGCACTGTTTAGTGCTCAGTCACCGATCCATGACCCATGTAGAGGGTCGTGTTTATCCATCCAAAAGGCACAGGTGGTCCATGCAGCCATGTGTAGCCAGCCTATAAAACTCAACGACAGGTGGACAGCTGCATGGATCTTCGTGATTTTCATGCATATCCCTGTGTGTACATCCATGCAAGACTGATGCACAACTCTGAACACAGACAGTCTTTTAGAGCGATGCATTGGTCCTGCACAGATGGACACACCTGCCTTGATTAAATATATCACATTTAAAAAAAAAATGGAAAAAAATAGCATTTAGGGTTTCCCCTAAAATTCCACCCAGACCCTTATCCAGGCGCTCAAAGGAAGGGCAGGAAACATATACCTTTTTTCCTGTACCAAACCCCACCACATGTTTTTTAACATTAAGAGGTATCTTGTAAGGGGGGCACCCTTATTTCTCCACCTCTGTTGTCCCAAGAAGAAGGTGGTGTTTATTTGGGGGGAACTTATAGTGGAATCTGGAAGCCCCTTTTATAATAAGGAGACCCACGGATATCCAAACCCTTTTGGGAAGACATTAGTACCCCTTACTCATTCACAAAAAGTTAAATGTTAATAAACACAAACACACTTTTAAAAAGTGATTAGCTTACAATAAAATCAATTCAATAAATGTTGTTGATGTCTCCTGATATAATTTAACATCAGTCAGGATGTTGTGTGATGTAATTACATCATTTACCATGTCCAGTAATGTAAATCTATTGCCAGCCTTGACAATGGATTGAAGAATTCCTATGGGACAAAATGCGCATCAGAAAGTAACATCAGACATGCACCGGAAGTGCCATGGGACCCATCTTTGATACTGGTTTTCATGTGTTTTCTGATTATGGTCATTTACTCATCTCTTGCATGGACATCCTGGTTAACATTGCTGTGGATGAGAGGGGATACTATTAAAGGAGTGGAGTGAGGATTGTGTTACAAGTGTACGGATTCTGGAGTTTGGTAAGGTATAAGTTATGGACTGACACAAAGTGGAAGGATCACTGTGAGGACATGGTTTGCACTTTAATTGCATGCAATAATGTAAATGGTTTATCAATTTTTGATAACAGCTTTCTTAAAGTATTATTACACTATTTTAATATTTTTGATACCATTGGACACTGCAATTGGAGTTGTCCGCAAGGAAGAGCGGGGAGAATGATATACAATGGCTGATTACAAATTTTTTTTTTGGGGGGGGGGGTGTATGCGATTGGTTTAGAAAAGAACTAAGCACATGATGGAAATGTGAGCACATTTATGTACTTTACACCAACAGGTATAGAAGGAAAGGGATTCATCTACAGAATTGTATTGCACTTGTGGATGAAAGGAGAAATAAAGACAGGACACATCTTAATTTTCACACGTACATTATTCTGATGAAGAGGCACTCATATCATTTGGTGAAGACCATTGTGAGAACATTTTTATGAACTGTTAAGGACAACTGACATTTTCTAAGCGCTGGTTGTGGAATGTATAGACTCCAGGAGTGCAGTAGCAGTGGCAGCTGTGGTAAACATACTGAGAAGAAAACAATGAGGGCTTACAGTGCATGAGCAGTATGAAAGCCCCCCCACCCCATTCCATTTGTTTCACAGGCCCTTGCCTATTAGCCTTGAAAATGGTCTTTACGGTAGTTAAACATTCAGCTGCCTTTGAACTCACTCCTTTTGACTCACTCCTAGTTACTATGTGTATTAGCAGAAGAGTCACTAGCACCCATCACCTGTTGAACCTGTGACAGAGAGTCAGTAGAAGTGCTCTGACATGCCTTCTCAGCTTTGTGCAGGTCTGACTGGCAGTGGTGGGTCAGTAGCTGCCAAAGCAGAAAAATTAACCACTTGCCCTCCAGAGGATTTACCCCTTCCTGACCAGGCCATTTTTTGTGATACTGCGCTGCGTTACTTTAACTGACAATTATGTGGTCATCCAATGCTGTACCCAAATGAAATTTATATCCTTTTTTTCCCACAAATAGAGCTTTCTTTTGGTGGTATTTGATCACCTCTGCGGTTTTTATTTTTAGTGCTGAAAAACAAAAAAAGGCCGACAATTTTGAAAAAAAACACAATATTTTTTACTTTTTGCTATAAAACATATCCAGTAAAAAATGTGAAAAAAATCGAATTTCTTCATAAATTTAGGCCAAAATGTATTCTGCTACATGTCTTTGCTAAAAAAAAATCCCAATACGTGTAAATTATTTGGTTTACAGGAAAGATATAGCATCTACAAATAGTGTCATATATGCTGGAATTTTAATTTTAATTTTTTTTATACTAGTAATGGTGGCAATCAGTTACTTATAACGGGACTATGGGAGTGCGGCGGGCATTCTGACACTGGGTGGGAACTGACTAACTGCCACTGACATCCCAATGACACTAATACGGTGATCATTGCTAATAAAAAGCACTGAGACTGTACTAATGACACTGGGCAGGAAGGGGTTAACATCTGGGGCAATCAAAGGGTTAACTGTGTGCTGTTTTACTGTGTGTGCTGTGTGTGTTTTACTCGGGAAACATGCTGCTGTGTATGTCTCTCCTGTGCTGAGAAATACACAGCAGCATGTTATTGCTGGCAGTAGAGAGACCTGTGTTGTGTACACACAGGTCTCTCCCCTGTCAGTGTTACTAGTGTTACTTGGCAATCACCAAGTGCCAATGGAGAATCTCCATCCGGGACCCGGTGATTGACATCTGTAGCCACCAATGGTGGCGTGGGTAGGGCAGCGTGCACGCGCGCACCCTCTATCCGGAAATGTAGATCACGTATATATACATGGCTTTGCACAGCCCTGCCTCCCTGTATCAGTATTTCTGCTATAGGGCAGGGGGGCAAGTGGTTAAAGGAAAAAAATGCAGAAGGTCATGGCATTGGAACCTAGGATGCTCACATGGGGGTAGCAGGATTTTTTACTTTTACTGACCTTCACCCTCTATACATCTCCTAGATTGTAAGCTCTAACAAGCAGGGCCCTCTGTTTCCTCTTGTACCAAATTGTCTTGTAACTGTAATGTCTACCTTCATTTTGTAAATTGCTGCGCAAACTGTTGGCGCTATACAGGGGCGGACTGACCATTTGGAAACTCGGGCACTGCCCGAGGGTCCAGGGTCAGTAGGGGGCCCAATGAGATGTCCCTGGTACCTTTTTCATAGGCTTTTTTGAGTTTGGGCAAGGACACAGGGGCCCCATGATCCCCTATTGCCCGGGGGCCCCATGAGTTGTCAGTCCGCCCCTGGCGCTATATAAATCCTGTATAATAATAATATTATACATTACTTATTTTTGACCCCTGTGCTTCTTGTGTCTTATATTTGTGACCCCTGCACTTTTAATTGTATGGTTGAACAAAATATGCAACCACTTTATGGGATTCTAATCTTTATATGATGGAATAAAAAGTTTGCAATACGTTTTATAAAATTGGTGTGGCAGCTTTAAGTTCCTGTATAGATACTCTCTTAGGGGTTCTTTCAGCTTTTTATGTGTCTGCCACAGTAATTAAAGCATATTTTGTGGGTTCAAGGACTTTGCATAAGTGCGCTGTGTATGCAGTGAGTAGGCTCAGGTTTTATTTAACCAAGCCACTCCCACCATTAGTGCAATTTGGCCACACCCACCATATACTGTGCCACGCCGCACTGCTGTTCTACTCACCTAGTCTGTTGCAATCGTAGCAGTGCATCGGCTAATTTCTATTCAAATCAAAAAGGGAAAATAAAGGTAAAGCACTGGATTTAAGGATTTGGCAGTAAAGAACTTAAGCCAGTCCATAAACAGTAATAATGGAAAAGCAGATTATTATTGTTTTTATTAGTATAATATTATTACATCATTGAATACATTTAGGCACATCATTCACATAGCAACTAAAAGAAGACAATAACAATAATAATAGCGTAAAAAGCAATAAAAATGTGCAGAAAATCTGAAACAAGCATCACTAGCTATATGCTAGCTTTGCATTATGACGGAAAAAAAAGTCCTGCTTTCTGGAACATTCTATATTTTGTATTCCCAGTTAAAAGGTAATTATTATTTCACTCAGTGTAAAGCAATAGCATAACTAATTATGGTAATCATTTAACAGGCTCATTGCCAGAACATAGATGCGCTGTAGCCCCTAGAGCAACGGGAACGTTTTTCTCTTTTTCCTAACTAGAAAAGAAAAAAAAAAATAATTTGAAAAAAAAAAGATCATTTACATTGTCAACATTCACTGTAAAATTGGGATAAAAATATGTATACGCTGCCATGAAGCTTGGCGGAATTAATATATTCTGTTCTGTCAGATTTCCCCCTTGAAAAAATAATTCAGGAATGCTTTGCTCTTCTCTGTAGGGACACATGCCCTTGCCTGCTGTTTATCAGCCTTGATTTTGATGAGATGATTTTTAGTCAGCTGTCGCTATCAGTTTGGCACAGGACAAAAATCCTTTAAAAATGTTACACTTCATCAAAGTGTATCATGAGACTTCACGGTCATTATCTCAGTGGCTGCTCTGATGTGCCACAATTGGCAAAGACACAGACGGTAGGGGGTGTATTAGAAGAAAGCCAGCGTTTCATGTGGAAAGCTGGCAAGCCTCTCCAAGCTTCTGTCAACAACTCAGCAGTCTGATCCGATGCACTGAGTGCTGATTATGCTCTTGTTTCTGTAGGAAGTAAACAAGAAAATGAATTCCACAGCACAACACAGCCTCTTTGTATCATCAAAATGGTGTCACTGGACTCGGTCCAACCATGTTGAAAGTTTGGCCATTTGCGTCTATGGTACCTTGATAACGCAGCAGCTTTGATTGCCGCTTGGATTCTGCAGTAAGACTTTTCACTGGTAGAGCCACTTAGGAAATAAAAACATTGATTAGTTGTTTGGACAATTTAGCTATAAGGGCGTACAAGGCAGTGTCACACTTGAAGACAAATGTATACACGGCTCCAATGAGGGTTTACGTTTCAAGTGCACTCAATGACTGAGACTGGAAACTTCTGCCCCACTAAAGTCACTATTAATAATTCAGATGAAAGTTGCAAAGTATGTTCAGACAGATGTTCAAGTGACATTTTTGTCAACACCCAGTAATCTGATAATGGATTATACCTTCAAGGAAAGCTGACACTCATACATAATGGTGTCAGTTAGCTTTCTGTCATGTTAGAAGTATGGTGTATTGTTTTTATAAGCATCTTTAAAATGTACATTGTTAGCACGGTTTAGGCAGCTTTTAAATAAATTGCAGCAGATAATCTCCTAGCTGTGCAGCTGATAGCCAGGGGCTAAATAAATATTGCCCCCCCCCCCTTTCCCACTGCTCTGTTTCCAGCACGGATCCTGTCACCACTACTTTACAAGGTAACAACTGGATTTGCTAAGGCATTTAAAGCACATAAAGTGGATTTATTTCCTTTACAGCTGTTGGAGAATATATATAGATAAAGAATTTTTCTGTATATAGTTCAACTTTAAAGGAAATTTCCTGGAAAACCTGAAATTCCTTATTTTCATCTGTGACCCCTACATAGTAACAGAGAGAGGTCCCTTTGAGTTCTACTGACCCTTTAACCTCCCTAGTGGTCTGATTATGTCCATATTTCTGTGCTCAAAGCGGTGCATTTCTTTGCATGGAAATATTTATTTTTTTATTGTAGGCCTGTAATTTTTAGGAATAACTCACTGAAATCTGTCCGAACAAGAGTCTAGTAAACATCCCGGGTATGTTAAAATTTGAAACACAAAATCATAAATTATAATTTAATAAACAGTCATAAAAAATAATAACATAATAATAATAAATTTAATTCAATAATATAATCAATCCAAAAACACTGAAATTCGAAATATAGCGCCAAGTTTGCACATCACTGAGCAAAGTCGCAAAATCGTTTTCAGTGTCTGATGACGAATTTCCCCACGAATCATTATCACTCAATTCTGCAAGTGGTTCTGATTTACTATCGCTGTTCTCTAGCTGGTCTAAAACCAATTTTGACCTAAAGGGATGCTTTTTGGACGCCATGGACGTTTCTCAGTTTCCAGGCAGAAAGAAAAATGCAGGCAGGGCACAGGACAAAGCACTAGGGACAAAATGTATGTGAAATGGTTTGATACAGTAATGTTTTACTATGTGATTTTAGTAAATTTAGTGAATGTCACTTTTTGTCATTTTCAAATGTCCCGCCGTTCCGTCCCCGTACGTCCTGACGTCGCAGGGGATGGAACCCAGAACGCAGATGCCGACATCCGCCGGAGGACATTACAGGGGACACTGCAGGAGGGACATCGCGGGAGCGCAGGACAAGGTAAGTGCAGAACAGATCCCGGAGCAGCGCCGCATGGTAAGCCCGAGTGTAGCTCGGGGTTACCGTTTGTGGTACTGAAACTTTACCCCGAGCTACACTTGGGAATACCGCCAGGGAGGCTAAACCAGGGGTCTCCAAATTGTGGTCCATGGGCCGATTGTGGCCATTTGCTTGCCTTTATCCAACTCCTGGGGTACTATTCCTTCACGGACTTGAGGCACTATTCCTCCCACTGATATCAATGTTGGGATACGATTCTTTGCACTGACATCAGAGACAGGGAACTAATTCTCTCACTGTCAAAATTATGGGACACTTTTCCTCCCACTGATACCAATGATATAATTTTATTTTTACTTTCACTGATCACCAAGACTATGCATTGTTTACTCCCATTGATGCCAAGTAGAGCCTATTTAATGTGGGGGTGCAGTAAAAAATATCAGGGGGGCAATATACAGGTGTCAGTAGTAAGTGAGGCAGAAGTCTGAGGTCAGTGGTAAGTGGCACAGAGGACAGATATTGCCTAACAGTGGGAGGGGTGATTAAACAGAATCTGTGCTTAGTCACTGTATACACTGCACACATATACCACAGTCCTCACACCCATAAAGTACTCCTACTTACTATGTCACAAATCACAGTCAGGAATATGTACTGTACAGAGCGCAGTGGTCAGGAGTGTGCAAAGCACAAAACACACATTCTTCTACTTTTCTTTAAAGGGTCAGCACTTGCAGACAAATAATTTGGTCTCTTTAAAGCTGCATTCACACAGGCGGCAGTAAAAACAAGTGGCTAAGCTACAGTTTCACCTGCCCCCTGGCTTCCCACCTAAAGTCTAAAATACAGCTGGAGGAGGCTGTTCACATGCTGCAACAAATTTAACATGACTTCTGTTAAACTCAGCCATTTAAATCAGTAGGGGCACGCTGCAACTGTGACCAAACACTCTTGGTTTGCAATAGCTGCGCATTATTCCCATTATAAGCTGCCGTTTGGCAAAAAAAAAAAACAACGCAGGTATTCAGGATATGGCAGGATTAGCATCTGAATGCCTGACCTTGGCTGGGTGGGTGGCATTACATTGATTAAAAGTGGAGGGCATACAGACTATGCACTGTACATGCACTATTAGCAGCTTCCAATTAAATACCACTAGGGCTAAACAGTGGTGCATCCTCAATCTGGATCTCTGCATCAGCTTCTTTGCACAGCTGCTCCATCCAGCATGAGCACAGGAAGCTCACGGCTTTGAAGTGATGAACAGTGCACCCTGTATACCCATTGGCTGAGTAGGCAGTGGGAGGTAGTGCAGCCTGCCTTATATTGCCTCCTCAGCCAATGGGTGACTGGAGTCAACTTTTAAGTCCCTCCCTCCTGACATTGCCAGGATCTCTTGAGTACTAGCCCAGTCAGCTAGCCTACTATGCAGATGGGCTGGGTTGACATGTATTTTACTACAGGACGATCATGTATTGGCCTTCCTGCTTGTACCTGCAGACCATATGTGACCCAGGCTCAGGTGGGAGGGGAGAGCTTATGGCTTTCGGGGGACACAACTGAAATCTGTGGGGGCGCAGCCCACCCCAGCACCCCCCCTAAATCCAGCCATGATGTCAAGGCATTTTCTATTCTAACTTGCCCTAAGTTTTGAAGGGCAGTAAATTGGTGCTGTGTTTTGAAAGTTTGGAGATCCCTACTTTAAACTGTGAATACAGATTTCACTTGCATCACCATCTACTGGTAAAATCTTGTTTTTGCAATGTACTTGTTTTTGTGCAATGTGTAATGCAGCCATTCTAAGCTAGGGTTCCTTCAAAGGTTGCTAGGGGTTCTTTGATCTGTGGCTGATTGACCTCACATTTGATGGTGCTTACTTAATCCAGGATCAACACCACTTGGCAGAGCCAGTGACATGACATTAATAATCTTTTTAGCTGTCTGTAAAGGTGGCATTCTGACAATCACTGTAATGGGGGCATTCTTCCTACTGACCACCAATATAAGTGACATTGTTCCCACTGACCACCAATGTATGCGGCATTTTTCCCATTGAACTCTGATGAAGCTGTTTAGCAGGGGTTCTATGAAGCCTACAAATTATTGTAAGAGTTCCTCTTGAGTAAAAAGTTTGAGAAGGGCCAGAGAAGTGGCTTCAATGGTTAAACTAAAGCTGGCCGTACATGTGAAGATTTTCAGCCAAGAATATTCGTAAGAAAAGTCATACGAAAATTCTTTGAACATTTGATGAATGGACGAATGTTGTTCGAAAATTGTCTTTTGCTTTTACCTTCGATTTTAAAATGAATGTAATTTCTTAACAATAACCACATACAGTGGCCGAAAATAAATTTGATCGAGGTTTTCCTTCCTGGCCCTTCGCATTTTCCCATCACTGCTCTAAAAAACGAACATTGATTTGACCCCACTAATGATTAGAAAATTGAATATTCTTGAAACAAAAATTCTCAAACAAAATTCTATACGTGTATGACCAGCTTAAGTCTGCATTAATTTGGCAATTTATCTGTGGAAGGTTTGATGTGTTCAAATCTGACAGCTACTGCTAAAAGCTGCAGTTCACAGTGTGTGCAAGCAACCTTTGCACTGGCACGAATATTCTGATCCTTGGCTGTAGTTAAACTCCTCCAATATGAATGCAGCCTTAATCCAACAGGCACAGAAAAAACAAGGAAGACAGAAGACCCTGATATTCAGTGTCCAATTTTTAAAACAATCACTTTTAAATTTATATTGAAGTTTACTTTATAACAAAGTATAGTGTGAACTCATCTTTTGTTAATATCCACCACAATATCTTGAGGACCCTGAATACCCCTATATTACAAGCCCAACACTGGTGAAAATGGTGGTCATAGGTATGGCATTAAACAACTGACGTGGCTTGTAATTTTTTTTAAAAAATAATTACTCCTAGATTGTAAGCTCCAAGGAGCAGGCCCCTCCTATCCCTCTTGTATTTTTTTTTTATTATTTAAATATTTATTGATTTTTCAAATATATAAATTGTACAAACATACTCTTTTAAAACATTGATATTGACACAATTTCAATGCCTTTAACATATCAACTTTTCTTCCTCCCCCAACCTCCTGCCTAAAAAAAAAAACACCCATACCCCCCCCCCCCCCCGACCAACTCCCCACCCCCCCTGCGCTGCATTTTCTTGTTCCTCTCTGGAGATCCTCATCCTCAAAAGAGAAGAAGAAAGTGTAACCATATTATTTTATATTAGTCCCCCATAAACTCTATTTTTAACTTTGACTTTTTAAATTCCTCCCATTTATTCCATCTTATATGATACCTCTCCATCTTATCTTCATTCATATGGTTCCTCCATTTTACATATTTGATCCACTCTTTCAACCCAATCTTTTATTTTCGGCACCTCTGGTCTCCTCCAGAACTTGGGTATCAAACCCTGTGCTGCATTCAAATAATACAATACACCGGATTTTTTATATTTTTTGACTGAAAGCTTGGTACTGTGAAAAAGGCAAGTCTCTGGGTCTAATATAATGTCAACCCCCGTAATTTTCTGAATCAAGTTCACTATTTTCTCCTAATACTCCTGTATTTTCAGACACTCCCACCATATGTGATACATAGTGCCTCTATCTCCACATCCCCGCCAACACAAAGGTGAATTATCTCCGCTCAATCTATGTGCCACACTCGGTGTAAAATACCATCTTGCCATACACTTGTAGTTCATTTCCACCTCCTGCATATTTACATTTTCATGGATTAATCTATACATTTTCCTCTGTTTTTCCACATCTATTTTTACACCAAAGGTGAAACTCGAAAAATTAGAATATCGTGCAAAAGTTCATTTATTTCACTAATGCAACTTAACAGGTAAAACTAATATATGAGATAGACTCATTACATGCAAAGCAAGATAGTTCAAGCCGTGAATTGTCTTAATTGTGATGATTATGGCTTATAGCTCATGAAAACCACAAATCCACAATCTCAGAAAATTAGAATATTACATGCAATCAATAAAACAAGGATTGTATATAGAACAATATCGGACCTCTGAAAAGTATAAGCATGCATATGTACTTAGTACTTGGTTTGGGCCCCTTTTGCAGCAATTACTGCCTCAATGCAGCATGGCATGGAAGCTATCAGCCTGTGGCACTGCTGAGGTGTTATGGAAGACCAGGATGCTTCAATAGCGGCCTTCAGCTCTTCTGCATTGTTCAGTCTCATGTCTCTCATCTTTCTCTTGGCAATGCCCCATAGATTCTCTATGGGGTTCAGGTCAGGTGAGTTTGCTGGTCAATCAAGCACAGTAATCCCACGGTCATTGAACCACTTTTGGTGCTTTTGGCAGTGTGGGCAGATGCCAAGTCCTGCTGGAAAACAAAGTCAGCATCCCCATAAAGCTTGTCTGCGGAAGGAAGCATGAAGTGCTCCAAAATCTCCTGGTAGACGGCTGCGTTAACCCTGGACTTAATGAAGCACAGTGGACCAACACCAGCAGATGACATGGCTCCCCAAATCAACACAGACTGTGGAAACTTCACACTGGACTTCAAGCAACTTGCAGTGTGTGCCTCTCCATTCTTCCTTCATACTCTGGGTCCTTGGTTTCCAAATGAGATGCAAAAGTTGCTCTCATCAGAAAAGAGGACTTTGGACCACTGAGCAACAGACCAGGTCTGAGGCTTCTGACGTTGTTTAGGAGTGGCTTGACAAGAGGAATACGACATTTGAAGCCCATGTCCAGGATCCGTCTGTGTGTGGTGGCTCTTGATGCACTGACTCCAGCCTCAGTCCACTCCTTGTGAAAGTCCCCAACACTTTTAAATGGCCTTTTCCTGACAATCCTCTCCAGGCTGCGGTCATCCCTGCTGCTTGTGCACCTTTTTCTTCCACACTTTTCCCTTCCATATAACTTTCTATTAATGTGCTTTGATACAGCACTTTGGGAACATCCAACTTCCTTTGCAATTACCTTTTGAGGTTTTCCCTCCTTATGGAGGGTGTCAGTGATGGTTTTCTGCACAACTGTCAGATCAGCAGTCTTTCCCATGATTGTGATTCCTACTGAACCAGACTGAGAGAATATTTAAAGGTTCAGGAACCCTTTGCAGGTGTTATGACTTAATTAGCTAATTAGAGTGGTACATTTTGAGCCTAGAATATTGCACCTTTTCACAATATTCTAATTTTCTGAGATTGTGGATTTGGGGTTTTCATGAGCTGTAAGCCAAAATTATCACAATTATGACAAATCACGGTTTGAACTATCTTGCTTTGCATGTAATGAGTCTCTCTCATATATTAGTTTCACCTTTTTAAGTTGCATTACTGAAATAAATTAACTTTTGCACGATATTCTAATTTTTTGAGTTTCACCTGTATATCCCTTTCCCATTTTTCTATATATGGTGGCCTTTATCTGTGTTTATTTCAGTGAGAATCTTATATATTTTAGAAGTTCCATGTTTCCCATCCCCCCGTATGTCTAATAAACGCTCAAAGGGATTCCAATCCTCTCTTGTTCTTAGAGGTTTTGGAAGCTTCCCTATAAAGTGTTTTAATTGAAAATATCGCCACTCATCCATTCTCATTGAAACCTCTCTCTTTTTTTCAATTCCTTAAGTGAACCCATTTCCTCCCCCACCATTATCTCCATAATTGTGCATCCTCCTTCTTAATTCACTTCCCTGTGATACCTTCTTTACCCGGGGGAAAAAACTCTGTGGACCCTAAAGGCATTAACAGTGAATTAAATTCCCATCCCATCTGTCTGTGCAATATATCCCATACTCTTGAAAAATTGAATGTGCACGAACGTGTACTATCTGCTAATCCTCGATATTGTGTGGGTAACCATACAATTCTGCTTAAATTGGTATTGCGTAATATATTTTCAATTTTAACCCAGCTTTTCCCTTTTGCATTTTGTGTCCAGTCATATAGTCTCGCCATTATTATGAGTTATAATATCTTTTCAAATCTGGTACTCCCAGTCCACATGGCAAGACCACTTACTGTTATCTCACATATATATTCTTATTATTATAGCCAAATTTACCACCCTAACTCCTCCCACAGTTTTTACACTACATAGACAGTAATATACCGAAATGTGCAGATTGTTCCCAATTGGTGTGCTATTACCTTGTAGAACGTTTCGCCGAATGGTTCACGAAATATCGGCATTTTTGTGGTGAAATTGGTCCCATAGGAATGAATGGCGGAATGTTCAAAACTAGAGTGGGAGCTGACAAAAGCTAGAGTGGGAGCTGAAAAATCAGGACATGATTTCTAAACTGCCATCACTCCCTCATTTTCAAGCCCACCTACACAAATCGTATATCAAAATGTTCAGCTATCCCTGCTGCCACTAAAAATGTCCATGGCTAAGCCACAGTCCTGATAGGTTTGACAATATGACCATTTTGTTTGCAACTCACGCCGCCCATTGACATTCATTGAAACTCCACTCTAGCCACCTCAAATTTGAAGGGCAATTTCTAAACTGCGACTGTGCCTTCATTTTTAATATTTCTGAGATATACTATGCATCAAAATGTAGGTCTGGGTCTTGTGATTCTCACAATATAAAGCTCTTCGGTGTAGGGTTTATAATTTATAAACTACAACTGTTTGAAGATGGCAACCGCCAGTGAAGTGAGCAAGTTGGAGCAGTTTGTTTTTAACTGCTCTTCTCTGCCCTTGCTGTAGAGTGAATTGCCATAGGAACCCAGGTGTGTGAGCAGGCAGCAGAGTGACAAGCCACTCCACCCAGTTACTCCACCCACTCCAGTTGTAGACTACTGGTGGAGGCAAGAACATTTCACACAATTTCCCCAAAAATTGTAGCTTTTCTAGTTTCTACTTAAAATTTCATGACTTATTCTTGGTTTTTTATTCCTCCAAATATATCTTGTTATCATTTTTTTAATTATTCTGAAGTATACTTCTGGTAATTTAATTGTCATCATTTGAAATTGAAATGGTGAACAATCCCCATTTTTATCAGATTTCCTTAGTTCATCCTTGATCTCATTTAACAATGGGATATAGTTTAATTTATATAAGTTCTTGGAGGAAACACTTAATTTTATTCCTAGATATTTTAATTATTTTTCTCTCCAAATGAAGGGAGATTCCTCTTGTAACCTATTTTTCTCTCTATTTGGGATGTTTATATTTAAGATCTCTGTTTTTGTTGGATTAATTTTTAAATTTGATATCTCCCCATACGCTTTCAGTGATTTCATTAAATTTGGCAATGTTATCCTAGGGTTCCCCACATAAAACAACATATCATCCGCATAAGCTGCCACTTTATGCTCTGTGTCTCCTATCCCTATTCCCTTTATATCCGTATTATTCCTTATTGTAGACAATAGAGATTCTAGTGACAAAACATATAAAAGTGGAGACAGAGGGCATCCCTGTCTTGTTCCATTTAGCATCCCAAAATACTCTGAAAGATCCCCATTAACCATGATTGCTGCAGAGGGTAAACTATATAACTTCCTTATCCATTCTCTCATTCCGTCTACTATCCCCAAAACTTCCAGTGTATCCATCATATATCCCCAATCTACTCTATCAAATGCCTTTTCAGCATCAATCGAAAGCACCACCGCAGGGGTTTTCTCTTTTCTGCTTTTTTGTATAAGAAACAAAGATCTCAATCCGTTATCTCTACCCTCTCTCCCTGAAACAAAGCCTACTTGATCTATGTGTATCCATTCCAGCATTAGGTCTTTCAACCTATTTGCCAGAACTTTTGCGTATAATTTAGTATCTGTGTTTAGTAAAGAAATCGGTCTATAACTTGAGCATTGAGTGACATCCTTACCTTCTTTATGAATTAGAACTACATGTGCTTGTAGGGATTCCCGCCTCATTTCCATCTCTCCCCTCAATGCATTCATATATATCTTCAATTTAGGTACTAATAGTTCTTTATATTTGTTATACTACCTCACCGTATATCCATATGGCCCTGGGCTTTTCCCAGCCATGGTACTTTTTAATGCTATTTGTATTTCTTCCTGCGTTATTTCTAATTCTAGGGATTGTAATTGTGCCTCACTTATTTTCGGTAATCCTGCATTTTTTAGATATATTTTTTCTTTTTTCCTATTTCATCTTTATTTGTAGAACTATGGGGAGTAATATTATATAGATTGCTATAGTATTCTTTAAACACCCTAGCGATATCTATTGTTGAATACACTACAGTAATTCTCCTTTGGGGTCTCTTATTTTCTCTATATAGTTCCTAGATTTTTTTTTACTCTGAGCCCTCATTAAATACTTTCCTGGCCTATCTCCCCATCTATATCTCTCACTTACCATTTTATTAAATACTCTTCTCTTATCTTCTTCCAGAAAGTTATTTAGTTCTTCTCTTTTATTTATTACCCTCTGGGTAATCTCTTTTGTTACTCCACTTTTATGTGTCTGTTTAAGCTCACAGAGTTCCCTGAGAAGCGCATTCATTTTTTTTCTTCTTTTCCTTTTCTTTTTTGCTCCGATCGCAATAAGAATTCCTCTAATATAAGCCTTGTGAGCCTCCCACACTGTTGCAACAGACACATCCCTTGTATCATTTTCTTCAAAAAATTGCTCTATTTCTTTTTTGATTCTTTGATCTGTCCCTTGATCCAGTAGAAGTGTCTCATTTAACCTCCATGCTTTTCCCCCATTCAACTCCTTACCCCATATTAATTGCATTGTGACCGGAGCGTGGTCCGATATTGACATCACTTCTATTTTCACTTTGACCAGAGACTCAAGTCGATGTTTCAGCAATATATAGTCCAATCTTGAGTACATCTCGTGTGCATGGGAGTAAAACGTATAATCTCTGTCCTTCATATGCTTAATTCTCCATATATCTACAAGCTGAGATTGAAATATTATTTTTTTCAAGGATCTACTTGAAAGACCTACTCTCCTCCCTCTGCATAGGAGACTTCATATCTATCTGAGGGTCCATACAAAAATTGAAATCACCCGCCAAATTAAACCACCTTTTTTAAAATCCATTAATTTTTTCAGAGTATTTTTTAAGAATATCTCCAGTTTCTTATTCGTACAATAAATATTTGCTAATGTACAATCTATTTCTTGTAATCTTCCCTTTAAAAACAGAAATCTCCCTTCAGGATTTATCAAACTGTCCTCCAACTCAAACCTTATATTTTTTGCGAATCCTATTGCCACTCCCTTAGCCCTTCTAATTGGGGAATCTGCATAAAACCACAATGGATAGTATCTAGAATTTAATTTCACATTTGTTTCTCTCCCCAAATGTGTCTCCTGTAAGAAAACCACTGAAAACAATCTATGCTGAAGCTCCTTAACCTCCCTAGCAGTCTGATTATGTCAGATTATGTCCATATTTCTGTGCTCAAAGCGGTACATTTTTTTGCATGGAAATATGTATTTTTTTTTATTGTACGCCTGTAATTTTTAGGAATAACTCACTGAAATCTGTCCGAACAAGAGTCTAGTAAACATCCCGGGTATGTTAAAATTTGAAACACAAAATCATAAATTATAATTTAATAAATAATCATAAAAAATAATAAATTTAATTCAATAATATAATCAAACCAAAAACACTGAATTTTGAAATATAGCGCCAAGTTCGCACATCACTGAGCAAAGTCCCAAAATTGTTTTCAGTGTCTGGTGATGAATTTCCCCACGAATCATTATCACTCAATTCTGCAAGTAGTTCTAATTTACTATCGCTGTTCTCTAGCTGGTCTAAAACTGATTTTGACCTAAAGGGACACTTTTTGGACGCCATGGACGTTTCTCAGTTTCCAGACAGAAAGAACAGTAAAAATGTAGGCAGGGCACAGGACAAAGCACTAGGGACAAAATGTATGTGAAATGGTTTGATACAGTAATGTTTTACTATGTTATTTTAGTGAATTTAGGGAATGTCACTTTTTGTCATTTTCAAATTTCCCGTCGTTCCGTCCCCGTACGTCCCGACATCGCAGGGGACAGAACCCAGAAGACAGATGCCGGCATCCGCCGGAGGACATTACAGGGGACACTGCAGGAGGGACATCGCGGGAGCGCAGGACAAGGTAAGAGAAGAACAGATCCCGGAGCAGCGCCACATGGTAAGCCCGAGTGTAGCTCGGGGTTACCGCTTGTGGTACTGAAACTTTACCCCGAGCTACACTCGGGAATACCGCCTGGGAGGCTACATATCCTGAATCTCTTCCCTGGGCTGTTTAATCCATTAACATTATAAGTTACAAAATGTATCTCTTCCATTCTTCCCTTACTCTCCTCTCTTCCATCCCCTCTCTCCTCCTCTCGTGTGCGTTTCTTCCCCATCGTCCTCTAGGACTACTCCAGACTACTATATCTCCTACAGTATTGCAGAGGCTAAATCTACCTACCCACGCCCCATCCCCTCCTCCCTTCACCACCCCTCCACCCCTCCCCTCGTTACCTCCCACTACCCTTCTCTCACCCCTCCCATTACCCTCCCCATCCCTTAGGCTACCTTTTTGCCTACAAATAATTTGTGGTCCTAACCCCACTTTTGATACAACTTTAAGGTGGTACTCCAACCATGTACATTTCACCAGCTACCTATCCTCCAATCTCTAAAAACAGGTAATAAGTCTCTAACGATCTAACCGAGTAGAAGGGTTGGAGGGAAACAATGGAGAGGGAGGAAAAATGACAAACAAAAATAAAATATCTCTTTCCTCCTCCTCCCCCCACTCCCTCCTATCTTCTCTACTCTCTATTCCTCCTTCTAGCTACCTGCCAACCCTCTTTTTCTATGGCTCATGTCTCTCCTTCTTCCCACCCAGGTATCTCTATTTTCTGCAAATCAAGTCTCTCATAGAAGTCTCTCATATCTTCCGGATATCTTAATCTTGCTGAACACCCATTTTTCCATCCGATTAAACACGCCGGGAAGCCCCACCTTTATTGAACATTCTGCTTCCTCATCTGCTTTAATAATGGTTTCAGAGATCTCCTTCTTGTCAATGTCTCAGCTGCTAAATCAGCAAAAATCTGGACATTTATTTATCCATATTTTATAGCTGTTCTCCCTTTTATCTTTTTCCAGATCTCTTCATTATCCCGATAATTCTGAAATTGCACAATTACATCTCTCGGTTTGTCTTTACTCCTTTCTTGTTGATGTTTTCCTATTCTATATACTCCGTCCAATTTAAGGGTCTCTGATGTGGGTTTGTCCATTATAGTGTTCAGCAATTTATTTATTATACCCGTTAAATCCTCTCCTTGTGAGATCTCTGGACTCCTCGTATCTTTAGGTTACATCTCCTATCCCTATTTTCTTGATCTTCTATTTTATATAGCAGGATTCTCCCCACTAACTCCTATGTTTCTCAGACCATAACTGTCCCGGGTACACGAGGTAAGATCCGGCGTCTCCTGCCTGAGAACGCCGGCCGGCTTCTCCTCCTCCCAGTGCTCCCTTGTGGCGGGTCACGTGGCCGTCCCAGCATCCTCCGAGGCAACTCACCACGCCGGAGCGGAATCACAGCCGTCCCGCCACGGTGGTTATCGCTTGCTCTGCTCCACTTCTCCCACCGGCTCATACCCGCGACCTCCTCTCCGCACTCTGCAGCTCTCCTTAGGCCCCCACTCCTCCAGCGAGACCCCCTCTCTCACAGGTAGGTCTCACTTTGAGTTTACGGGCATTTTTCTTTTTGGCAGGGCACTTCGATGGACAGGTTTAGCTGGTTAGCTGAGAGTTCTCACATCGAGCTCTTCCTCAACGCCATGGTCAGGCTCCTCCCCCTACCCCTCTTGTATTGAACTGTACTGTTGTTGTATTGTCTCTCGTTATATTGTAAAGCACTGAGCAAACTGTTGGCACTATATAAATCATGTATAATAATAATTGTGTTGCTTTCTCTGTCTCCACTGCAGGTATCTCACATAATTTCATGTTCCTGTGACATCCTAGCACAGGGACAGGAAATATGGGTAATCTCCCCAAACAGCAATAAAAGTCTTCAAGAGGTTACTGCCTTTTGCCTGGGATGAGCCTGAGATTGCAATGCTTTGCAGGCTCCTAGTATAACAAATAATAAATGCTTATTGTTTTACCTGCAAAAAGATGTGCTTTTATTATTTTTTTGGAAAGGTGAACTCATACTTTAAATAATTTCTCAGAGTATAATCTAACTCCAAATCAGTTCTCCATAAATCTAATTATTATTAAGGATCTGATATTGTTGTTTTATTTTTCATTTCATGATTAGTGAGAATCTTTTCATTCCATATAACATTCCTTTCCAAGGTAACCTACTTACTTCATGCCCTGCCAATAAAATTATCTCATAAAAAGTCATCATGATTGATTATGTGAAGTCCACATTTTGCTGGTCAACCAACAAGATACTTATATACATACTATAAGATAGCTATACACATACCCACACTTATACACATTCTCTTAAAGCAATAATATGTGTTCCCCATTGGTTGACTATGTAGGATCCTGAAAAGCAAAAATCCTCACAGAGAAAAAACTAATGGGGCTTTTCAAGGCACCATGTCATATAAAAGTATAGAAATGCACAACATGAAAAAACTAGATAAAATAAAACATGTTTTATTGTAATATTTATAAAAAAAACACACACTTGGTAAGAAAGATAATAGCCAAAATAGGCACATGCATAGTAAAGCAACAAAAACACAATATAGATCTATAAATGGCACCAGTGGGGAAAGGCTCTGGCCCGGGATGCAAAAGCTTCCCGGGCCAGAGCCTTTCCCCACTGGTGCCATTTATAGATCTATATTGTGTTTTTGTTGCTTTACTATGTACGTACCTATTTTGGCTATTGTCTTTCTTACCTCTTGTGTGTTTTTTTATAAATATTACAATAAAACATGTTCTATTTTATCTAGTGTTTTCATGTTGTGCATTTCTATACTTTCATATGGTATGGTGCCTTGAAAATCCCCATTAGTTTTTTCTCTGTTAGGGTTTTTGCTTTTCTGATTAAATAGAGGTGTGGCACCTATAAAACCACTACACAAGGACTGTGAGGGTGAGATTGAATGTCTCTCCAGCTCCCATCCAATTTTCTATCTAACTATGTAGGATCCTGAGGTCACTCTCCTCTTCTTCACTGTCTGTCTTTAGATCTCTTTATTTTTACCTTCCTTTCCTATTTCCTAATTCCAGCAACTATCTTTCTTTACTTACCTTAACCTCCCTGACGGTATTCCCGAGTGTAGCTCGGGGTAACATTTCAGTACCAAAAGCGGTAACCCCGAGCTACACTCGGGCTTACCATGCGGCGCTGCTCCGGCAAGTGTTCTTCACTTACCTTACCCTGCGCTCCCACGATGTGTCCCCTGCAGCGTCCCCGGCCATCTCCTCCGGCCGATGCCGGCATCCGGCTTCTGTGTCCTGTCCCTGTGACGTCGGGACGTACGGGCGCCACCGCCGCCGCCGGCGGGAAATTTAAAAGTTTTAAAAAATGTCATTTTTTTTTTTTTACATTTTACACAGTAAAACATTGCTGTTTCAACCTATTTCACATACATATTGTCCCTAATGCTTTGTCCTGCGCCCTGCCTGCATTTTGTCTGTTCTTTCTACCTGGAAACTGAGAAATGTCCATGGCGTCCAAAAAGCATCCCTTTAGGTCAAAAGCGGTTTAGATCAGCTAGAGAACAGCGATAGTAAATCAGAACCACTTGCAGAATTGAGTGATAATGATTCGTGGGGGAAATTCGTCATCAGAAACTGAAAACGATTTTGCGACTTTGCTCAGCAATGTGCGAACTTGGCGCTCTATTTCACATTTCAGTGTTTTTGGTTTGATTATATTATTGAATTAAAATTTTTATTATTTTTATATTATTTTTATGATTATTTATTAAATTATAATTTATGATTTTGTGTTTCAAATTTTATCATACCCGGGATGTTTACTAGACTCTTGTTCGGACAGATTTCAGTGAGTTTTTCCTAAAAATTACAGCCTACAATAAAAAAAATACATATTTCCATGCAAAAAAATGGTACCGCTTTCAGCACCAAAAATCTGAAATAATCATACCGCCAGGGAGGTTAATAACATATTTTTGTCTAGGGTCCTGTACAGTTAACTGTTTAACCTATCTACTCCAGAGACACCCTTAAAATAATTGTATATCTTTTGGGAACCCCTACTAAAATCAATTCAGTGGAAGACATGGGGAAAAATGTTCCTTATATTGATGATCAATGGGAAGAATGGCCCTCTTACAGTGGTGGTCAAAATGCACGCCTTAAAGGCGACTTAAAAGAATATTGGTGTCATGCCACTGGCTCTTAAAATGGTGTTCACCCTGGAACAGACATCATCAAATATGAGGTCAATCCTCCACAACTGAAGGAACCCCTAGCAACCTCTGGAGGAGAGGCTGGTTTACAGAGTAAATGTTCAGTCTTTGGAATAACATTTTTATATCCTTTTATTATCAAATGTAGCATAACAGACCTCATATTATTATGTTGCATACTATTTGTTGTTATAAAATAAAAAAAATAAATTGTGGAAAACAAAAATTGTTACTGAAACTAAGCTGACATACTGTACCTGCCAAGCATATGTGAAGAAAACAGAAGCAGAGATAAAACCTTTTGATAAATTATTTCCTCCCTAGAGTGTAAGCCTTCACAATCAGGGGCCTCCAAACCATCCTGTACTGATATTTTATGGACCTTTATAAATCACGTATCATAATAATAATATGAGGGGTGTACAACTTAAACTGGGACTTTTGAGGCTATATAATAAAAGAACACATTTCAAGGAATGGAAACTGCATTTATTTTTTGACACACTCGATCTGCTACATTTATACATTTGTCCCAGTGTTTAACTAATGTTTGAAAAGCTTCGGCATAGAAAGATTTGTCAGTATGCCAGAACCATCCTAGGACAGCTTGCTTCACTTCGTCATCAGTGCTAAAATGCTGACCTCCAAGGTACTCTTTTTAGGGGTCTAAACAGGTGAAAGTCACTCGGACCGAGGTCTGGGTTGTAAAAGGGCTGTGGCAATACCTCCCAGCTGAGTTGCCAAAAGCAGTATGAGCTCGTGTGTTGTCCTAGAGAAACAGGAAGTGATCAAACCAGGCCTTTTTCCGCAGACGAGTATGCACATCACTCAGAAGTCTTCTGTAGATATCTGTGGGTTTTACATCTTCATTCACAAGAAACTTCATCACCACATGCTGTTCCATGCAAGCCCTAACACTGTTGGCCGCCATTTTTATTAATGGTCTCTGGACTGATCTGCGAGATGTGCACCACCTATCAGTAATAGGACACACTTGCCACTTACTACTGTGTGTAGTACCACCACGCTAGCATCATTTTTATACCTGTAAAATTAAAAGTCCCAGTTTGACTTGCATGCCCCTTGTAATAATATATTTTTCCATGAATTCTGGATTCTGAAGACACATCCAAAAAGGTCCAAGTATTTTCACAACTATCCTAAACTATGGGGCAGCACAGTGGCTAAATGGTTAGCACTTCCGCCTGGCAGTCCTTGGTTTGATTCCCAATCACAGCACCAGCTGTCTGGAGTGTGCGTGTTCTCCCTGTGCCTGCGTGGGTTTCCTCCAGGTACTCTTGTTTCCTTCCACACTACAAAGACATGGTGGTAGGTTACTTGGATCCTGTCTAAATTAGCCCTAGTATGTGTATGCATGAATGTAAGTTAGGGACTTTAGATTGTACGTCCTTGACAGTTAGGGACTGATGTTAATGTACAATATATTGTGATATGGGGTAGCTAGGGAACGATCGCCAGCCAGTTTGGTAAAAGCAAAACAGTTCATTTATTTGGTTCATGAAAGACAAAAGACAACTTACTTCAGCAAAAGTCTATGAACAGTCCCAAAAGCTGGTTTCAGAAGCTAAATCATAAGCGCACCACAATCTTTGGTCCCATACAGGGGGATAGGCTCCTCCATAACAAGGGTGCCAGGCAGGCCACATTGGGGGATCAGCAGTCCATGTCTCAGTTTGTTCGAGAGCTTCCACTTGCCTTACAGCCTGTGAGTCTCTCTCTCTCTTCACTTCCTTGACACACCTGCCAATTTCCCTCTGCTGCCATTTAAGCCTCCCTCACCTAGGATTTAACCCCCTTGGGACCAAAGTCCTGGTAGTCTCTGCAATGGTCTCCCTTAAAGAAACCACACTGAAAATATCTGGGAAATGTATCTACCATCTAGGACAAACTCCCGGTGTCTTATACAATATATATATATATATGTAAAGCACTGCATAAATTGACAGCGCTATATAAGTACCTGTAATAAATAAATAATAATAATAAATGTTGGGAGCGTGGTCTGCCGAGATCCAAGATGGTCATGTGATACAGGAGCTCCTGCCAGCCAGAGACCTTGCATCGATATAAGCAGAGGAGCGGGTGAGACAGAGCCATTACATGATGGGGAAAGCGGACCGGTAGGTCACCGGCTCCCATTCCCGCTCTCCGCGGGCACATAACCCCCAGCAATCCAGACATATTCAGGAGCTGTTCAGCTCTCAGCATAGGGACAGGCACATGCAGCATCTCCCTCTCCCCCCTCCTCCTCCCTCCACTACAGCAACATGTGCTCAGAGCACAGACACTGGGGTTGGCATTGCATCTGTCCCACAGCATGATCTCTCTTCAGACACTCATACACTTTCTTTAAGAGATCTGCAGGCAGTTGCAGCTGACATTAAAGCTACTTTTACCACAGCCCTCAGTGACCTAAGGGAAGACCTTCATTTGTTAAGTACAAGAATAGAGGAGGTGGAATTCACAAGCAGATCTAATGCTGATGCCATAGTGGAGATACAGCAGTTGTCAGTATCGCACACATCTCATATCTGTGATTTTTTATAGACAGATTGAAGATCTGGATAATAGAGGTCGCAGACATAATATCAGATTGCGTGGCTTGCCTGAATCTGTGGAGCCGAGCGACATCCCCAAAACAGTAATTGCGATCTTCAATGATCTGCTGGGCCATCCACCTGCTGCACCCATTGATCTGGAACGTGCACGCAGAACGCTTTGCTCCAGAGGCAGAGATTCTGACCCCCCAAGAGATGAGGTGTGTTGCTTGGTCAGCTTTCCAATCAAAGAAGACATTCTCAGAAGGGCCAGAGAAAGACGACGCCTTTTATTTCAGGGTAATGAGATACACCTGTTCCAGGACCTCTTTTCCATAACCTTGCAACAAGGGCGAGAACTTCGCCCCCTGCTAGACACACTTCGCTCTCATAACATACCATACAGGTGGCGATTTCCATTCTGTCTCTCCGCTCCAGCTCAGGGGTGCACAGCCTACCTGCTAATTCCAGAGGATCTCCCCAGCTTCTGTTCCACACTGGACATTCCCTTTTAGTTGATTGATTGGTACAGATCTTTGCATCTTCCAAATGCTACTGAATCTGGTTGAGTACCAAGTGACATGGATTGGCAAGGCCCCCATCTCCGCCACCGCCGATCGGTCCCTTCCACTCCTCCGAGACTTCCTGCCAGAGGCTCCACCACCAACAACAGCCCGACGGCCTCTCCAGCACATCACAGACCCCGCCATGATGCCTAAAGGCCTTTCTTCAATCTTTTCCCTGACTTTCTCTCATCAGCAATACTTATCCAGATTATGATCTTACCGGATCCCTCTCATCCGACTCCAGGACCATGCCGGTAGCACCTCGGGTCCAATTTGGCCCCTTAACTGGATACCTTCACCCTTTCATTTTCTGCTCTCTAACCCAACCGCCCTGGTCCAGGTCTTTTGATGCCCCTGCAGATGTTGCCAAATTCGCCTCATCGATCATGAAGACCTTTTCCCTCTCCGTCTCAGCTTCTTCAATGGACCGCCAGTCCTGATGTACCTCCGAAGGCACCCTCCATGTTACTGGCCTTTTAATTGCTGCATTTTCACTACCTCTGATGGAAGCTTGGGGGATGGTCCTACAGTCTTTCTCTAGCCCTGTTTGTAATGTATATGCTGATTTATCCGCTGCATAGAGTCTCTGGAGAGTATGGATCTCCAGACCCTCTATGCCTGGCCCGTTTGGTTGTATGGCCTCCCAGGGGTCTTTTGATGATCTTGCAGTGGTCAGAGGTGAATTCCATGCCCTCCTTTACAAAATGTCTGTATTTCCCTGACCATGATCCCTACTGTTCCTCATTAGAGTTTACTGTGAGAGGTTTCATACTTCAGCTCGCCTTTATACCTTTTCCAGGGGTGGTGTGGGATGGTGGGGGGAGATTGGGTTGAGGGGAGGAGGGGATCCGGGCTGTCATTTCCATACTATTATTATGTTACATATCTGTTTGAAATCAAGTATCACCTCGTTACACACTCCAGGTGTTGTTCCCTGTGGGGTCCGGCCCCCTCCTTCACCTCATTTACTGCTTACAGGTTTTGAAACCATCATTCGGAGTTTCTGCTGAGCTCCCCCCAGTCCCGTCCTCTTCCCTCTCCCCTTGCCTAGCTACCGCTATTTTTTCTTTTTAGACACGTGGTGTTACTTGATTTTTAGAATTTAATGGAGTCCTGCGTGAGCGGGTGGGAGATGGATGGTTTGAGTTTTTGAGAGGGAGCCAGGAAGAGAAGAGTTAGGACAGATGAGAGATACCTTAGGGTTCCAAAAAGAAATGGTGCACTATGTCTCATTTTTCCCAATTGTTTCCTTTGATGGTTGCTTTTTTTTTTTTTTGAATGGTTGCCCTGCTGTTTCTGTGATGCTGCATTGTTTTTGCCATAAACAGATTATGATACGATTTGTTTTTCATCTTAATGATATGCAGGTTTTCCATCTGGCTTTCACTGATGTTTTATTTTCAGCATGGACTCGCACACTGGCCCTACCACGGCACACCTACGATACCACAACTCTGCCCATAACTTTAGGATCATGCCACGACTGCATTCCACTTAGATTTGAATCTGCATTTTCTCATTTCCCTACATACAATGCTTCCACCACTATACGCCCTAATGATATATATTCGGTTTCCTTGCCCTCATGACATTTATTACATTTTCCTTCTGATATCCCTAAGCTTGTTGCTGCGTCTTACCTCATCCATTATGTCGGATGATGGCGGTTGTGCCCCCATCTATATCTTCATTCAAATGAATTGTGCTCACCCTTCCTCCCCGATTCTTGCATTTTTTAAGGTCCATGGCCCGGCGGACTCTTTCTTTTTGGATCTAAGTCCACTGCGTTTCCCACACAGCGAGCTTTGAGAGCTCTTGCTGAACTTTTTCCGGCCGTCTTTACTCCCTTGTCCTCTGCCTCTCATCTCCTTTCATTCCTTGTTCCTCTTTCTGCTATTTCCCTCCTACCCCTTCTTCTTTCTTGTTCTTCTTTCCTCCTTCCTGTATCTTGCTGGGTCAGCTGGTCTACCGCCACTGCCGGTTATCTCTCTCTCTCTCTCTCTCTCTCTCTCTCTCTTTTTTCTCCCCTCATTTCCCTCTTCATTTCCTTTCTTTTCCTTCCCCTCTCCCCCCCTTCTTTTTTTTTTTCTTTCCTCTCTTCTCTCTCTTCCCCATACCCCCTTTCCCACCCCTTTAGGTTCCCTTTACTCTCCTGGACATGCCTTCTCTCAACTCCCTGTCAGGACATCTTTCGCTGAAAGTTCTGTCTATTAATGTGAAGGGTCTGAATACCCCTGAAAAGTGCTCTCTCCTGCTTTCGCACCTTTTTAAACAGAGAGGGGATATTGTTTTTCTTCAGGAAACGCACTTCCGTCACGATGCCATACCCAATCTTACTAACTCCCGTTTTCCGACAGTTTATCATGCTCCTAACCCTCATGCTAAATCTAAAGGCATTTCCATTTTGATTGCAAAGCACCTCCCTCTGGTTATCTCGGAGTCACTTCCGGATCCGGATGGTAGATTCTTGTTTCTAAAAGGTAATTTTGCCAATAGGCCCATCACTTTAGCAAATCTTTATGCACCCAACACTAGACAGGTATCCTTTTTCCGCTCCATTACCTCCTAACTCTCCTCCTTCCAGACGGGTATCCTAATCTTGGAAGGTGATCTTAACGTTCCCCTATGCCCTTTATTGGACTCTTCCTCCGGAAACTCTTTCTTGCCATATAAATCCATTAGACAGATTCACACTCAACTTCAGGATCTGCAACTTCACGACTCTTGGCGAGTCCTCCACCCGAATGTCAAAGACTATACATTTTTCTCCCCTCCACACAACAAATATTCCAGAATCGATTACCTCTTTATCACGCAAGCTGACCTCTCTTTCCTTCATGATTCTTCCATCGAACCGATGATCCTCTCTGATCATCACCCTATCACTATGACATTACGATTTCCGAAGAAAAATTCCCGTTCTAAGATATGGCGTTTGGATGCCTCTCTTCTTTCTGACTTGGCCAATGAAGCAGAGGTTCGCTCCCAATTAACGGACTACTTTTCGAACAATCAGACTTCAGATACCTCTTCGTTAACTCAATGGGAGACACATAAATGGGTCATTCGAGGAGTCCTAATAGCTATGGCCACAAAACGTAAAAAAGAGAGACAGACTCGCTTACAACAACTCTTAGGTCGCATTAAATTCCTGGAAAAGGCGCACAAACATAATCAGGCCGCCTCGACTTTATCTGATCTTACGGACACCCGCACACAGCTCTTAAACGAACTAGGCAAGGCAGCTAAGCGCAGATTCATTTTGTCGCACAAACCTTTTTATGAATTTGCTAACAAAAGCGGGAGGTTCTTAGCCAGATCCCTCCAGACAAAAAAGTCGAGTTTAACGGCTCACAAGATTAGGGGTTCGGATGGCTCTTTGGCCACCTCAAATGCGGATATAGCATCTCACTTCGAGCAATACTACAAAACATTATACAATCTCCCTCCAGAACGTCACCCTTCTGAGGCCAATAAACCTAGAGACACCCTAATCTCTGACTTTTTTCGCCTCTATAGTCCTTCCACTGTACCTGATGATACTGTTCAGGATTTGGAACATCATATCACGGCGGAGGAACTCTCCCGAGCCGTCCAGCAAATGAAACCTGGTAAAAGCCCGGGCCCTGATGGTTTTTCTATGGCATATTACAAGGAGTTTTTAGATATTTTGAGTGGACCCTTCCTCTCCGCCTTCAACACTTTCTCTTCACCCTCCACGCAACATTATCGCCTCCTGGAAGCTCATATCACTGTCATCCCCAAAGAAGGTAAAGATGTCACTTTAATTACCAATTATAGACCCATCTCTCTTTTGAATGTAGACATCAAAATCTACGCAAAGATCCTAGCCAACCATCTCCTTCCCTTGTTACCCTCCCCGATTGACCTTGACCAAGTGGGCTTCATCCCGGGAAGGGAAGCAAGGGATACCACCATCAAGGCTCTTAACCTTCTCCACCGGCTTCACGATTTTCACAGTCCAGGATTTATTCTTTCCCTAGATGCTGAGAAGGCTTTTGATAGGGTGTCCTGGGATTACTTAAAGGCATCCCTACAGGCGATTGGTTTAGGGGACACCATGCTCAATTTCATTATGGCACTGTATTCTGGTCCCACGGCTCAGGTCCGTGTGAATGGGCATCTATCTCATCCATTCCCTCTTGGGAATGGTATGCGCCAAGGTTGCCCCCTATCCCCGCTTCTTTTTGTGATATCACTAGAACCATTGTTACGCAAACTCCGCTTAAACCCAGATATCAGGGGTATTCCCGTGGCTAACAAGGAATACAAACTTGCTGCCTACGCAGACGACATTCTTTTGTTTTTGACGGAGCCCCGGATCACCTTGCCCAACCTACTTTTTCAATATATCTCGAACCTAAAAATTAATCATTCCAAATCCTATGCCTTAAACATTACTCTTCCTCCAGACCTGGTTTCCTTTTGTCAGTCACAGTTCCCGTTTCAATGGGAAAGGGACTCCCTTACCTATCTGGGAATACAGCTTACGAGTAACCTCTCTGATCTTTATGTCAAAAACTTTCTTCCAACCCTTGGTGCCATCCGAGCAGACCTAACTAGGTGGCATCGCCCATGCTTCTCCTGGTTTGGTAGGGCTGCTATGCTAAAAATGAATATCCTCCAGCGCCTCCTCTATCTATTTCAAACCTTACCTATCCATTTACCACCCGCCTTTTTCGTTTCATGCAGAAGAATGTGCTCTCTTTTTCTCTGGAATCATAAACGGCCAAGTATTTCCTTCTCCCAACTTGTGCTCCCCAAATCCAAAGGGGGGATTGGACTACCTGACCTGCAATTCTACCATCGGGCCTGCCTACTTACTAGGATAATCGATTGGAATATTCACTTTACCACCAAAGCGTGGGTCCAGCTGGAACACTCTTGTTCCACTTCCCCCTTGGCATCAATCCCGTGGCTTCTGACCAAACACATTCCTCAATACCTCCTCCTACATCCAATAATTGGTCCTTCCCTTAAAACCTTTCGCTTAGCCTGTAAATCGGCCTCCATTTCAGATGCCCCCAACCCACTAACTTCTCTTCGCCTCAATCCGGACTTCCCTCCCGGTATGCATAAGTCCTTTCCATCAGCATATTGGCCACACAGTCAGGTTTTAGCGAACCATTTTTTTCACAAAGGTCAGATGAAGTCTTGTTCTTCCCTGGCAAGTACTATGGGTGATCTCACCTTTCCCTTTTGGGCCTATCTTCAAATCAGACATTTTCTTCTCTCTCCTGCATATCGCCATAAATGGGTCCACCCTCTCACCTCCTTTGAGTCACTCTGTTCAAAGGCTGAACCACGGAGGCATTTAGTATCATTTACCTATCTGCTTCTTCTTGGTGACAGAACCTCTGATTTACTTCCCGCCTGCAAAGCTTGGAAAAGAGACTTAAACACTGACTTTTCTTCCTCTGATTGGGACCAAATCTTTACCTTTTCTCATAAGTGCTCCTTGAATGTTTCAGCACAAGAAAATGGATACAAGTTGGTGACACTTTGGTACTATACACCTTGAATCCATTATTTTAATCCATCCAGACCCAGTATTTGTTGGAGATGTGGGGCTCCTGTTGGATCTCTTCTTCATATCTGGTGGGACTGCCCTATGGTTCAGCCCTTTTGGCAGGAGGTACATTGGATTACTTCTTCGGTGTCTACTCTTGATATTGAGTTCTCTCCGGCCCAACTCCTTCTCCACCATACTCCGCTTCCCAAAGGCCTATATTTCAAATCTCTAGCTATGCAAATGCGTAACGCGGCCAAACTCTGCTTACCGGTTCTCTGGGGGTCTGTTCACCCCCCCCACAGTGCGAGATTGGTTCATACGCTTGAACAGAATTGCTTAAATGGAAGAGCTGATTGCTTCTTCTCTGGATAACCCTACTAAATTTTCTCATATGTGGTCCTGTTGAATTCACTTCCGAACGACCCCTGAATATCGTTCTTTCATGGGCCTTGCTGAGTGATTCTGAATCTCTCTGATACCCCGTAGTGTTTCTGGTGATATATCGGCTCTCTGTTTTTTCAAGGTTGTGATTGAGGTCCTTTGTCTCGATGTTCTGTACGCTTGGCACCCTGATACGCCTGCAACTGTCCCCAGCTTGCTTCTCTGCCAGGGTTGCGCGTATCTCTCATGTCCTGGGAGTCTAGAGTAAAGGTGACTTACCTACCCTCCTACTCCTCCACACCTCCTCCCCATCCGACCCTTCCCAAACCCCCCATCTCCCTCCCCCCCCCCTTTTTTTTTCTTTTTCTTCTTCTCCTCTCTTCCCTTCTTTTTCATGATTATTCTTAAATTCTTAATCCCCATTTCCCTGCTTTCTTACTCAGAGTTTAGCTTTCATTCTCCCTGTTCTATTTTGGTACACTTCTCTACTCATAGGAGCCCTACTCCCTATCTGCAATCCAGCTGCGCATATGTTTTACTTTTACATATCTCCTTTCCCGAACCCTTTACCCACGTGCTGGCAACCTGTAGTGGGTTACCTCAGTTTCATCCAAAGTACAAGGCCATATCCTACAAGCCCTTGCACCCCCCCTCCACACCTACTGTATACATTTCCAACGCATACCTTTGACTCACTGGCCCTGCTCTTTGCTGCTGCTCAGTAACAGAGGTTATATATCATTGACCCTGCCATTGCTGTGATTCCAATATGCTGAATAAGGTCTTGAGACCAGATATGCCTTTAATGTTCCTGCACTCGCATGTTCTCATTTTTCCCGTTTTCTTTTCCCTGGGATGACTTACGTCTAATTCTTTGTCGATGTATTGCTATGTATCTTTTTGTTCGCTGTATGTGCATTACCTCCTATTGTATTTCCGACTGATACCTTGTATTACCTGTACTTATTGTATGCTCTGAGTTTATTAATAAACTTTATGGGAAAAAAAATAAAATAAATGTTATGTAATTTAAAAAAGGCTTGTGCAGTAAGGACTCCAGTTCTCTGGTGCATGCCAGATATCAGATGTGATATATAACTGGGGGGGCTCCAGAAGAGGGCTACATGACCACTATCCTCTTTGCAGGTAGTTTCTTAGGAATGGGAATTAGCAGTATTACACAAAAAAAACCTCTTTCAAACAGTGTGTGTGTCTTACAAACACACTGTAGAGTAAAATTTGTTATTTTGTGTTAGGCTGAAACCAGGATAACAGTTCAAGCACAGAAAATTGTGATTCAAGGGGGAGTTCAAGTGCAAAATCTTAATAGTTGTGCTTCAGGAAACCCACAAAACCACAGGACATACATGGAAATATGATGGCTCACAGAGTCTCCAGGATGTCACAGCCAGATGTTAATGCACAAAGAAACAGATTTTGCAGAAATACCAAACAGGCACCACAAGTAACCACTTTGCAGCAGAGCTGATGTTATTTATCTGCTTGGCTAGAGAGCCTGCGCTCATGTATTTTCTGACCATGTGATAAATATTCCTCTACCTTAACTAACCTACCTAACAGCTTGGGCAAAATTCAGGCCTTGTGGAAATAAAAACAATTTTAAATATCTCAAAGGATCATCACAGCTCTGCAACCACCCCTGTACCAGTACTAGTGCTTCCTAACCACAGACTATACCATGCTCACAACCATTGCTTAACTCTGCTCCCAAGAAGGGTTTATGGCCCATCATCCCATGTCCATTTTTCTGTCCCTGCAAACAGATAGCAATCCAAATGAGTCCACCTTGCAAACTACACAAGAGACATTAGTATAAACCACACTCACGATTACTCACTGTTAACCACAAATTTCTGTTATTAAGAGCATAAAATTACTCCCTATTGACTTGTATTGTATGATTTTCAATTATCATATGTTGCCATGCAAAAAAATGAGTATAAAAGTGCACCTGTCATAAGAGAAATATATGACTTCCATTGCTGGTCAGCTTCTGAAAATGGGAGTTGCCTGGTTGTACATGGCTTTACTATTTCTGAATCACAGATTTACAAGTATGTAGCAAATGGAAGTAAAAGAAAAATCTGAATTCTTCATCATTTTACTTGATCCAGGTCAAAGACTCAAAGGATTAAAGACATTGGATTAGCATGACAGCTTGGCAACTAACATTTTCAGAATAACAGGTTGTGATGGTTGCCCCCCACATTTTGCAGTCAAGTCATGTTTTCCTTAGAGCAGGGATCTCCAAACTCTTTAAAAAAAGGCCAGTTTACTGTCCTTCAGGCTTTAGGGGCTACAGACTGTGGCCAGTGTGAGTAGAAAATGTCCTGGCTTTAGAAGGAGAAAGCACTGCCCCATAATTGATTTCAACAGGAGGAATAATACCCCATTGTTGGTTTTAGCAAGAGGAATAGTGCCCCATGATTGGTATCAATGGGACAAATAGTGCCCCATTGATGGTGTCAGTGGAAGGATTGTGCACCAGTAACGGTAATTAGAAAAAATCAAGCCACGCTAAATTCATTGATAAAAACATATTAAAAAGCAGAAGTGTCAAAAAAGTGCATAATAAGCATAAATATTATTAACTGTGCTTAATAGCATATCACCATAATAGTAGAAAGTTTGTTTAAAGTCCATATATGTGAAATACACTGTTTCCATGTGTTCTTGAATGGGAATGAAGGTCCGTCACCACTAAAATCAAATGGATAGTAATATGAAGACCACTACCCAAATAGTAAGACTACACACTTACCAGCTGTAAATGACCTAATTAAAGAGAGGTCACAAAGGCTCATAGATATCAACTTGAAGTAGAGATCACTAAACCTCTAAAGATGCTCGCCAAGAGGACTCAGTCTCATTAAGATGGTAATCCACGTGTCTCCTCCACGCTCACATAGAAACATAAGAACAAACTTAATAAAAGTTTGCCAGACAAACTTAATAAAATCGTAGCGTACTTCATGAAAAAAGCCTGGGGAATTTTTACTGGTAAAGCTTACAGCAAATATAAAAGTCTGGGCATGGCGTTCATCTTCAGGATGTTACAGCAGCCATGTTACAGAGTGAGGGAATCCCATTTATTAAGGTCCTTGGTTAACATAGCCAAAAGAGGTCAGAATTTTAGAGAGTAGGTGTCAGACAGGAATGCAGGAATTCTGGTACCTGGGTACTGGATTGATCAGGTAGAACATTTAAATGGGAAGGAAGGGTGAAGATTCATTAGAATAGAGACAGGCAGGAAAACATGGGCCTCTGATTTTTGGAAGTTAACCTTAAACATGGATAAGGACCCATACCTTTTCAGTTCTTGCAAAAGTGATGGGAGAGGTATAAGAGGATCAGCTATGTAAAACAAAAACATATGCTGCCACTTTGTGTTGGTATCATGCTGTCTGAATGCCTCTGATATTGGGGTTGTCTCTGACATGTTGAAAAAAGAGTTCTAGGGAGAGAGCAAATAATAATGGTGAAAGGGGGCATCCCTGTCTCATACCGTTAGAGATGGGAAAGGGATCAGAATTAAATCCATTCACCCGGACTGTAGCTGTGAGATTAGTGTACAAGCCTGCAATCCATGTCTGGACAGGTTGTGACATCCCCACTGCCCGGATTGTTTCCCTGAGAAATGTCCAATCGATCCTATCAAAAGCCTTTTCAGCATCGGTGGAAAAGAGTAGGAAGGGGTTACAACATCTCTTTGCAGTCCCTATAATGTTCAAATTGCAGATGGTATTGTCTCTTGCTTCCCTAGTCTGAATGAAGCCTACTTGATCAGGAGCTGTCAGGTGCCGCAAAAGTGTATTCAGCCTGGACGCTAGAACTTTTAAGAATAATTTGATTTCATAGTTCAGAAGGGAGATGGGTCCATAACTGGTGCACTGTAGTGGGTCTTTACCCAGCTTTATCAACAGGGAGATAGAGGTTCTTAGCATATTTGGAGGAATAGCATGACCTTCCAAAATGGTATTAAATGCCTTAGTGAAGTGAGAGGCTAAAAGGTCCTGATATGCTTTGTAATACGTAAGGAATAGAGCTGTCAGGCTCTGCTGTTTTCCTTGCTTGGGTGTCCAAGATAGCTAGAGCAAATTCCTCAGTGGAGATAGGCTGGGATAATTCTTCTCAGTCTTCATCTGTGAGTACAGGAAGGTTTGCTTCCTGGATGTAGTCCCAAAGAACTGTAGGGGAAGGTGGCGGTAGAGTTGGGGTACTGGCCGAGTCTAAATTGTAGAGATGAGAATAGTAATCAAAGAACGCACCTGCTAGAGCCAGGGACGCCTGAATTTTAGATTCGGATGGGTTAAGTAAAGTGGAAATATATGATTGAGAGCACTTAGGGGGCAAAGCATTAGCCAAAATACATCCACACTTATCTCCATTCTCATAGAAGGAGTGGCTCACTCATAATAACACGTGTTTTTCTTTGTATAAAGAAAGTTATCTAATGGCTGCATGTAGTCGAGCCTGTTCCACCTCTGTGGCCTGATCAGGTAATGCTAGCGTTCCAGCTTTTGAAGAGTTGCTAAAAGATCAAAGAGGGTTTTAGTACGTCGTTGCTTGGCTACGTGGCCATGTTTTATTAGAATGCTCTTGATATAACACTTGTGCTCTGACCAGACAGAGAGCGGATTAGGCACAGACTCAACACTGACAGTGAAAAAAAAGCTAAGCTCCCTGAGAACATCGGTGGCTATATCCATGTCCTTAAAAAGTGCCTCATTTAGTCTCCATAAGGAAGTTCTAGGGGATGAATTTGGTAGCTCTAACTCCAGGAAGATAGGAGCATGGTCAGAGAGTATAATTTGACCAATGTTCGCCTTGGAGGGCATGAGATCAACATAAGTCTCTGTAGGAAAAAGTCTATTCTGGAGTAGGATCCATGAGAGAAAGAATAAAAGGTATAGTCAAGTTATTTCGAATGGAAAATTCTCCAGATATCTACCAGTAGGTGAGTATGTAAAAGGTCCTTCAGATGAAGCCTTATCCACACAGGCAAGGAAGACAAATGCGTGGACGAGTCTTTATAAGGGTCCAAGGTGAAATTGAAGTCCCCCCCCAGAATGAGAGTACCCTCAAAGAAGGAGTCAAGAGAGGACAGGAAAGCCTGCAGAACCAGGAATCGGTTTGTGTTGGGAAGGTACAGGTTTGCAGGAGTAAATGTACTGGAATAAATTTTTCCCTTCCCTTGCCCTCCTGATCTCTGAGTTTATCAAGGAGTTGCCAGGGGATTGAGGGGGAGGGAGGGAAAAAAAGAAGGGGAAAAGGGGGGAGGGGAACAAGGGAGGGCAGAAAGGTATAGCGAAAAGAAGAGGGAGGGGAAGGAGAGAGAGGAGATTTACTAAATATAGAACTTCCACAAGAGAGAGCTACTGCCACCAGGGCAGAGAAATCCTAGTGGGGGAAGCAGTTGGGCACAGCTGGTTGCAGAGTCCTGGTCGCCGGGATCTCCATGGCAATGATGCAAAGGTTCCTAATCACCAGGGGTACCATTTAGTAAATAAAGAGGAACACAAATACACTTACATAAAACATGTAATGACATAAGACGGTAACCAGTGAACAAGCACCCTCTTATATACAGTGTCATATCTCATGGCTCTCCACTGCGCTAGCTCTGGGCCTGGCAGCTGGAACCATGCAAGGATTAGAATGGGGCCCACTATAGTGGAACCACCCTGAGGCAGCACAGCAAGGAACACAGAGAAGAGGGAGAACAGAAGCCCCCTTCATCCCCCCCCGCTGCCCAGATAACCTATAGATAACATTAAGACATGTAAGGTAAGTGGGCTGGAGGGGGGAGGAGGACATAAGCCTCTTCTGACCGACCCCATCTCCAGGCCTGTGTGCTCGGTGGCCCCCTGCGTGTGTAGTCAGAGAAAGTATTGGTAAGCTAACAACAGAAACATTCTAGTGTGTTCTCCCCCCTCGCCCCCCCCGTGAAACAAATATACATCAGAAACAATAGTTTCTAGGTCTTGTATGTAGGAATCTGCTATAATGAGAACAAAATTACTTGTGACAGCATGAAGGATAGTCCAGGTGTCCTGGGCAAACCACAGGATGGTCTAAGGCCAGTGAGGGTAACAAAGGTAGCACCAGTGTCACAAAAACAGTTCACACAGTTATACACAAGTGAGTAGATGCAGGTAACTGTAGACTTCGCTTAGGATATCTTGGGGGACAGCCATCTCATTCTTCAATGATCACGAAGCTCCAAATTCGGTGAGGCCTGTGAAGGACCTCTCTGTGAGCAATGGTTAGGCCTAATTCTTTGTGGCTTTCCCAGGGGAGCCCGAAGGCACTTGTCCTGGGAGACAGCCACTGTTAGCCAGTTGGGCACATAGATCAGGTCCATTTTGGCAAAAGCAAATAGGTCTGGAAGCTCTGATGGGTGCATGAGAGGGAATTAATTTCTTATTAGTAACCTTGTTATCCACAAATGTCCAGAAAAAAATGCATTGCTTTATTTGAATAATGATATCATTCACAGAGATAATGACAATTACGAAGGGTGTCTATGGTCATAGGTGTATGGTCCGAGTCCCTCAAGACTAATTTAGGACAAGTAAGCTTACCAGACTCTTCACTACGAGTTACATACAGGCAATCAATGAAAGCATGTTACTCTTTATATTTGAAAAATACAAAATAGGGACTATTTTAAGTAGTAACCTCTTTCCGAGGGAAAGGGAATTTACTTTTAACAGAAGTGACTATGAACTACTGCACTTTTTAAAACACATTAGGAAGCATATGTAGGCAAATGTAAGAAAATCCTGCAAAATGTTAAATACAGTCCTGTAAATAATAATATTAAGAGTTTGATTTTTAAATTGTGGTTTATTATTAAAAACATGTATTTCTGTACTATTATATAGGTATTCTTGCCTGAAGGAGAGCAACTTTTTAGCCACTTACGTTCTCAATTATGCCAGTTAGAGATGCTAGAACAGAAATACTTTTTAAACATACCTAAGTTATTTTCCAATTACCATAAACCTAGGAAATAGCTGGACATTTGATGTCAAGATTCCAAGCTACCTCAATTATGTTGTTACAGCATAATTATTAACCAGCACAACATAATTTACCACTGAAATTATTCAGCTTGAACGTGACAGCATAAGTACATAACTACATTATTTGCTTAATGACATCAGCATGGAAAATAGGGTTTTACTTTGCATGGAGCTATTTAAAGGATATATATATATATATATATATATAAAGTATATGTTGTTGAATATGAGAACACTGAATCACTTTAATTTTTAAAGACATATTCCACCTTTGGCAAAAATGTATTCAATGCACCCACATTAATAAAAATGTGCATTTATTATTTTTTTTTAATTGGAGCCTGTAAAGTATTGCAATCATGATCAGTGCATAATGGGTGCAATGCACAGGCTCCTACGTTGTTTAGATCGTGAGTCATAAAAAGCTGCGCTACCCAGTGGTGTATTCATTTCTTGTGCTGCCCTAGGCAACACAAGAATTGGGCACCACCACCAACAGCAGCACCCCCCCCCCCCTTGGTCACCCCCACCCCCACTGCCAACACACAATCACCTGATTAACAGAACTAACCTGCACAAGAAGCAGCCAGCCATCCCCACACCCTCCAGCAGCACCCTCACCAGGTCCTCCACCCACTTCTTCTGTGGGGCAGCACCACCCCCCTTAAAATTGCCACCCAAGGTAAATGCCTTGTTTGCCTTGCGGTAAATATGCTACTGGTGCTAACCTACAGTTGTGACCAAAATTATTCAACCCCCACTGAAATTGAGTGTTTTGGCCAGTTTGACATTGCTTTTGATCATTCAGTCATCTTGCTTACATTTACATTAAAGAGGCACTTGTAGGTCAGACAAATATAACATAACAGTTATAATGAAATAACCACAAATGTCTTTTCTGTGCTCACAGCATTATCAGTTTTATTCAACCCCCAAGTGACATTCAATCTTAGTACTTAGTACAGCATCCTTTTACAGTTATAACAGCTTTTAAACGTGAAGCATAGCTTGACACAAGTGTCTTGCAGCGATCTACGGGTATCTTCGCCCATTCTTCATGGGCAAAGGCCTCCAGTTCAGTCACATTCTTAGGCTTGCGCACTGCAACTGCTTTCTTTAAGTCCCACCAGAGGTTCTCAATCGGATTTAAGTCTGGTGACTGCGATGGCCACTCCAAAATGTTCCAGCCTTTCCTCTGCAACCATGCTCTAGTGGACTTGGAGGTATGCTTGGGATCATTGTCCTGTTGAAAGGTCCAACGTCTCCCAAGCCTCAGGTGTGTGACGGACTGCATCACGTTTAGAAAAGAGAATTCATGGTACCTTGCACACGCTGAAGCTTCCCTGTACCTGCAGAAGCAAAACAGCCCCAAAGCATGATTGACCCTCCACCATGCTTCACAGTAGGCAAGGTGTTCTTTTCATCATAGGCCTTGTTCTTCCTCCTCCAAACATAGCGTTGATCCATGGGCCCAAACAGTTCTAATTTTGTTTCATCAGTCCACAGAACACTATCCCACAACTTTTGTGGTTTGTCCACATGGCTTTTGGCATACTGCAGTCGACTCTTCTTATTCTTTGGAGACAGCAAGGGGGTACGCCTGGGAGTTCTGGCACGGAGGCCTTCATTACGCAGTGTGCGTCTTATTGTCTGGGCTGAAACTTCTGTACCCACATCTGACAAATCTTTTCTCAGTTCCTCAGCAGTCACACGGGGACTTCTCTCCACTCTACGCTTCAGGTAGCGCACAGCAGTCGAAGTCAGCATCTTCTTTCTGCCACGACCAGGTAGCGTTTCAACAGTGCCCTTTGCCTTGAATTTGCGAATGATGCTTCCTAAGGTGTCTCTTGGTATGTTTAACATCTTTGCAATCTTCTTATAGCCATTGCCCTTCCTGTGAAGAGAAATCACCTCTTCTCTTGTCTTCCTGGACCATTCTCTTGCCTTCACCATGTTTGTAACCACACCAGTAAATGTCTAGAAGGAGCTGAGTATCACAGTCATTTTAAAGCTGCCTAATTGGTGCTTATTATGCTTGATTGCTGCTCGGTGACATCCACAGGTGTTTTCAATACCTGATGGAAAGCACCTGTATGAACCTCTGTTCTTCAGAGTGGTAGTCTTTAAGGGGTTGAATAATTGTGGCAATGAAGAAACCACATAAGAACCATTTACTACTGTATTACATAAACAATTGATGTCATTTTAGTTGCATTTGGGTAGTTACAACGTCCTTGTAGGATTTGATTCTGAATACAATTCCAAATGTACACTATAGTCCCTAAACCCCTTTACAGCATTGGGGGTTGAATAATTTTGGTCACAACTGTATGTTATCCTAAGAATGTAAATAAAACCAATAAAAAGTGCCTAATTCAAGTGATACTCATACAATTTTGAAATCCACAAAATGAGTCAATAATATAAAGTACAAAACCTATTACAATGTGCTATTATGCAAACAATTCATCCAAAGTGCTTTCAATCCTCCTAAAGTGCAAATATTGCTGGAGTTAAGGTGCTGTGAAAAATTCTTGATATAAAGGTGATTTGTGCTCTGTGTTGAGGTATGTAGTCTCACCACCCATGTTCCCATCTGGGACCGAATTCACCGATAATGATTGACCCCCTGAGCATACACTGAAGTAGATCGAAACAGCGCTTAATGCCTCTGGTCAGCCTCTTGTACCAAACCACTTTCCAAGAGGCTGATATACTCCACACCACCATTACACATAAGAAAGGAATCAAAAAAAGCTCAAATGAACAGTATCCCTGGCACCCTGAATAATCTAGTTTGTCTAGGAGTGCTGCTGCTCCAATCGACACTAGAACCAGCGTACGTAATGTGGTACCGGAGTCTCAGTTGTTTACCCCCAGCCTCATGTCTGTACAGAGGTACAGATCTATAGTTATAAGGCTGAAGTAAACAATGGATTACAAGTACGATGAAATCACTGCAGTTGTGCTCTATTGATATCTGTGACTCCTTCTGCTGTGATGGCAGATGGGACTTGTAGTCATTGCGTTGACAGGTCTCTGTAAATGGAAGATGTTACTGTGCAGGTGAAGCTGTTTGAATGTAAGAGATAGGGAATGTGACCATGTTTCCTTTTACACCCTAAATACGGGTGTAACCTGAAACATAGTCAGAAGGATAGATTACTGTATATGCAGTAAAACATGCTTGTTATACTCACTGTGGAACTTAAGAGGTTAATCCTCTGCATTGTGTAAAAAGTGTGTTTGATCCTTTCTTCTCTGACCCTTCCCTTCTTCTGCTGTCCCCAATATATCTCCTGATAGAACAGAGGCTTTGAGGCAAGCTGCACATGCTCAGTTTGGTGTGTATTGCAAGAGAGGTTTTTTTTTTCTCGGGAGAGTGCATGTAATCAGCACAGGACCAATCAGCACTGTCCAGACCGAGGGTCAAGGGTTCTGCAACATCATAGAGGAGAATGAAAACGTCTCCTACAGGCTTTAAGCAGTGCTCTGCTGGACACTGATAGTAGTCACAAGACTGCTCTAACTGCTGATGAGAAAAGGTATTTAGCAGTTTATATTTACTACAATAATTGCATTTCCATGTTCTGTGTACTGTGGGAGACCAGATATAGTGAATGCAGGGTCCTGGGTTAAGTAACACTTTAATAGATATGTTTGTTCAAGGTTATTGGCTCAGAAAGCATTGACGCCAGAGTGTCAATATAACAACCAGATAATTAGCATTTTCAGAAGGAGCTCAGTACCTTTTCTCTAAAGGTCTCCTCTCTTCTAGTAGTAGTGGGAGGTCCTTATTTCCGCATTGAATGCCATACGTATAATGACATATAGAGCGCATTCAGTACTCCGAGCTCAGAATGGCTTGATGATGCGGGTCCGCTCTCAGAGAAAGTGATAACTGATGCTGGCCATCATTCAATCAAGAAGACTGGTGACATCCAGTGGCAGAAAGGAATTATTGTAGGGGACAGTCCTGGATTGCAGATGAGTATTGCTTCAATGTCTGTAATATTTCTCTCTTTTTTGCTTGCTTTTACTCGTAAATTTATTAAAAAAAAATGTTCCTAGAGCTCTGAAACATTGTGTTATAAAACTCCTGCACTGCTATTCCTCCTTTAAATACTTAAATCTAAAAAGTAGCCAGTTTACACTATCATATGGTTTACATATATAAATCTCTGTAATAATATACTGTATGATAGATATATATATATATGTGTGTGTGTGTGTATGTGTGTATTTTTTTTTTTATTCTAGAGTTCTGCTTTAACTCAGTTGACATCTATGTTGCCAAAGAATATACAGTATTATGCCATAATGGATATAAGCTGGATTTATGTGTCATAATTGGTGGTTGTTGTTATGTAGGTAAACATTATTAAGCCATGGGTAAATAAATAGGGATTCGCATATTTGCAGTTGAAAACTGACGGATCATTAACAATAGCAGCTCATTTATTACTGTGATCCTTGCAAATCTCTCAATTAACCTATATTTGTTTAATTTATTTAGGCTGATTACAAGTCTGTGCACAAACAGACAACCACTCTCCATATTTTAAGTGACACACAAAGTGCCTGCTAACTGCTAACATCAATTCACACTCTGCACTAGAGATTACAACACAGGAAACAGAATTGAGAAAGCAATTATTTTGGTTATCCAGATGTGTTTCAATCATTTTGTCAATGTTTTTCAGCAGAAGCGCTTCTGCTAGCTATCGTGCTGGCACAGAACTCACATCTTTTCATTATTAATTCAGCTCATGAAGCTTAATTGGACAAGGCTAGAGCGAATTTGACAAACATCACAGCGGCAGGAAAAGCAATCACTCTTTCAAGATGAAAATTTGTTTGATGTCTTACTGTGTAACTCATTTACTCTCCTTGGGAGTCATGTGATCTGAATATTAATCAGCCATTGATTGGCTTCTCTTGTTGGACAATCACATGACCAGAATAATAATGGCTAGGCACTTGGCAGAAACACTGTTAGGCAACCTTGTGATTGGATGCCAGGTTAATATAGGGAGATAAGTGGGTGTTTGATGAGCACTTGACAGAACTTCACAGAAAATTAAGGCCCTAAAATAGCATGAGAAAGTCTTGTCAAATCAAGCATGATTATCATTGAATGCTTAAGGAATTCATCATCTGCATGAAATTAATACACTTCAGCTCCAGCAGACCTCACAGTCAGTGGGGACTCATCAGATTTTTATTTATATGTGTTCACCAAATCACATTAATTCTGAGAGCTAAAACATGCTAAAGATGAAGGTTATTTTCTGTTCAATCTAATTTATCTATAACAATAATCATCCCTAATAATGTGTCAAATTCGATAGCAGTCATTTTCTGCATGCATGGTGCTTGAGGAAATGATATTAAGCCATTTTCATGCAATTAAATATCAGCAAAGGTTTAAAGGAAACATTTAATGAGCAACCCTGTGCCCTCCTCTTTTACATAAAGACAATGAATTTTTTCAACATTTCAGGCTCAAAAGCATTAAAAAGATTGATGCCATTAAAAAGGAAATGCAGGATGTCTGCACCATTGCACAGTTCTATGGCAGTCTGGGCATTGGGCTCAAGGGTAATTTAACCGCATATGATAATTAAAGCTTTACTAAAGGCAATTTTTTGTTAAATGGTATTGCACAGAGCGGCGTGAACCTCCTCTTCTGGGGTCCCCTACAGGCAATCTTTGCTTCTCCTCTTCTCTGCGTGCCCCCATAGCAATCCAGTTGCTATGGGGGGACAAGTGCATGCACCCACCCAATCTATGTGACTCTATGGAGCCACGCTCCATAGATACACACAGAGTAGCTTGGCCCTGTCTCCTGTATTCTCCTCACAGCATTTGATTGACAGCAGCAGGAGACAATGGCTCCTGCTGCTGCCCAGGTCCCTGTGGGAAGAGGAAGAGAGAAAAGAGGAGATGCAACCTGCGCTGTGATTGAATGACAATTCAGGTAAGTATTTAGGGAGGTGCAGGAAGACAGCAAGCTGTAAAATGTTTTTTATCTTAATGCAGGAAATGCAAAGGTAAAAAAAAGTTTTGGCATTAGAAGCACTTGTTATGTTAAGAAGTTTATCATGACCTATTTAATTTGCAATGCCGGAATGTATTGTCAATATCAGTAGTATACACTTGGGTTTATCATTCTGGGAATGGTTGTCACACAGCAAGTTTTTTAGAACAATATGGGCAGGCTTTGGAAAACTGGCATTAGTGCCATAAGGGGTCCAACAAACTGGAGACTTATGTTCCATATTTTATTTATCTCTGCAGATAAAGTACAAACTGGACTAGCCAAATATAGGCATCCGTGATAATTACCTAGCGTTCACTGAACAGTGTATGTTAGGGGAAGATAGCTCTCTAAAAATGAGATTGTTTATTTCTGAGGGTCAATTCATACTCAAGTAATCCACTGCAGTGCATTAGCGAATGTGGTTTAATTTGCTATAAGGCGCACATTAATGTGCATTGGATTAACCCAGCCCATTTATTATTATTGAGCTGCCAATGCACTACATTGAATAAAAAAATGCACATGACCGTCCTAGCCTCTTATGCTTCCAACTGGGCCTTGGATCTTGGAGTGCAACTAGAGAAGGAGGGTTGGGAAGACATTTGGGCAATGATGAAATTTTATCAAAATATACTGGCAGTAGACACTAACTATAAGGTTCTCTTACGCTGGTATTTGGTCCCAGCAAGAATCTTCAAATTTTTACCTGGCTACCCCCCTGTGTGTTTTCATGGTTTTGGGGAGACAGGCATACATATTCACATTTGGTGGACATGTCCGATTGTGCAGCAGTTTTGGGCTGATATTTTAAGGATCGCGACAACTCTGGTTAATCAATCTTTGGACCCTGACCCAGCGCTCTCTTTATTGAATAAATGTGTTCTTGATTTTACCAGAGCTCAGTTGAAACTCCTATTTCAAGTTATGAATGCTTCCAAACAAACTATAGTGAGGGCCTGGAAGACCCCGACACTTTGTACACTGGAGACCAAAAACAGAGTGACCCAAGTTATGATACATAGTACAATAGAGGCCGACATACAGGATATGATTCCTAAATACTGTAAAGTTTGGCAGCCTTGGGTAGACCATTTCCTTTCACTTGGTTTTTACTCTTTACTCCTTGAGCCCTGATGCTCAGATTTGCATCAGTGCTGTGGATTGTGACCATGGCCTGGTTTGAACAGATGACCTCTTCTTTCTCCTCTCCCTTTTTTTAAGTCCTTTTCTTCTTACTTTCTTCCTTCTTTTTATTTTCTTATTTTGATACTTGGGGTTTTCCCCTGTGCAGGGGCGGACTGACAACTCATGGGGCCCCCCGGGCAATAGGGGATCATGGGGCCCCTGTGTCCTCGCCCACACTCAAACCACACCCAAAAAAGCCTATGAAAGGTACCAGGGGCATCTCATGGGGCCCCCTACTGACCCCGGGCCCTCGGGCAGTGCCCGAGTTCCCAAATGGTCAGTCCACCCCTGACCCTGTATATATTACATGGCCTTCATCCCTGGCTAGCCTGTTGGCATTTTATTTTCTGATTTATACATTTATATATTGTTTGTTTTTGGAGCCCTCTAGCCTCTGTTTTTTCAGTCTACAACCCTTCATTGTATCATCTCTTTTTATCATCTTGTTATCATCTTGTGAGTTTATATGACTGATTGTTATGACTTTTGTAAATGTACTATGTGTATCACCCGTATTCTCATGCATTTCTAGTGGTATTGTTGTCATGTAAGCTTTGTAATTATTCCAAATAAAAATACTGAACAAATGTGTATCACCCATATTCTCATGCAATTCTAGTGGTATTGTTTTCATGTAAGCTTTGTAATTATTCCAAATAAAAATATTGAACAAAAAAAAATGCACATGAACCTTTTTTATGTTGTACAATATATGTATTGCCGTGTGATGCAGTGCACCATGCATTACATTTTTCTGTAGAGTGGATTAGGATGCTATTCACAATGATGGGCACTGCAATGCACAGGAACGTATGTAGAGCATATGCATTGGCATGTGTTATGGCAACATACATTTTAGTGAGCATTGCCACAACATACAGCACAAGCATGAATAAACATTGATAGATGTGATAATTTTATGTTTAGCCAGAAACACATTCACTGCCATAAATGAGTACCTATATTTTTCAAATATACTATAATGTGAAACCCATATTGCCCTAGTCAAAAGCTACACTTGGAGTCGAGCTATGCACAAAATATAAAATGATGTATATGATGTAGTCTGTCATTAGCATCAATAGAGGGAGAGACCCCCTGTAACACAACTGATCTTGCCAGTAATAATGTTATTTTTCAACTACCTTTAACAGACCAAGCTGTCCAGCAAAAGTGGCAATTAGAAGGTTAAGACAAACCATAAAAAACTGGTAGGGGATGCTTACAATGACCAGCTTTTATTCATATAGTTAAAACTCAAAAGTAATTAGCTAGAATAATTGGCTTTAGGTCTGTAGACACATACTGTATGTAAAGTATGCTAGAGTAGGATTAGGGTAATCTATTTAACACTAACTTTGCCACAGGTTGACCATGCTGCTGTCCATGGGTGGCACTGGCTATGCTGCTCCTCCATAGATTCCATAGGGTAAGTGAAGTCACACTAAAACAAGAGGTATGTTACTGGTCAGATCAACAGGTAAAAATATAGGGCAAAAGCCTAAGAAAAGAAAAACTACTGTAACCACCGCCTCTAAGGTCTGGTAAGCTGAAAAATATTATATTTTTGCTCTAGGATTTGTATACACTGTAAAGGGAAAGTACAATGTTTTTTGGTCAATTTTACTTGAATTTGTTGTGAAAATGTACTGGCTTATAAACAGAATTGGCATATGTTTTATTACTTACTGTATATACATTTTCTAATATAGAAATAAACATCTTATACAGGGTGCTTCCATGTTAATATGTTTGCTAGTTAGAAAAGCCAGCACTGCCTGCTAGCTTTTTGGTTGCCTCTGACTCACTGGAGATTTATGAGACTTTTTTGCCAGAAGACAGAGAGCAAGTGATTTTTTTATAATATTAATTATAATGTTATTATAATGCAATATCCATAGGAAGCATTAAAGGTATCCAAAGTCAATCCTTTGATCTAAATGTCCTTCAAAATGGCAATATTATGTAAAAAAAAAGTCATTTTAAAGGTTAAAAGATATGTTGCATTGACCGACTGAGGTAGAAAATGCATTGGTACAGCCGTTGTACAGCAACTTCCTTTTCAACATGATCATGTGGCACTTATATAAAAAGACCCATATGCCAAGTCCATCAGGACCTAAAGATTGCAAATCTTTTGCAGAAACAATTGACAACAGCTAGGGTAGGGCTTTTGTGTTTATGGCTATATGGGAAGCTCTGAGTTTCTGTCTACATGTAGGAAGTCGTATGAAATCAACAGAATACCTCCCTTGTCAGTGTTCCGGGGAATAGATTGTTTGGTTCTTAAACCAAAAAAAAACTAATGTGTAAGGACACAAATTGACTGATGTTTTAACAAATGTTGTCTTTTGCATTCAGACACAGCCCTGTTCAAGGGCTTGTATTCAAACCCAAAATGAAGCAAAGGCTAAGCTTGTCCTGCTTTGCCAGCAATGTGTATAGATCTCAATAGGACCTGTTGCATCCAATGTAAAAAATAGCGTCCAAATGGTCATTCACACTCCACCATGAGTGCCAATGCATGTCAAATACAGGAAAAGTATGCCCATCTGCATAAGCCCTTAGGCTCTCTACTATCATTATATTATTATTATACAGGATTTATAAAGCGCCAACAGTTTGCGCAGAGCTTTACAAAATGAAGGTAGACATTACAGTTACAATACAATTTAGTACAAGAGGAAACAGAGGGCCCTGCTCGTTAGAGCTTACAATCTTTACTAGAGGAGAACTGGCAGAAAAGAGTTACACAGGAGTAGCAGATGGTAGGCGGGAAACATAAGTGGAAATAGTGGTCTCCTTCATAAAGTTTACAGTGTTACTAAAGCCACAACAGTAAAATCATTCTGTATATGCAGTAAAGCATGCTTGTTATACTCACTGTGGAACCTAAGGAGTTAATCCTCTGCATTGTGTAAAAACGCAGTTTGATCCTGACTTCTTTGCTCCTCTTCTTGTTCAAATGTCCATGTCTTATCTCCTGATAAGACAGACTGAACCATAGCCATTTGCACATGCTCAGTTTAGTGTGTATTGTTAGAGAGGGGTTTTTTTTCTTGGGAGAGAGCATGTGATCAGCACAGGGTTAATCAGCACTGTCCAGAAGGGGTCTGCTCCTAGAGCAGAAAGAAAACTCCTCCTACAAGCTTTAACCAGTGCTCTGCTGACAACTGATAGAAATCACAAGACTGCTCTAACTGCTAATGAGAAAAGGTATTTAGCAGTTTATATTTCCTAAAATAATTGTACTTCCATGTTCTGTGTACTGTGGGTGACCAGATATACTGAATGCAGGGTCCTGGGTTTAGTAACACTTTAACATAACATGTTATATTGCTACACAAGCCATTTTGTAATTTTGTGTTGTTAAAGTGATATTAAACCACAGTACAAATACCGTCCTACATATTCATATAGCTAACATTTCTGCTAGTTGTCAATGAAAAAAATATCCAAAATAACTGTTTTCAATAAGTTGTATAGTGGTCATGTAACTTCTTATGCTCATTCCATGCTGCAGAGAAAGATCAGAATGGGGAGCCTGCAAGAATCCAATGATGTACATAAATTATGTCATATCATGAAGTCTGTAATTCTTTCTCATGTCCGCACAGTGCTGGTTGGTTCTGTAGAGGATTTGATGCCAATCACAGTGTACAGCCTGTGTATAATGTATATGTGGGACAACTAGCAGAAAGATGATGCCTCTGTCAATCATCCCTCTTAGATCCGCCCTACTAGTGACTACACCCCAAATGATGCAGGCATGCAGCAGTAGAAGATGGGGCTTGTCAATCATTGATCTGGAGCCACCTCTAAAGGCCATAAAATAGTCGAGTGGGGCTGCTAGAATTGGAGAAGATAGGAAGTTACCGGTTTCCCCAATCCATACAAGAGGTACAGCGCAATCCTATACAATTGGATGCTGTGCCAGTAACACAGAAAACTAGGAAGTAAACCTGAACAGTAAAATCAACCAGGTTTTTATTACTCTATACTAATTGAAGATAATAGTACATTTGTTAATATGCACTGTATATAATGCAATATTAAAGATAAACACATTAAAACATTTTTTGAGTTTAATGGTACTTTAATGAGCTTTGATCCTGCAGGCAATTAAGACTTCTAAAACTGCCTTATATACTGATAGTAGGAGTGATGCAAGGAAGGAGAAGAAAATGCATTCAGCTAAGGTAGGTGTCTCTTAGCTATACTGTACATCTTCAGCATATTGTGAAGCATTATTATTTATTGCAATATTACATTGTTACACTACATGAGTTGTGTACAGCATCATGTTACACAAAGCAGAACAAAAGTCATATTACCCATGCTGACAACTTCACATAACATGATTAAGATACAATCCCATTCTTTATGAACCAGATATGTACAAATAATGTCCTACATCTACACTCAGGTCTTAAAAAAGGCTCCTATACTAATTTAATAAAAAGGGCAGTACAAAATATAGCAGCCCCCATTTCTAATAGCAAAGTTTCAAGTCATAACAGACTCTTTATTTAAGCTGCCCATAGATGGATCCAAATTTGGCCAGTTCTGCTAGACACAACTGCACATACATTTCACACACGTATTTTTGTACAACCCTTATCCAGTAATCATAAAGGGTGTGTCTGACCAACCAGGTAGAAGATGAAAATACCTGATGGGGAACTTCTAGACATGCCTTATACCATAGATACCACCCATCCAGGTTGCTGACAATCACAACTACAAATAAACAGCTAAGTCAAAGAAAAAAAGATGTGTGGACCTGCTAGGGAACCTATGATACCATCATTACACCACATGAACCACCTCTCCTACACAGATCTACAGGCAGCAGCTACTGAAAGCACAAATGAACAGATGGACCTTAGTGGGAACTTACAACTCTGCCTTAACATGTCATTCTAATTGGCATAACTATTTGTACTTTTTACATTGTAGGGACGGTTAATTAATTTGTATGGCAACTTACAGTTTAATTTTATAACTGTCATAATTAGGTCAAGAGTCAATATTAATTTTTCTTTTGAATGCAGTTGGCAGGTTTGAATCTTGCAGAAATTCCAGTAGTAGCAATTGGCCCTGTTTTGAATGATTGTTGTTGCTTAGTTGTTAAACTGTTTTCTCAGTTTATACTGTTAGCTGTGCAGCTTTAACTGAAATCATGTAACTAGTATTTAATTGTATACTCAAATAATAAACTTCTCTTATTTGCTACATTTTGATTTGTTACATGTACCATTGGAATCATGTGTCAAACCTGTTTAATAAGTGCAAAAAAATAAAAAAAAGACTGTTGATCCTGTAAGAAATTCAGAGCTGTCCTGCATTCTTGTGCAAACTTGTCATGTTATCTTGAAGAGTCCAGCTACAGAATGAGAATGTTGAGAAGATGGGAGAGTGGGAAAAAGACAGATTAGGAGGGGTTAGGGGTGGCGAGATGGCCACTTAACTCCGGAGCTCTGTTCTTCTCCTGGCCTACATCTCATGCTGCATCTAGCCTAGCTCCAGGACTCTCTACCCAGCTAAACACTCGCTCTCACCAGTGGTATGCAGAGATATTGACATGACCCGGCACCAGTGAAGAAACGTTTAAGTTTCTTCCACACCATGCTGCCCGGCCTTCAACAAAATGGCAACAGAGACCAAGCACTGCACACCAATTATGGATCTCTAGTGGCACACTCAGAGCCACGCTCAGCAAAGGGAGAACCGATCATGGGACATGCAAAAAACAACCTACAATCAGGCCACTCCACCCCATCCACACAAAGCTAAGCAAAGATGAGCAACCCCCTGCTGAAAACACAATCTGATACTGTCAGGGCAGACCCTATAGCAACCTTCCCACTACAGGCCAGCCCATATCTGACACCACCTTAAAAGAAATGTTGCTATCCCTCCGCACCTCTCTACAGTTAGATATTATAGCTTCCCTATAACATTGTCAGGCGGACATTCAAGAAATGGGGGGCAGACTGGGCCATGTGGAGAATACACTGTGTAAAATCACATCCTCTTTCAGTGCTTTAGTGAATGCTCATACATCAAATCAAGATGAACTGACCCTGCTTAAAGCAAAGGTGGCTGATCTAGAAGATATATCATGCCACAACAACCTGAAAATCAGGGGCATCACTTTTTATACAATAATTATTCAAAACAGTACTACCCAATCTTACATCCTCTGATCCTACTATTGACAGGGTGCATCGCATCCCCAAGCCAGCATTTCTTCCCCTGGAAATACCACTGGATGTCCTCTTACATATATATTTTTTTCAGGTCAAAAAGAAAGTTTTAGAGGCCTCCCTGCACAAGTTGCTGACCTACAGGTCCTACTGAACTTCTCTCAATACACCTTACAGCTTAGACGCAACCTGAATTCCATCACAAAAGCCATAGCCAACAGCAAGCTCATCTACAAATGGAAATACCCAGCTAAATTAAATGTGACCCAGAAGTGTAAGTCACATCTAATCACTTCTCTAGATGAAGGGCTAAAACTCTTTAGAACATGGGGTATCATCCCTGAGCCACAAACACCCTCTAGCAGCCCTCCACGACAGATGTCTGCACATGTGAAATCTGACTGGCACACAGTGTCCAAGAAAATCCCCTTTTCAAGAAACACCTAGAGGCCTTACTTCTATGCAGCCACCCAACTCTTAAAGTGGAACTCTGGAGATAACAAGAGTACATGCCACCGTACCCTGCACCCTGCACAACTTTACAGTTACTACTGCACATCTGGTTCCAGAAGAACCATTTTTTTTACCTTTCATGCCTGTTTTCTTTCAAGCCTTGATAACTGTCTATTGTGAAATATCCTGCCTGATCCTTTGGGAGCCAAACCCATCTGGATTATGAAAATCTAATTTATTCATTTCTATATTCTATTTTGGCTGTACATTCAGGACGTTCCAAAGCATATTATGGCATTCTCTTTCCAAGATCAAACATAATACATCCTTTCATCACTGATTCCAGCTGAATTCATATTGCCATGTATCATTTATAACAGCATATGTGGCCTACCACCCTAGATCTTCAATATCATTGCCCACAATAATGAAAATCATCCACATGGGACTTAAGATTATGTCTTTAAATGTCCAAGGCCTGAATCATCCTATGAAAGGCCACTCACTATTGAAAGAAGCCATCTCCACCAAAGCGGACATTGTAGCTGCACAAGAAACCCACTTTCATAAAGACTTTACACCACAATGTTTACATAAGAACAATCCACATATTTTCTTGGCCTCCATCAATGAAAAAAAAGAGGAGTCCTTCTTGCTATAAAGGACACAGTATAAATTTCCTTAACAAAATCTATCCTCGATCTGGAGGGCAGATACATCATACCTCTGTGTACTCTTAATAATTGTACTTAAACATTGGTAAATGTATATGTTCCCAACTCACACCAATTGAGATTCCTGAATAAAATGTTCATTAAGATCTCTAAGGTGCGACAAAGATATTTAGTTATATGTGGGGACTTCAGCCTTGTGGCTGACCCACTCATGGACGCCTCCTCACGAGCAAGGGACCATTTACCCTTTCTAAGGAACCTCTTGCATGCAGAAGACGTTCATGATGTATGGCACTACCAACACACTAATGAGCGTGAATATATATTTTTCTCACACAGACATAATTCTTATTCATGCATAGATATGTTTCTGGTGAATAAGACTCTCTTACAGTGGGTATCCTCAACCACCATGTCTGACAATACATGGTCTGACCATGGTGCCATATATATGGCTTTGGTGAAGAAGGATACTTGCCCCTCTCTGTTTGTGTGGTGATGTAACAATTCTATTCTTCAGAATCCTGAATCATTTCATTTTCTAGATAGCTTCAAGAATTTTTTTCACACAAAAGACAGATGGGCAGGGCTAAAACCACTCAGTCCATAAAAATGCTGCCTATTGTCAGCCCACTACAGGACTTAAGCCGGTCTTAGGCAGTTTGAATATTGGCCAGTTCAGCAGGGACCGGCCGAGATTTAAACCATCTACAGTATGGGCAGGATGAATGTACCCAAATTGAGCGATTGATCGCCTTGGGAACAACCAGCTTGTTGTATTTTACATGCAAGTATTGATAGTGGCTTTTATAGCCACTAGCAGTAATCACAGTGTTCTCCCATTGGTGGTAGGGGGTGGTTTGGTGCTGTCCCTGCTGGGATAACACAGTGATAATTGCTAGCGGCTCCATGGGATGGATTCCCCCATCAACACTGGTTGTGTTGATGGGGAAATTAAGCTATTTTCAATCCTGCAACCTGTGGTTGTAGGAAAGAAAATCGCTACATCTATGGTTGGCTTTAGGAGTACATTTCTAGCAGGTATTTTTCTGTTCTTGCCGGATCTTTATATGTATAGTTAAGGGAAAATATGCAAGTATTGCAGAGATGCACTGCATTTTTTTTTATTTTTCTCTGACGTGCTTTCAATGCACAGACCTGTTTTCCACAGACTCTTTAAGTTACAATGATGACCATATCTGACAGGTCAAGGCATCCTGAACAAGTGTTGACTGCTCATGTTGTTCAAACAATAGGAGCAATCAAATGCAAGTCACTTTTGCTCATTAACGTACAGTTGCATCTTCCATTCCTTCTAGTCAACATGGTGGAGAATGTCATCAATTTAAAAGTTGATATTGGCTGACACTCAGGCTGGCTATTAGCAAAGAAGAACTGAAACACCATTCTGTTAATAATCTGCATGTGTATGGCCATCTGTTGAAATAGATTTTTTTCTGTAGATTGTGTGTATATTATTATGCATGTTTATTCAGTTATTTAGTCTTTGTTTACTTTTTTCATCTATCCCCTTCTCCCTTTCGCTCTCTCAGCCCTCTTTATTGATTAAATGAATCTGCTTGAAAGACCAGTTCCCAGGCTCTTTGATCTAATCCGATCTGATCTTATCCGATCACTTCAGCAGGACATTGAGGAATTAACAATAAGCAGCTTTAGCACAAGTGTTTAATAACTCAACACAATCTCCTTATGGCTCTGAGCTGCTCATGTTCTCATCCAGTCAACAGCTCACGGTGTAACAGATTGGACATCCCTCTGAACCTGAGGAATTTTTATGCACTATGAAACTAATCGCTTCAAGTTCCTTCATAAATCACACAAAGCAGATTTCACCATCTTAACAAATTGAAAAAAGGGAGAATTCATCTACCGAGCTAAAGACCAGGAACGAAAAAAAAAAAAAGCATAATCTGAATTCTGTCATCTTATTTAATGTGCTTCTCATCTACTTAACTTTCACAAGCATGAAATAATTCAAGTAGGCTAAACCTTAGCAAGCCCTTCAAGCTTGCGCTGACCTTATTTTTATCCTGCTTACAAAGACAACAACAGTTGTCTTGTTGCTGCTTTCTGCATAGTGTGCAAGTCACTTAATGCAGCTCAACCCAAAATAGCTAGGTGGTGCTGGATATTTAGAGAAAATGTAGGCTAATTTGGCGGCGTTATGCAAAGAGCATTGATGTGCATTAACCCATTGACGCAAATCAGATTTCACTTTCAGTCGGAAGCAGACAGAGAAAGATAATTGCTGATTGGTCTCACTGCATTACTGCACTTTGTACAATGTTCTTTGCCTTATTAAAGTCCAATGAGGTGTATAACGTGAAACTCTAGCAATAAGGTAAAATATCCATTTCGTAATATGGAAATGATTCCTGGTCTTTTACCATACTTCTTAAGGTAAATGAGTTTCCACTTGATTCCAGTTAGCTGGCTTTTCAGATTTTTCATTAGTGTTTAAGAAAGTGGATTTGAACACTTCACATTTCAAGTGTTTATGTATTTTATGATCGACTTTTTTTGCATCAAACACAACTCTCAGGATAAGAAGGCATTCACCACACAGTCATGAACAGTATGAGCATGCATGAGAAAAACACAAAATTGGGTACAAAGTACGTTTAACCACTTGCCCTCCAGAGAATTTACCCCCCTTCCTGACCAGGCCATTTTTTGTGTTACGGCACTGCGTTAGTTTAACTGACAATTGCGCAATGCTGCACCCAAATTAAATTGATGTCCTTTTTTTCCCACAAACAGAGCTTTCTTTCGGTGGTATTTATTCGCCTGTGTATTTTTAATTTTTTTGTGCTATAAAAAAAAGGCCGATAATTTTTAGAAAAAAAAAAATATTTTTTACTTCCTGCTATTAAACATGTCCAGTAAAAAAAATTTAAAAATCAAATTTCATCATAAATTTAGGCCAAATTGTATTTTTGCTTAAAAATCCCAATACGTGTAAATTAATTGGTTTGCGTGAAAGTTATAACGTTTACAAATGGCGGTATATATTGGGATTTTAATTTTTTTTTTACATATTTACTAGTAATGGCATCAATCAGCGACTTATAGCGGGACTACGGTGGGCATTCTGACACTGGGGGGAACTGACATCCCCAGTGACACCAATGCAGTGATCAGTGCTAATAAAAAGCATTGACACTGTACTAATGGCACTGGGCAGGAAGGGGTTAACTTGTGGGGCGATCAAAGGGTTAACAGTGTGCTGTGTGCTGTTTTACTAGGGACTGTGCCTGTGTACTTCACAGTGTGCAGAAGCTGACAGGGGAGAGACCTATTTTGTTTTCAAACAGTTCACCTCCCCCCCTCCCGTCGGCAGAGAGTAATCACCGTACGGGACCTGGTGATTGACAGCCACGGCCACGAATCGCGGAGCGGGTAGGGTGCACACGGGTAGGATGCCCCCTACCTGGAAATGCAAAATAGCATATATATATGTGTGATTTTGCACACCCATGCCGCCCTGTAGCAGTACTTCTGCTATAGAGTGGACAGGAAGCCATTAATCATAAAACAGAGTGGGAACCCCACCTAAACAGTTGCACCAGTCACAATCTTGCCGACTTTCTTGCAATAGCAATCAGAGGGGCTAACTAGCCATTTGATCGCTATTACAAGCAGTGAGAGGGGACGCCCCCCCCCCCACACCGGGAGTTGTGATCGATCAGCCACTGCTGCCACTGGCTAGTCGCAGAGTTAAACAAAGACTGGATTGGCTTTGTTCGGTTCCGTTAACTAGTAAACCGGAAACGATGACCTGACATCACTTTCGGTTTACTCAGGAAAAAATGGGCGCCATTTTTAAAAAATAAAAGCATGCAATCATACCAATCTTGGTGTAATGCTTTTAAGGGCAGAGGAGGGATTTGGGGTCTTATTGACCCCAGGTCCCTCCATAATGAGTACCTGTCACAGATCTATTGCTGTCACAAGAGATGTTTACATTCTCTGTGATGGCAATAAAAGTGAATCGAAAAAATGTTTTTCAAAGTGACACTGTAAAAAAAAATTAAAGTGCCCCCATGCTTGCGCAAAGATGTATGTACGCGTCAGTCACACACACACTTCCGACACATGTGGTATCACCACGAACATCAGATCATGGGCAGTAATTATAGCCCCAGACTTCCTCTGTAAATCTAAAGTGGTAAAGGCTTTCAAAGTGTCGCCTATGAATAGTAAAATTTATGTTGTTTTTTTGCTGCTGCACGGGTGTGCACAATTTTAAAGCATGACATGTTTGGTATCTATTTACTCGGTGTAACATCATCTTTTATCATTTAAAAATACATTGGGTAATGTATTGTGTTTTTTGCATTATAATTCTACAAAAGTTTATTTCTTCAAAAAAAAAATGCATTTGAAAAACCGCTGTGCAAATTCTGTGTGACATAAAAAAATTGCAAAACCCACCAATTTATTCTCTAGGGCCTTTAAAATTTTGCTTTAAAAAAAAATATATATAATGTTTTGGATTAAACTAAATTAAATTTTCTAGTAAAAAAAAACCTGATTGTTACATGTGAAAAAAAAGTGCCAGAAAACTCTTGGTTCTTAAAATGAGAGAAACCAATCTCTTGTTTCTTGCCAGCTGTACTGGAACAGTCAGATTTTAAGCCCATTAGGGGAATATTTATCCCTTTCAAGTTTTCTTCTTCAATATTGCACTTGTTTTCTCCACTCTTCCTTTAAAATATTTCAAGTACAGAAAAATACCTGTTATCTGTTAGAAATACAGTGTGTTCCTAAGCTTCTGTTTAACCCAGCAACACAATGCTTTAGTTGCCAGTTGTCAGGTAGCAGATAGAGTAACGAAGCGGCTATTCAAATATTTAAATTTTTATATCTGTTGAAGACTTAATAATTACATGACTAAGGATTTCCAAAGCACTATATGTAATCTAAAGAGATGGTGAAGCAGTAGCAGCCTGCCACTTGGCTGGTTTTGTCTGCAGTAAACTTTGTACTGAGCTTTCTAATAAGATATGAATCACTGTGATGAATCAGTTTTGTGTGTAAACTGCAGCTACAAAGCTATGTAAACAACAGGCTTGTACCACAGACTGCTAAGAAGTCTCTAGAAGATAAATGAAAAGAAAAAAAAGTCCTGTGTTGACAGGCTTTTGTTTGTGTCTAAACTGCTTCTCTCCCTTTACAAGTCAATGAAAATGCAAAAGCAGCATGAAACAGGTTGATGCCATTTACAAGGATGTTAAATGCAGATCAGTGCAGATCAAAAGGATGTCAACTGCAGGTAACATGCTGTCAATGAATTGTGAATGAACTGTAAGCAGAGAAGCAGGGGTTGATTGATTAGGGCTGCTCGGGGTTTCACAGGCTGCTGCTCTGCTACTTCCCCCTGTGTTCTGGGGCCTTCCAAAACATAGTGGGTGGGAGGGCAGAGGTTGCAGTTTGAATATTTATGGAACTTCCACCAATCCCTGGGGAGGCATCACCCAGAAGGTGGGGGAATAGCCCTTAAGTAGTCTGAGCCTGAGCGGCAAGGGGAGTCTGCAATCATGTTGGTGTAAGGAACAGGGGCGGACTGACAACTCATGGGGCCCCTGGGCAATAGGGGATCATGGGACCCCTGTGTCCTTGCCCAAACTCAAAAAAGCCTATGAAAAAGGTACCAGGGGCATCTCATGGGGCCCCCTACTGACCCCCGACCCTCGGGCAGTGCCCGAGTTTCCAAATGGTCAGTCCGCCCCTGGTAAGAAAGCATTCCAGGGTCCAGCCAGGAGGAGAACCTGGTGGAGGGGCCTTGGCCTCCTGCAGAAGTAGAGTTCCCAGGAATCCAGGGTTCCAGGAGAGAGTTCACGAGAGGAAAGCTGGAAAGGAAGCTGTTGGAGAGAGCCCAAGTTGTTGTGGAGGCTGAGTGAGCCTGTGTCTCCCTCACAAGTAAAGAATCTGGTGGATATCGGAAGGAGGCAACCAGTGAACCTGTGGCTGAGTGAGTACAAAACCTCAGTGCTGCGAGAGGGAGTTTAGTGCTTTAGTTCTGAGAAGACAGGATCACAGGCAGCATAGAGATCCTATGGGACTTGTTGTTAAAGTAAAATACATCCTGAAGTGTGCCAGTACAGCCAAGCAGGGGTAAAATACCATTCAGGAGTTGTACAGGTACAGCTCAAGGGGTACAAGCTCTCTTTGTTACCTTTTGTAAAGAAGTGGACAAGAGCAACCAGAAAGTTAGTAGTCCACGACCTGCTCAAGTTTCATCAATTGAGGGTATCCCATGCTCCCAATCCCCATCTAAGTTCATTGTTCCCCAGTAAAACACCAAAAACAAAACCCTATTACTGATTACTGAGGGTACTGTGAAGAAGGAAATAGGCCCAATTACCACCAGCTCCTTCAGGGGTAGGGCTACAATAAAGTAAGCTTTAGAAGCTTGCCCAAAGGTCTGCTCATTTTTTCCTCCATATATGAATGAGAGAGACAAAGTACAAAAACATTTGTACAACGGGTCATATAAAACGTCTTTTAGCATTTATCTTCCATTGTATTAGACACAAATAAGTAAAGTACAATTCTGAGGTTAGGGTGCCTTCAAATAGAAGTCAGATAAAAAAAATTTCAATTCCTTTTCAAACACCTCATGTGGTTTATTTTTAATACCGAGAAATAGACCACATGAAGTCCATCCAAATCACATCATTATTTAGCGACAGCCTTTCATTTGGACAGTAAACAAGAAGGGTTAATTGTCAAGGTTTGTTTTCCTTTGTGTTCTGACTGTCATTACTTCTTTAACAAGGGCAGTGACCTGCTTTTTGCAAGCTGGTGTTGTGATCTAGCACAGTGAGTTCAGAACTGCTGAACAAAAATATCCAAGTTCAACTTCATGCCCAAACTCAATAACATGAAACAAAACAACTTCAAAGAAGCAACCTCATTTTTGTTAAATAATTGTACCATAACAACATAAGTGATGCTATCAGAATTTTTACATTTTCCTTGTTTGATTTTTCACTATTTTCCCTTTATTTGTGATACTGATTTGTATTACCTTTATTGTATTATGAAATATTAAAAGCTGTATATACTAAATTGCTCTCCTTAAAATGTACAGGTCTTTTTTTTTACAGTATGTCTGCGTAATGGACGACAGACATTGTTTATATCTGCTCAGTGGTAGAGGCTGCTTAGATTTTATGCACATAGCAAAATCCTACCTACATATCTGGACAGAAAAATGGTAACAAGATTTGGGTCAGCACATGCAGAAATGTGAAAGCAACAATGTATTTAACAGTTTATGTAGTTAGATTGTATGCTCCTTCAGGGCAGGGATTGAATATAATATAAATATACAATATATATATTGTATGTAAAGCCCTGCGTAATTGAGGGTGCTTTATAATTACCTGTAATAAATAAGTAGATAAATTATATTAAAACATATCTCTCCATACAAAACATACTAGATTGCCATACACAAAACATATGGGTTGATAAGTACATAGCAAAAGGATTTTAGGTTTTGTTGCCCCCTGCTATGGTGGCATAGTCCCATATGATTAGGTGCCTCCAAGAAAAGGGACCCCCACAAAAAAAAAGAGTGGAACATCCCTCCTAGATGTAAGGAAACTTTGGGCTGAGTCATTTGCTGGTTAGATTAAGATGTTAATCTGAGACAAAATATATATCTTCAGTCAATTTGATTTAACTATAGATAAACTAGCAAACAATTAAAACACTTTTCTCTTTTCTATCTGTGGCCATATTTTCTAGCAAGCTGTCAGTAGGACAAGACCAGGAATACAATGGCACTAAAAATATTTTTATTACTAGGATAAGGAAAATCTTGAGCTTCCAATATTATTATTATTATTATTATACTTGATTTATATAACAGTTTGCTCAGCGCTTTACAATATAATGGGAGACAATACAGCAACAATACAGTTCAATAAGATTAGGAGGGCCCTGCTCCTTGGAGTTTACAATCTAGCTTTTTTATTGCTGTCTGTGTGCCAATTGGAGGTTTCCTCTTACTTCCTATCATGCCAGAGTAAGAAGTGCTTAGAAATTTCCTAGATGGGCCATAGTTAGCAAGGAAACACTTTAAAGTAAGAGTTTGTATTTAAGGTACGCTACTTAGTTGATTTTGTGTTTGCAAGTGCCATTGGTTACTTTTTCCAGGTTAATCATTTTATTGTATGGGTCCAATTACATTTTTGTTTTGCATGTGAACTGTCTTATGTGCCCTAGAGTATTTCCACAATCTTTTTGAGGACAAAAAAAAATATGAAAGGTTCATGCTGCCCCTTGCTGTCCTTTTTTAAGCTAGCTAATCTCGATATTTTGCCAAATATACAAGTTCAGATGGTCAGTACATCATAAACCTCTTTATTAATTTCACGAATGTCATTCAAATCTATCTGCCTTGCACCAGCTACAGATTTTGCAAAGGTATGGTGTGATATCTGCGCTGACCAGACACTTATATGATTTAAACATTTGCCTATCAAGTCGTACTTTACCTATGCTGTCAGCTATCATTAGTAAGGAAAAACAATGATCATTGCCATGTCCCCATTTAATCTATGTCTCAGGTTATCACCATGCAAACAGCTTACTAATACTACATGTCTTAAATGTTACATGTGGTGCCACCATTTACAGTGTTTAAATGCATTGGGATGAGAGAGTAAGTCGTCAAAAAGGCCCCTTTATTAGTGCACCAGTCAAATGGGTAGCCAATGCCCTAACATCTTTCACTTTCTTGCACCTCTTTCGAGCCACCAGAACTGTGAAAAAGGCTGATGCGCTTTGGCACTTAGCTAGTGTTTTAGGAGAGCATACCCTCTTGTTTTTTGTTTTTTTTACTTTAGGGTCATTTTTTTAACACAGTCCCAGTAGTAGGCATAAGGTCTGATATCAGCACAGCAAGGTGAACATGCCCCAAACTCTCACAAGATGAAACACAAGTCTCCTTGCAGGGTTACCTGGTAAAGACCTAGGGGAGCACTTGCCTAAAAATGGTAACATAGGGTCCACATAGGTTTCTAATCCAGAAATCAAAAACCTTCTGATAACCTGAACCAAATATTACAATGTCTAATAAAATCTAAAATGTTCCAATACTGCAATAGGCATACTGGATATCCATGTACAGATTGTACCAAAAGGTATTTCAACAACTTCCCCATCTCATTCCTTACTTAGCTTCAGTAACTGACCAATCTTTAAGCCCTCTGAAATATTTAGTATACACTGGAGGACATTACACTCTCCAAAACTGACCAAGACCAATAAGTGCAGACTGATCTAGTATGCTGGTTAAATCGCTATGGTTCCACTAGTCCATGGGTAGTTGACATTAAACCTGAACTGTGTTACCACTCACAATGAGGATATATATCACATAAACTTACCTTAAATAGCACTACTTCAGCAATTTAAATGAATGGCATATTATTCTCATCTATTAACCTAAAATAGCAAAATGCACTTTTACCAATAATTTCTGACAAGGCCACTTAGGCCATGGCCTATGACACCATTGCTGTCAGGGTGTTGCCCAACTGTACAGGCCTCTAACCCCCAACCCCCCCCCCCCCACCACCACCATATTCTGCCTTTCAGCGTTATTTAAAGGCTTGTAGCGTTTGTAGAATATCTTGCCTAACAGAGCATTAGTAGTGATGTACTGCTGCTACTAATGCATAAAATATTTTGTATGTAATATATATGAATTCAGGAAATTATCTAGTTTGCAGTCATGACTACATTTAGAACACTTATCCTGTAAATAGAAGGCTACCCGGTCCCAGTACATCCTCCAAGTCTCCTACTTTCTTGTCCACAATGCAAAGATATTCACTGTGATAGTCACTTCTGATTGGCCCATGCACAGTAGATTTCCAATTAATTTGAGCTTTCCACAGGAATGATTATGAAATCTATTTATTCTGTTTATTCAATGAATCTGGATCAGAAATTAATTAGAGTGGATTGATTGCTGATGTCTGCTATGTAAAATGAACATTTGAGTATAATTACTCATTTCTAGTGAAGAACTGAATTTCCTGAACTGGGGAGAAATCAACTACATTAACTAATAGTCAGCAAAATCATTTACAGTAAGAAAGAATTATAGAAAGAATATTGTGGCAGAAGATATAATGGTTATACTCCCACCCTGTAGTAATGATTGTAACTAAAAAGTATTGTGTCCAGAATAATATCAATTACATTATTATACAGGTGCTTTTTACAGTAACTACAAAGCCACATTGACTTAGACTAGAAGTAAGGAAAGCTCATGCTTTCTATCAGTAGCCCTCAAAGGTAGCAGCAGTGTTTCTAAGGTCCTGGTCCCCCATGTCAGACCTCTGATTATTCATGTGATGCTAATGTTATTCATGTATTCTATGCTTACTTCATTGCTCACTAAAGCTGGGAATATAGAAAAAACATTTGTCATGATGATCTGTTTATTTTTTTGACAAGCACTTAAGCCTGGAAATGAATGCTGTAAAGGGTAAGGTGTCATACCATATAAAAAATCTCTTCCTATTTAGAAAGTAATTGGTTGTTTTCTCACATTCCTAGCCCAGAAGTGTATTGGAATTAAGCCACCAAATTTTGCAAAGATGTGGCAGAAAGATAGTATCTAACCACAAGACCAGCGGAAACTGACTTTAATATGTTTTTAGATTTAAAGTGTTACTAAACCCAAGACCTTGCATTCACAATATCTGGTCTCCCACAATACACAGAATATGGAAATGTAATTATTTTAGTAAACATAAACTGCTAAATACCTTTTCTCATCAGCAGTTAGAGCAGTCTTGTGACTTCACCTGAGCCCTGGTTAAAGTTTGTAGGAGGGGTTTTCTTTATGCTCTATGAGGATGCAAAACCCCTGACCATCTGTCTGAACAGTGCTGATTGGCCCTGTGCTGATCACATGCACTCTCCCAAGAAGAAAAAAAAACTTCTCTAGCAATACACACTAAACTGAGCATGTGCAGAAGGGCTACATGTTCACTCTGTCTTATCAGCGTGGAAATTTAAACAAGAGGAGGGGCAGAAAAGTCAGGATCAAACAGCCTTTTTACTAAATGCAGAGGTTTAACCCCTTAGATTCCACAGTGAGTATAACAAGCATGCTTTACTGCATATACAGACTGATTTTACTGTTCTGGGTTTAGTAACAGTTTAATGAACCAGCTAAAGTATTCTAATGTGCACTTATCATGAGGTTGAGAATTCAATAGCTGTAGTGGAGTCACTCCCCATGCTAAGATGCAAGTGCAAGCCCCTTTAACTCCCTTTCCCTCAACTCCCTGGGTTCTTGGAAAACCCCAGGGAACATATGCCTTCTAACCCAGTAGTGGGAATCATGGACTTTTTAGGCTCCATACACCATGATTTAAATACACTATTATATAATATATTATATAATGTGCTGTTTTTGTCCACTTAGAAAATTACACCTGAGCTCCTGAAAAAGCGATCCTTATTGCGTAACACATAGAACCTAATATATATTGACCTTCATGGTGCAGAACACTTAGAAATATACATGTAGCTCCTTCGGGGCCAGTCCTTTCTATGTCTTAATATCATTCTGGACCTGAGCATCTGGTTTGTATTCAAGCATTTTTATTGTAACAGAACTATAATAAAGGATGTTTTGTATTTTAATTATGGTCTATGGTGCTTAAAAAGTCCATATTTTCCCACTACTAGGTTAGGCGGTATTGCTATAAATAGAACATGGCACAGTATGTACCCCTTAGTACACCCATAGTCACCACCCTATTCTGGTGTATCCTTTTGAATAATTTCCCAGGGAACATGTGTTTTCTGCTTCCCTCCCTCAGCAGCTCAGAGAGGCCCCACCTAATGAGAACAAGGCAGACATAGCTGGGCAAATGTGTCCATGGGACACAGCCAATGACATATCAATACACCGGCCGTTGCCAGTGTCATGTGACCTCTGTGACCAATCACAGCAGATCACATGTCAATTGTATACAATGGATGGCTTCCTCTCATGTTGTTAGCTGTGATTAAAAGCAGTCACATGGTACTGACAAGGCCAATCACAGCACATCTGTATCATGTGATGAGCTTTTCCCAGTCACAGCTAATCACAACAAAAGACTGAATGAATCATTTAATTCATAACTGATTGCAAATATCAATGAAATGCATTGGTATTAGCAATCATGTGTTAAAAAAAATCCTGATCACTTGCCCAGAGTAGTTCAATGTTAGTATGATAACATTGTATTGCTTTGGTCACGGTGTGTTGAAAAAAAAAAAAAATATATTATTTTTTTTTTTTTACATACTGTCACCAGTCAGTGTCTCTGATCACCACCACACCAATTATATAATATTGCTGTACTGGACTGGTGACAATAAGTAAAAAAATTGTAATAAAAAATTACAACCACCAAAAAGCTCAACATGCCTCTTACTAAATACCTTGAACTGTCTGTTTTCCAAAAATGGGTAATTTTGTCATTCAAAGTGTGACAGCGCAGAAAGCTGAAAACTGGCCTGGGCAGGAAGGGGGTAAAAGTGCCCGGTATTGAAGTGGTTAAGTTTATAAGTAAACTGGGGTTTTTTTTGTTTTTTTATTACTATATATATATATATATATATATATATATATATATATACCTATATACGCAAACATATTTACAGTAATTCATAGTGCACCACTGAAGAGCACTTAAGATTTTCTAAAGGGGGAGTACAACAGAAGTTGCAGCCTTTGAGACATTCTCTCTCTGGCTTTAACATAAACAGCAATAAAAAAACAAACTTTCTGTACAGGGTTAATCAAGCAGTCACAAAATTTGACACAGACTGGCACTTAGACAAGCAAGGTTCAAAGACTTAGAAAAGATCAGAGAGAATTGTCCAGGCTATGGTATTCTCTGTTCCTCTCTATAGATGTGAAAGCAGAACAATAAAGAAGCAAGATAGGAAAAGTATTAATGTCTTTGAAATTTGGTCTTGGTAAAAAAAAAATTGTAAGAATATCATGAACAAGAAAAAAATAAAAAAACAAATGGAACCTACAACACAACAAATCAAGCCTAAAGCCATATGCTGTGTGAATATTGGCTGCTTTCCCCCTTCCACCAAACATCCTTGGAATGAAAAATCAAAGAAGCTGGGCAGAAAACTGTCAGCCTAACAGCAGTTGCATCCAATCATGTATTGAGTGTTTTTACAGCTGGCGGGGCTAGCTGTCAGAATCCAATAGAGGCAATGGGAGGTTCGCCTATCATTGTTGTATAGCGTGGATGGAGGAATCTATTAGGTTTTTTTTTTAGTTTGGCCAAAACTATATGAAGGACTGATTCACTGGAAAATACTAAGATATATTGTACTTGGAGCAGTGGTGTCCCGAGGCAGGTGCGGGGGGTGCTTGCTGCACCGGGTGACACCTACCGCACGGGGTGACACTGGACCCACTCCATGAAAAGGTAAGTTGTAAAGAAAGCCGACGATCCCCACAGGATGGATCGGATATGCGGATTGGGGAGCATAATGGATCGGACTCCGATCCATTATGCTCAATCTGCAGATCCGAACCATCCTGCGGGGATTGTCGGCATGCAACCTATACCGGTTGACACCGGACTCGTTCCACGAAAAGGTAAGTTGTAAAGAAAGCCAACAATCCCTGCAGGATGGATCGGATCTGTGAATTGGGGAGCATAATGGATTGGAGTCCGATCCATTATTATTATTATTATTATTATTATTATTATTCAGTATTTATAAAGCGCCAATAGTTCGCTCAGCGCTGTACATTACAAAGGGGGACAGAACATGTGACAGAACAATACCAATACAATGCAAAACATGAGGGGATCGAGGGCCCTGCTCTTTCAAGCTTACAATCTAGGAGTATACTCAATTCGCAAATCCGATCCATTCTGCGGGGATCGTCGGAGGAGGTGTTCCCAAATGTTACCGCATCTGGTGACACCAACCCTAGGGATGCCCCTGACTTGGAGAAGCCGAGGGAAAAAAAGCAGCGGATGGCCTATAATAAGACAGCTGAAGGGTACTTAAAGTTTCAGTAGGACCATGCTCTTGTGCATACTGAGAATCCAAACAAAAGAAAGAACATTTTATAAGATGTCCTGGGGGGCCTCCAGAGTTCACACTCCCTGCATGCTTATTACTTTACTGTCTTGGCTGACTGTGCCCTTGTGTTCACACACCTTAGTTCTCATAGGACCAGTGCAATAGTCATGATACCATGTATGTCAGACACACTTGGGCTGACTTACAATAGGAGATATGAATTTTTACACAATAATTGTGCAAATATTCACTTTTTCACAATTTCACAGTCATATGCAAATAAAACAAGTAAACAGCAATTTAAGATTCTCAAATCCTGTAGTAAACCAGCCTAACTATGCAGACACAGACTTTAAATGGTGATGTCCTCTGTGCCAGAGGAAAAGAAGTATTTAAATATTAAAGAAAAGAAACCCAACAGGCACACAGGCAACAATAACAAACAGTCAGAAGTTTTAAGCTTTATTTACACTAGGATTTAAATGTGCAGAGTCATAACACAAAAAAAAATCATTAAAGTTTCTTTATTACAAAAGTTTTAAAAAACAGCTCATGGAAACTCCAAATCCACAATCTCAGAAAATTAGAATATCGTGAAAAGGTGCAATATTCTAGGCTCAAAGTGTCCTACTCTAATCAGCTAATTAAACCATAACACCTGCAAAGGGTTCCTGAGCCTTTAAATGGTCTCTCAGTCTGGTTCAGTAGGAATCACAATCATGGTAAAGACTGCTAACCTGACAGTTGTGCAGAAAACCATCATTGACACCCTCAATAAGGAGGGAAAGCCTCAAAAGGTAATTGCAAAAGAAGTTGGATGTTCCCAAAGTGCTGTATCAAAGCACATTAAAAGGAAGTTATGTGGAAGGGAAAAGTGTGGAAGAAAAAGGTGCACAAGCAGCAGGGATGACCGCAGCCTGGAGAGGATTGTCAGGAAAAGGCCATTCAAAAGTGTTGGGGACTTTCACAAGGAGCGGACTGAGGTTGGAGTCAGTGCATCAAGAGCCACCCCACACAGACGGATCCTGGACATGGGCTTCAAATGTCGTATTCCTCTTGTCAAGCCGCTCCTGAACAACAAACAACATCAGAAGCGTCTTACCTGGGCTAAAGAAAAACAGACCTGGTCTGTTGCTCAGTGGTCCAAAGTCCTCTTTTCTGATGAGAGCAACTTTTGCATCTCATTTGGAAACCAAGGGCCCAGAGTATGGAGGAAGAATGGAGTGACACACACTGCAAGATGCTTGAAGTCAAGTGTGAAGTTTCCACAGTCTGTGTTGATTTGGGGAGCCATGTCATCTGCTGGTGTTGGTCCACTGTGCTTCATTAAGTCCAGGGTCAACGCAGCCGTCTAGCAGGAGATTTTGGAGCACTTCATGCTTCCTTCCGCAGACGTGCTTTATGGGGATGCTGACTTAATTTTCCAGCAGGACTTGGCACCTGCCCACACTGCCAAAAGCACCAAAACCTGGTTCAATGACCGTGGGATTACTGTGCTTGATTGGCCAGAAAACTTGCCTGACCTGAACCCCATAGAGAATCTATGAGGCATTGCCAAGAGAAAGATGGGAGACATGAGACCGAACAATGCAGAAGAGCTGAAGGCCGCTATTGAAGCATCCTGGTCTTCCATAACACCTCAGCAGTGCCACAGGCTGATAGCTTCCATGCCACGCTGCATTGAGGCAGTAATTGCTGCAAAAGGGGCCCAAACCAAGTACTGAGTACATATGCATGCTTATACTTTTCAGAGGTCCGATATTGTTCTATGTACAATCCTTGTTTTATTGATTGCATGTAATATTCTCATTTTCTGAGATTGTGGATTTGGGGTTTTCATGAGCTGTAAGCCATAATCATCATATTTATGACAAATCACAGCTTGAACTATCTTGATTTGCATGTAATGAGTCTATCTCGTATATTAGTTTCACCTTTTAAGTTGCATTGCTTAATTAAATTAGCTTTTGCACGATATTCTAATTTTTCGAGCTTTCAAGTCAATAAGTGCTTTCAACGGCTGGAGGGGAGCAGCGCAAGAGCAGTGGCCATTTATAAACGTCCTCCCGCTTCCCTGCCTGTGCGCGCTCCCTGGGAGTGCGCGGCACCGCGATCCGGTGCCCACTGTGTCCTTAGGACACAGCGGAACACTGATCGCTGTATGGGACCTCTGTGTGAGGTCCCAATCATGTGATCACTGATTGGCCAATCAGTGATCACATGAATAGTAGTAAGCAAGATGTCACTTCTGACATCATTGCTTACTACTAGTGAAACCAGTGAATGATCACAGAGGTCACATGGTACAAGGCTATTCACAACAGCCTTGTACTATGTGACAAGCTGGGACCCATCATAGCTCTCACAGTATTTCTCAATGGCTGCCAGAGAGAAGGAGAAATGATTGCTTTTACAGCCTTTATGGTGTATAAGCAATCAGTGTAAAAAAAAAAAATCTTCATCACCCCCAAGTAGTACAGTGTCACTATGGTGACACTGTACTGCTAAGGTGACAGTATGTTAAAAAAAAAAAAAAAAACATATAAATAATAATATAAAAAATACAATAAAGAGTGAGCATGTGCGGGTAGCCGGCACGCATGGTCCGGTAACTGCACCACACACCCCCTGCACTGAGCTCATATTCGGGCACCGAGCCCCACCAGCACTCCGATCCTCTTTGGTCCGGGTCGGGACCCCCGGAGCCTTGTCCCCATGCCGGGACAGACAGCAGGGAGGGGCCATAGCGGCTGTCAGCACCCGATCCCTGTGGTGGGCAGGGGACCTAAGATGGCACCTGGCTCAGCTCCTGTGGCCTCCACTGCATCCCTGCAGACAGCACCTCTCCCTCAGCAGGCAAAACTTGGCCCTTCTGCAGCAACAGGCCGGGATCGTGACATGGTAGCCTCTTCTGCTGGGGTGACTGACCCTCTGCGTCCCCCCCAATCACCTCCTAGCCCTGTTATACCAGTGTCCCAGGCTTCGGCCTGCTCACTAGGCCAAGACTCCCCTGTATCATCTCTGTTAGATAATGAGATGGAAGCTATCTTTTTCAGCCAGAGCAGTGGTGTGGAACCTGAATCTGATAGCCCTAAGAATTCGCCAATACTCCCTCCAGCTCCACCACAATACTCAGGAAATGCAAACCTTATCGCTCGTTTTGCTGATCTACTGCAACGCTAATTAGATAGAGCTACTACTAGATTGGTGGCTGATCTCAAGCAAGATTTCTAAGAATTAGGCCAACGCCTGGACAGTATTGAATCTACAGTTGATGCAACAGTCCACAACGCATCCAAAAATTCCGATATGATTACCGCCTTACAGGATCGGTTGCAGGAAGCTTATTCTAAACTTGATGATCTGGGAGGGAAGGATAATACAATTTTATTTTCTCTCCCTCTCTATATGGCTGTTTGTGCTGTTGCGATATGTCTGTCTGCTGACAATGATGCTTGTGGGATTTTGGTTATTTTAATACTACTGATATTGATATTGGGTGTTTTTTTTGTGCCAGGGGGTGTCTATGGGCCCTTCTAGATTTGGTACTCTCTCCCCTGAGTTATTTCTTTGGGTAGATCCATTCCTTTACAGGGCTTTAGTCCTGATATTTCTGGTTTACTGTTTGGTTTGATTATATTATTATGTGCAATACCAACTGTCACTGGACACAAGGATTTGCATATTACGAGTGTCTTCTTTCACATCTTTTTCTTTGGACTATTTTTTTTCCTTGAGGGTCAGCTGTCCTTATTACTGGTGAATCTTGATATTTCCTGTGCTCTGGGAGTGGATAGCTCTCAACAACTATAGTGCGTTAATTGTTGACCATGTCTCCCCAACGGTCTGACAGAGGGGTCATCCGATTGCTGTCTCATAATGATCAGGGGTTCAATTCACCCTCCAAGCGTATTAAGGCCTTTAATTCATACCGCTCTTTTGGGGCGGATATTGTAGCCCTTCAGGAGACACATTTTCCCCCTTCTTTGATCCCACGATATGTCCATAAAGACTATCCCCTTTGTTACTTTGCTAATGCCACAGAGAAGAAACAAGGGGTTGCCCTTTGCTTCTCTCGTCATTTGTCGTTCACTGAATATAAAATTATTAGGGATCGGGAGGGATGCTATCTTCTGGTGAAAGGTCACTTGGGCGGAAACTTACTCACTTTTTTAATATACTATGCTCCAAATACTAACCAGGTGGAATTTCTTCATTGTTTATTGAGCTCCCTGGCCTCAGAGTTTAATGGCGATGTTATTTTGGCTGGTGACTCTAATTTAGCTTTAGATCAAATACTGGATCGATCCCAAACCGCCATGCTTCAGTTCCCTTCTAGACAGAGCCGTAAGTTTGCCCAGCTTTTATATCGTTACAATCTCATCGATGCCTGGAGGGAAGCTAACCCGACTTCTCAAGATTATTCTCATTTCTCTAGGGCTCATAATTGCTATTCCCACATTGATCACATATTCCTCCATACACGCTCACTTTCCAGAATGCTCACAGTTAAAATTCTTTCCACACCTTGGTCCAACCATGATCCGGTTTATTTAACACTCTCGTCCTGGACTCATGAGAGGACTGCTCCTCATTGGCGCCTTAATGAATCTATCTTGGGCAACGCTTCATACTGTCAGGATATTTCTACACATTTGCAACTGTATTTTGAAATCAATAAGGCAGATGATACGTCTCCGGCTAAAAATTGGGCGGCTCATAAGGCCTAGGTCAGGGGGTTTCTTATTCAACTTTCCTCACGACTTAAAAAAGCTTGCAATTACCTAATTTTAACTTAAACTCAAGTATACACTGACTTTGTTACTCAACATAAACAGAATCCTGATTCTGATTTATTAGTTAAACTTGACCAAGCCCGGTTAGAGCTTAACCTATGCCTTACCACTACAGCCGACAAATAGTTACGATGGTCCAATCATAAATTTTTCACTTGGAGAGACAGGCCGGGCACCTTATTAGCGCGTAAGCTCTCTCCCAAACATTCTCAAGTGGCTCTCCCCAAAATCAGACTAAATACCGGTACTCTGTCTCAAGATCCCAGTAAGATTTTCCAAAAATGTCACTCTTTCTATACTGATCTGTACCGTTCGCTTCAAGGGGACATCTCTTCATCCCATCGAGATGGGATAGTGGTACCTTCCAATGAAAATAAAGCATTCATCAGTGTCATTCCTAAACCCAACAAAGATGCTACTGTAGTCTCTACTTATCGTCCTATTTCCTTAATTAATTGTGATCTCAAGATCCTTACTAAAGTTTGGCACTACGCCTTCATAAATTTTTAGCCCTTTATATTCATGATGATCAATCTGGATTTATTAGCGGTCGACAAACACTGGATCAAATTCGTCGAACTTTGGCACTGCTGTCAGCTGTACAATCCAATTGGGACAAATCCTTACTGAGGGAAGTCCTACTGTTATTGTTATATCTCCATAAACCATTCGACAGCTTATCTAGGGACTATCTATTTCAGATGTTGGGTGCATTTTGGTTTGGCCCTTCCTTTTTTACTTTATACAGCGCTGAGCAAACCCTTTGGCGCTATATAAACTCGATAAATAAATAAATATTGCAGGCTCTATATTATAATCCTTCAGCTCAGGTCTCTATTCGTGGATACAAATCAACCCCTCTATCTATCGAGAGAGAAACTAGACAGGGCTGCCCCCTTTCCCCTCTACTTTTTGCACTGGCAATGGAACCACTTGCTATTGCTATCCGTTCTGACCCTACTATTTCTGGTATTTACTGTGGCCAACGAGATCACAAATCTGCCTTATGTGTATCTGTACATGTGTCTGCGTGTATCTACATGTATGTGTGTGTGTGCATGTACATGTGTGTGTTTGTGTGTATGTATGTACATGTGTCTGTGTGTACATGTGTATGTATGTACGTGTGTCTGTACTGTATGTACATGTGTCTGTGTGTATGTACATGTGTCTGTGCGTGTGTATTTCTGTGTATGTTCATGTATCTGTGTGTATGCGTGTCTGTACGTGCCTGTGTTGACACACATATTAAGCTTTCTTATATGGTACAGTGGGAAAGGGATTTGAATAGTTCTCTGGATTTGGATACTTGGCGGACTACAGCTTATGCTCTATCTAAAATCTCGATTAACACCACACCTATTGAATCTAACTATAAAACACTTCTGTGATGGTATTTAGTTCCTACACATCTTGCTAAAATGTACCCATCTGTGTCACCCAGCTGTTTTCGACACTACGGACAAGAGGGTACTATGCTCCACATATGGTGGAAGCAGGGGCGGACTGACAACTCATGGGGCCCCCGGGCAATAGGGGATCATGGGGCCCCTGTGTCCTTGCCCAAACTCAAAAAAGCCTATGAAAAAGGTACTAGGGGCATCTCATGGGGCCCCCTACTGACCCCGGGCCCTCGGGCAGTGCCCGAGTTTTCAAATGGTCAGTCCGCCCCTGGGTGGAAGTGTCCTGTTTCTTTAACTTCATTTACTCAGTAACGGTAATTAATATAAGCAAATCCCCTGAAGTAGCCTTATTCCATCTATTGCCCACTGATATTCCTAAGAAGTCAGTTAAATTAATTCTTTAAATTCTGTTGGCTGCAAGAATTACTATAGCTAGACGTTGGAGACAGTCAACAATTCCGCTGGACTAGGTCAAACAGAAACATAATTGGATTATGATTAATGATAAACTTACTTGTATAATTAGCAATAATACCTCTAAGTTTGAGCACACCTGGGAACCATGGATTAGGTATATCTCTGTTATTTAATGGACTTTTGGCTGGCCCTCTTTCTTTCTTTCTCTCTTTTTCCTCTTTTCAGATTTATTCTTTACTCTCTTTTTCAGTTCTTTCTTTAATTTCTGGTCTCTCTACCTTTGTTAACTGTTTATATGATAATACCCACACCTTTTGATTGATGGAATAGTTGCTTAAACTCGACTATACCCTATTGGAGTTTCCAGTTTATTGTTCACTACATTATTGGTCGATATATTATTATGTAACTATACATTCCATGACCTTGACTGGTTTACTACAACTCATCATGAGGCTGGGTTATGTTTTCTATATTTCTGTATACTGTTTATCAAAACCTCCAAATTGCTCTGTGTTAAATATATTTTTTTTTTAATATTTTGCCCAAGGGGGCACTCTTTACATCTGAAGGAAAATAGATGTAATCTCCAAATACAGAAAGGTTTCTTCACAGTAAGAGCTGTGAAAATGTGGAATAGACTCCCTCAAGAGTTTGTTCTTGCCAGCTCATTGGATAGCTTTAAAACAGGCCTGGATTATTTCCTAGAAACACAGAATATAACTGGATACTAACATTTACAGGTATAGTTGATCCAGGGAATATCTGATTGCCTCTCAGGGCATCAGGAAGGGAGCAAATTGGATTATGCTTTGCTGGGTTTTTTTTTGCCTTCCTCTGGATCAATTGTGAGTATAGGTTTATAACTTTTTCATGTAATAAAGAATCTTTAATAATTTTATTTTTGTGTTATGACTCTGCCCCTTTAAAGTCCCAAATCCCTGAGGAGTGCCTTATTCCTCTTTTTCTTGTAAATTTAATGTGGGGGACAGCTGGTAGGAGTCCTTTATATGACTCAAATACTTGTGCCTTCTTTACACTAGAGAATAAGGAAAAATGTTTTGGCTGGAGTTTGCCTTTCAGCTTTAATTACATTTTTTAATGACATTATCTAAGATTAACATGTTATAACAGCATGCGCAAATACATTTTGTTCAAACATACCTTTGTAATTTGTCACTCTTCCCTTTATGTTACACCTCATCTGTGTGTAATATCACACAAACCAGCCTTAATACCTTATTTTTGCTTTTTATTTTTGTTTTTTTTTTATTCATCAGACTTCAGAATTTTGTGTGTAACTGTAAGTTCTTTGACAAAGGAGCTTGTGTTTATAAAATAATCAATGTGTAAAATATCTAAAATGTGAGCAGCATTATTTAAAATTTCAACTTCAATAATGTTTTCATATGGATTTCTCTTTTAGCCACAAACGATTTTCAGTGGTCAGAGTTTTATAATTATTTTGATTGTGTAAATATTATTGCCAAACCATAAGTGGCTAAGTAGGTAGAAGTGTTTATTTAAGGAGAAAGAATAAAAGTATATCATGGTTTTGTACATTTTATAAAATGTAGCCAAGTTAAACCTTTAAACATGGATTTTGTTTCACAAAGTCTGCTAACCATTTAGCCACTAACCCACCATACCAATCCGTAAGCGCCAAGCAAAATAAGAGGCAGATTAGTTGAGCTAAACCTCCAAGCCAAATACAAGTTACAAGTTCTGCACTTCATCATTGAGTTACTTGTGCATTAAGAAAAAAAAACATTATTAACCTCTTCACAAAGGTAAAGTGCTTTATAAGAAAAAATGTATTATATTTATTAAAAGTAAATTACATGCATTCTATTTAAGAAATAGATATTAAGCACATTTGTTTCCATGTAGGAAAAAAAACAGTTTAATGGCTTTTAGAAAGTAAAAATATTACACAGAAAATAGATTTTAAAAAATGTACAGGGAAACACTGGCCCAATTCAGCAAAAGGATTTACATGTACACTGGCACATCAATCAAACACAGACAACTGAATGGTATCCTCCCCATATTTGGAAATTTAAAAACCAAGATCTGTGTGTGGACCATCCTCTTCAGTATGTTGTAGCTTTTGTTGGGGAAGGCTCACGCTGTTTGTCAATGCAATGAAAAAAATACAAAATCGCTCTAATTTTACCTTCCCTTTAACTGCAATCCATATCACCAAAAAGTCAAAATTTTGCTGAAATCTGTTGATTTTTCAAGAGATTTCAGGGGAATTAAAACTTTTAGGCTCCATGCGCACTGGCTTAAAAATACTAATTTTGAGAGTTTTTTTGTACTTAGGAGCATTTAGCATTTTTTCTGCCAGAAAAACACTGAGAATGCAAAACAGAAGGGTTTCTTTTCTGCCTCTAAACACTGAAGTTAAAAAACACTTCTAGACCCCTATGTACCATGAGGTGCTTTACACAACTCTTGTTTGTGAACACATCAGTATATCTTAAATGATACACCCCTTTTTACTGATGTCGGCTGTTGATTTACAGACAGGTAGCCTCTTTGTGTACTATTTAATCATCCAACACAAAATGGTTGTTTATTTCTACTCCATTGACAAGTTATCTTGAACTTTAGTTATACTTCATTTGTATAAGACCACTGTTAACCACTGTTTAACCACTTCAAGTCCGGACACTTTCACCCCCTTCCTGTCCAGGCCAATTTTCAGCTTTCAGTGCTATCACACTTTGAATGACAATTGCGCGGTCACGCAACACTGTACCCATATGAATTTTTTAGCATTTTTTTGAGACAGATAAAACTTTATTTTGGTGGTATTTATTCACCACTGGGATTTTTATTTTTTTTGCTATATAAATGAAAAAGTTCAAAAATTTTGAAAAAAAGTGTTTTTCTTGCAAATAAATAATCTTTCTTCATAAATCTTGGCCAAGATGTATTCAGTTATCTTTTTAGTACAAAAGAAATATCCCAAATTAGTTTATAACCAAAAATTATAATTGTTCAAATTTTTTTTGTACATTTTTATTTTTTTTTTATATTATTATTTGTTTTTTTTGTTTTTTTTAACATACTGTCAACCTAGCAGTAGAGTGTCACTGATTGCTTTTCCACCCATAAAGGCTGTAAAAGCAATCATTTCTCCTTCTCTCTGGCTGCATTCTTGCAGCCATTGAGAAATACTGTGCAAGCTGTGATTGGTCACAGCTTGTCACATGGTACAAGGCTGTTGTGAATAGCCTTGTACCATATGATCTCTGTGATCATTCACAGATTTCACTAGTAGTAAGCAATGATGTCAGAAGTGACATCTTGCTTACTACTATTCATGTGATCACTGATTGGCCAATCAGTTATCACATGATCGGGACCTCACACAGAGGTCCTGTACAGCGATCGGTGTTCTGCTGTGTCCGGATCACGGTGCCGCTCGCTCCCAGGGAGTGCTCACAAGCAGGGAAGCAGGAGGACATTTATAAATGGCCACCCGCCTCTGCACTACTCCCGTCCGGCCATTTCTGTACATGGGCCGGACGGGGAGTGGTTAATGTCACAATTCTGTTTTTGTATTAGAAGACAGTCGAATTTGTATCTTGTATTTAGAAAATTTAAAAAAACAATAAAAACCATTGAAAGGAAACTGGAACACATAGGTTGTTCCAGTAACATGCCTAAAAAAAAACACTTCTAGACTATCTAATGTGCATAGACACATAGGATAATATTAGTTGATTCTACAAGCCAAACGCAAAACTCCTCTAGGAGCTGTATTTATTTTTTTAAGCCAAAGTGCATTAAAACTTAATTTTTCTTATCCGTAATAATCAGCCTTTCAAGGGCAACAAAGTAAGTACTTGTGAAAAGATTGTATTTAGATATGTTTACAGTCATGCCATCAGCAATTGTAAAATGAATTTTGCTTTAAGTTATTCGGTAAGTCTCTCGAAATTTATGTTTAACTTATTGCAAACCTGGGCAATTCAGCTAATTCAGACAGAGGCAGAGCATACAATGAAAAGAAATGTATTGATTAGACATCTATACAATATGCCACTTCCTACATTACCCTGACACAGTATTATAAATACACTGCGCTCAGAGTTATTGAGCCAAAGGGCCCATAGTCAGAACCCTTAGCCTGGACACAGACATTTTAAGGGAAATATATCCTATATGCAACTATTACAATAAAAAAACAAATATAACCCTTTTCGTGTAAATAATTTGTGTAAGTATGTGACACTATTTTCTGGTAAATAAATGTAATAGTTTGTAGCTGGAAACCATAATACACATATTGCCATTAGACTTGTGGGTAATGAGAAAGTAAGTGTTTATAAAAGCAATACATCTGACCTGTTCAGTGCTGTCATTCTGAAAGCACCTGTTAACAGAAAGGCAATGTTTAGAGTAAGCCTCCCTGGGAGGCTGTTTCTGCTATGTTAATCAATTCTGGAGTGTCAGTTCAGGTTCTTGATGATCTCATATGACATTCTGTAATATCCTACTCCTAGAAACAATGTGGCGGCTTATCCAATTACCCACTTATTTCTCCATGATTTTAATGTTGTCATTTAAAATTACTGCATATTGGTAGTTCTGTTTAGCACTGCTGCTTTTTATACAGATTGACATAAGCTTGTAGATAATTACTCTCTTAACTTTTTAATATGGTAGACTCTATTTAATAAACCAAGCTATATAGTAACAGAAATTAATGGAATACAACCGTTCAAAGTGTATACAATGCATTACTACATCTAAGAGCACATGATTTTATCCCCACCCACTATGCTAAAATAAGGTACAGTATCTGGCAATTTTTTTTTAGTTTTGGATAAAGCCCAACTCTGCTCTCAGCTCTGGTGCCCCCAGTGCCCCAAATTAATATTTTTTGCTTTTGTGTTTCTATGCTTTACTTTTCCCAGATGTTTTCTGGCTGGTGTCAAGAACAGCATGGTCATCTTATTCTTTGTCTCTTCTGCAAGTAGTGATCAGTCCTCAGTAACGCGGAGAGTGGCACTGATGTCATCACTGTATATGACTGCAGTCTGCTGTGGTGACATCCTCTTAGATGGTTCATGCCACCCTACATCTTTTAGAGTTGAATGACGCTGGACTTCATTCAGTCTAGAAGACTGATGACATCTAAAAGGAAAAAGGAATTACTGCACGGGGCAATGCTGGAGAAAAGCACTTTCTGGGGAGCCATTTTGTTTGTCAGGCTTTAGTAACCCTGGAAGGGGTTTTTTTTTTACCCATCTGGGAGATTCAATTTCGTGTCTTGTTACAGGAAAAAAAAAAATTCTCCAATGCACAGGCATATCTTTATTAGACAGTTGTCACCAGAGAATGTTTATCTACTGGGTGATTTACCGACATCTCTTCCCTAAAATTTTGTATTTGCCATTAATTTCTGTGCCAATGGCCAGGAAGCTTGTCAGGCTGGAGAAAATGCAGCTATCAGATAACCACCAGGGAGCATAAGAGCAATAAAAACAGACAAAGCAGAGAGCGCACAAGCCCTAATGCGATTAAACCTTTCAAAAACAGTTAAAAATTAAATAAAGTCATTGCACTCACATGATGTATAAATAAAGGAGGCATGTCAGGAAGTAACTTGTCAAAAAAATTCAGTCCTCAGATCCAGAGTTTCCCAAGCGCTTGTGCAAAAAGCCAGGCAGTCCAATGCAAGTACATTCTGGGGCCACACCCCTGAAATATGATATTCCAGCAACAAGACAACAACAACTAGTCCCATAACATCTCCAGCTTCCCTTGGCTTGTAGTAAGTGGTGCCAGCATATTTTCAGCTAGGTGCTTGCCAAGCTGCTAAAGTTGGCCAGCCAGTCTTTAGGTGAGCAGCCGACAGGGACTCCCTTCATTACACCCTACTTGGCTGTCATCTGGCATCTCTTCTGATAGATGCAGGCAAGCTGAGTGTACTTGCATCAGGCGGACTGGCTCTTTGCACAAGCGCTTAGGAGATTCTGGATCTGAGGACCTATTCTTCTTGATAAGTTACTTCCTGATATGCCTCCTTTATTTATACATCATGTGAGTGACAGGCTTCCTGACTGTCAGCCACTTGATGGTTAAAAAGGCCATTTCTGAAGTGCAGAAAGCCAGATAGGGGATCCTCTGTGCTAGAGAGGGTGTGAGCCCTTGGTAAACAGCCTAAGTACATACCAGATCCTCACCGTAGCACACCAAAAGGAGTAATGGACTTTACTGGTGGTTTACCAGGTCACAGCCCTCAAACACATCTGTGTTGACCAGGGACAGAACCATCACATGGTATACAGTCAACTGGCAATACAAGGACAGGGACAGGCAAAATGTCAGGGAGGGCCATGGACAAATGTAGTCAAATACAAGTTAAGTTGATAAGCAGAGAAACTGGAAAGCAGAAAATAACATGGACTGGAGCCTGAGGCTAAGAAGTATACCTAATGCTGGAAGAACGGGTATCAATCTGAGCCCATCTAGACAGTGAGCTTAATTGACAGCATAGGTGACGTACTCATCCTGTAGGTGCTATATCAAGCAGCAGGTGAGTCCTGGAAATTCCTATACCTCCCAGTCCTGCCAAAAAGCAGGCTGTAGCAAAGAAGAACAAAACACATGTTAGTAGAACAGCATGTAGTAGATCCCTTTTGCTGCTGATCTGTGACATAGATTAGGTCCTATTAAAATAGTGATAGGCCAACAGTTTATTTAACAACATAAAAAGGGCAGTAGCCAAATAGTCCTGAGAGATAAACATTGGTCCATACCCAGCCATTTTACCACCCACCCCTACTATTTTTGTATTTTTCATTTTTTTTACATTATTTACTGACTAACAAACATGTTGTGACTGCAAGACTGTTACAAAAATGATTAGACGTGATAATATCGAATTAAAAGTAGTACAGTCTTTTTTCTGCTGCCACAGACGTGTTTACCTATAGAATAAGGTAACAAAGATATTCCATTCATATGAAATGGAGTTCCTGATCTAAAGATGTTCGATGTCCATGCCAAAGCAAAAAAGTCTTTCCAGCTTACTTTGTTGTGGTGACTGGTCAAGCACATCAAAACTCATGAATATTTAATGATTACCAAAACAGACATTATTTCCTTGCCTATTTAACATGATGTTTAATGAGAATTCACCAACTTACATTACTTAAACAATCTAATGCTTGTGGCAGAATTACCTTTTTGTTGTGGTAAAAAAAAGAAAAAATATTGTTTCTGGTTATGCAGCTTTTTGAGTAAGGTATAGGTGTGTTTAGTCACCTACGGAATACCTACTGCTTTATGAATGGTTTATCAAAACAGTTCCAAAGTTTTGTGTCTTTTTCTGTTAAGTCATACTGACTTTTTTTTGTTACCTACTGTATTTGTAATGGCATTAAGAGTTTTAAAATGAAAAAAAAAAGTAAACTAAAGATCCTGCAGAGAATATATAGCAATGTAGAACTGGTCAGCAGCAGGGGAAATCAGGGATATTAGGCCTAACCAGAATATTCCTAACTTTTATTTTTCAGTATCTATGGGGTTAGGAGAGTGCAGTAAATGTAAGCAATGTAATGTGAGGTAGTTTATGTGCACACTGTTCTTGCAAAACAATAAGCTCTTGAATGGACTGTCAGTTACAATTGCTTGATGTGCTCTAATCAGCCCATGCTTAAAGTTATAATCTAATAAAAATACCCAATTTAATAGAAAAAATAGCTACGGTATTAACAATCGAAGAGCTCTAGCTATCAATCAGTTGATGCAGACATATTGCTCTTTAAAATTATTTTTGGGGTGTACTGATTTGTGCACTCAGGCAGGGCACAAAAGAAAATGTACCCCAGCATTGCAATTCAAATAACTCAAGTATAGTTTTTTAAAGTAAACACAACTACTAAAAAGTGTCATATAAGCTTTAACAGCTGGTGATAATGATAGAAATTTCCTTGTCTGTACACTTTATGTTTTGGGGTGACAATGCTTTATCCCTGTCTCCAATATTCTCTTGCCTGCAAATCACAATGTTACATGTCTTCCCAAAGAGAAAGATATGCTTCTGTGATGATGCACATTGAAATATTACAGAATGTGCAGAAATATTACACTATTTTTACAAAAAATTACCTTAACAAAATTGCAGCCAGCAATAATTAGAAATATGCTCTGAGAAAAAAAACCTGCATGCAGCTGGTTATTAGTGAATGCATGTGCACTCAGGAACAGACTGTGAAAAATAAATAAGTTGTAGCTAGCACAAATTAGGAAATATGAGAAAAAAACATCCTGCTATGACTGCAGTGCATGTTGATAGGGACAGGCTGTGAAAAATGTCAATCAAAGCAAGCAAAAAATAGGAAAATCTTGATTGGCCTTCAGTGTGGCTGGATCTTGGGGCCCATCTACCAGACTAGTAAGGGGAACAAAAAGCTTAGCTGACAGGACTGATGATTTAGGGGACACATTAGCAGCTGGGAACTGGGGAAGAAGGTTCACCTTTGCTGTAGTAATCCTGGATTGAGCTCAGGTGGGTGAATAGAGACAGTCCAGAGACAGTATTGCTGTGCTAGGCAGAGCAGCCCAAACTCAAACAGAGGAAAAGAGAGCTGCTGTGTGCATTGCCAAGGCTAAGTGTGCCTTAGAATCCAGGGCCTTTTGCAGCTGTGCTGAGGATCAATATGCAGGGGTCAGGTTGATGTTGGAGCTGCGCAGAGTGCTCTGGACTGAGCGGTGCTTGCTGAGAGTCTGTCTGCAGACACCTACTGTGGCAGAACAAACAAAGGGCAAAGCCACAAGAAGAGGATCCCCAAGAAAGTGTAGGCTTGAGTGGGAAGCCCTAAACTGCCTTTTGCCTGACCTCAATCAGAAGCTGTAGCTTATATTCAATCTGCATCCATCCTGCCCATAGGAGGGGCCAGTGAAGAACAAATTGCACCTGGGAGGGCATCATTTGATCTCTAGTGTGGTGAGAGGCCAATGGGCCACCTCTATGTGTTAGCTGATTTTCATTGTTACCCTGTGCTGCTGAAAGTGGAGCTCTGCTAAAGGGGACTGCAAAGTCAATTTTCTCTCTCTCTGGATTGGAGATACTCTTAGTTGAGAGTGAGCACTTCACTGAGAGTTAAATGGCTGCAATGCCAGCAGAATTAAGCTAATGATTCACTAGCCGGTGGTTTAGTCAAGAACTGAGACTTTTAGATAGACCATTCTCTTGTAGTCTGTGGTCTTAATAGTTGAGACTGTTCTAACACTGTACTATTTTTGATTAACCCATGCTTCCCTTGCATAGATTTTGCCTGTTTCAATAAAGCCCATTCCACAGTTTCAAGTATGTTAATGATTGTCAGGTCATCACTGGGCAGGGCAGAAGGACCTATACAAATCCAGTGGATTCCGAGGGAGTAGCGCTACACTAAACTGTCCCTATGCACTTAATCAGCATCACTCCCTATGTTTTCCCTATCACAGCTAAGCACATCGTCAGCATGGCTGTTGGGAACCCTGCCTTTTTTTAGTTACTGTCTGGCACTTAAAGTGATACTAAGCACACACTGTTTAATTTTCATTATTCCTTCTATTTATGTATGTGGATGATGGCACTGTAATTATTATAATTTTAAAAAAATCTAAGTACATTTTTCCTAATTGACATACAGCTGTCACATGACCCAGATCTTTCCCAGCTTGTCTGTATGGAAACAGTGGCAGGAGGAGCTTCTAGTCCTCTGCTGCTGATCACAAGTTCAAAATTAAAAAAACAGCCTTTGGAATACAGGGTGAAAAAAATAAATAATGTCACTAAATTGCTTTAAAATTGGCATACAAACATATGTATTTTTTAAATCTTTTTTATTTTGTGGAAATAACATGCTGTGTGTGTGGATTTAAGCCAAGCACAGGCTGTGTTACACCCCCTCCAGCCTTTAATCTACATGTAATATCTTGCCCCCATTGTATTTAGCTGGTTAATGGGCATAGAGGAGGAGGAAGAGGTGAGCTGTCATTTCCCATTATACAGCCACATGTATGACTCAATAGTCACATGGACTGCTCAGATGTGATAGGGTGAAAATGCTCAGCATAGAAACTCACTGAAAACTGAGCATGTGCAGAGTTGCCATTACAGCTGCAAAATCACTAGCTGAACTGGGGACACGAACAGAAGGTGGAGATAGAGAGCAGCAGGCTAAACCAGGTTTTTGGCAGAATACAGAAAACAAATCTCATAGTGACTGAATGACTATGAACAGCATGTAATACAGCATTTATTGATAGTTTTTTATGATGTGGGTTTAGTGACATTTTAACAAAGCTACAATTATTGGCCATTCACAGAGACCAATAAACCAGACAGGGGTTTAACACTTTCTCACTAAAAATAAATAAATAAATAAATAAAGCTTGAGTTTTACATACACTTTAACTTTTTGAATTTCTGGTGGTAGTGAGACATCTTAGGAAGGTCCTAATGTGCAATCAAGATATAAAAAGTAAATGATCGATGTGTTATGTTCCTATGCATACTAGACAAATTAAAGATTTCTTGTTCAGTCCACACAAATAAATTACATTTAATATAATGGTCACTGGTTCATTTGTTTCCCTCTGAATGTATAAACTGTAAAGTGACAAGAATGATGGAAGAGAAGCATTATGGGACAGCTGGCTTTCAGTATGGTACAATTCGTACTGAGAGCAATTACAGTGTGGGAGACATACACATGCAGGTCAGTCTGTGGTTTAACTGATTACAAATGATCACATAAACTACACAAAATCAGCAGACCATGACGTTTATTATATAAGATTCTATAATCAATGCTCCGGTCATGAACACACTAGCCAAATATTTCTTTAACATTTGTTCTAACAGGCAGTGACTAATGGTTTTTTATGACATTTTGTTTTTCCAGTTCAGTTTTGTATCCTTTCCTGACATTTTGCTATTGAACACGTTTGGCGCTCCTGTCAAGCAATTGTCTAACTGAAAACGGAAAAGAGATGAAAGGACATAAAGAAGTGGCCTGTAAATATAGTTCAGGGCTATTTAAAAAGTCAAGTTTATATTATTTTTTTCTTCTAGTCTTAATTATTATGCCAAATTGTCGTTACCTTCATGTGAACAAGTATGAAAAACAGGGAAAAAAGCCTGATCTATATTAAAGTCAAAAGAAAACCAAATTCCTAAATAAATAACTTTGCAATCTTTTTTTCATATGGGCCATACAAGTAGATAAAAAGTGTTTATAGCATGCATGTGTTGCCTCTGGCTAACCGCTCTGCTTATTTACATTGGCTAAAGCTTCTTACCCAAACACACAGACATGCTTAATTCAACTTCCTTTAGTCATTGAAAGCTTTATTTTCTAAACACGGAGTACAATATCCTTCAGTGAGTGCACAGACACAAAATCCCCAGGTGTATGCCACATGGGGCATCCAAGTCTGCTAGTACACCAGCTCATAAAAGTCTGGGTCTTTCCTACAGTTGCAATGCAAATTAAGAAAAAGGAAAACCCCCCATGAAAATAAGTTATGCTTAATTATATTTGTGCAGTCACCTCTATACCTTACTCACTGCTTTCAAAAGCTTCAACTTAATGCACTAACACCCAAGACACACACGTCAGCCATTTTGTTAGACTGCCTTTCGTTTTTGAAGTTCTCATCCTGCACATTCCAAAATTACATTACTACAAAGCTGGTCATAGAAAACAAAGGGCAGTCAAGCATGCAGCACCAACAATAGCCCAGGAATCATTCTTTTGAATTATCTTTTTATAAATATCATAAATGTCTATAAATGGTTGTGGAAGCACACAGTCAGAAACCTCCAGGAAACCAATAACAATGGTCTGAAAACATCCAACCGCCCATCAGTTAGCAAATTTTTTTGGTATAGTCTGATGGTATCATAATTTGACAATGTACTTGTGGCAATTTCAGTGTTTGCCATAATAAATTACCATTCAATAAATAAAATTAACCTCCCTAGCGGTCTGATTATGTCCATATTTTTGTGCTCAAAGCGGTACATTTTTTTGCATGGAAATATGTATTTTTTTTATTGTAGGCTGTAATTTTTAGGAATAACTCAGTGAAATCTGTTCGAACAAGAGTCTAGTAAACATCCCGGGTAGGATAAAACTTGAAACACGAAATCATAAATTATAATTTAATAAATAATCATAAAAAATAATAATATAATAATAATAAATTTAATTCAATAATATAATCAAACCAAAAACACTGAAATTTGAAAGAGCGCCAAGTTCGCACATCACTGAGCAAAGTCGCAAAATCGTTTTCAGTGTCTGATGACGAATTTCCCCACGAATCATTATCACTCAGTTCTGCAAGTGGTTCTAATTTACTATCGCTGTTCTCTAACTGGTCTAAAACCGCTTTTGACCTAAAGGGACGCTTTTTGGACGCCATGGACGTTTCTCAGTTTCCAGGCAATAAGAACAGTAAAAATGCAGGCAGGGCACAGGACAAAGCACTAGGGACAACATGTATGTGAAATGCTTTGATACAGTAATGTTATACTATGTGATTTTAGTGTATTTAGTGAATGTCACTTTTTGTCATTTTCAAATTTCCCGCCTGTTCCGTCCCCCGTACATCCCGACACTCGCAGAGGACGGAACCCAGATTACAGATGCCGGCATCCGCCGGATTACATTGCCGGGGACACTGCAGGAGGGACATCGCGGAAGCGCAGGACAAGGTAAGTGATTGAGGGATCGCGGAGCAGCGCCGCATGGTAAGCCCGAGTGTAGCTTGGGGTTATCGCTTCTGGTACTGAAACTTTACCCCGAGCTACACTCGGGAATACCGCCAGGGAGGTTAAGTAAGGCCAGTCCTGGTAGTCTATCTTTAGATGGCACTGTACTAGAGCTTAAGTCTAAAAGGAAGAATCTTGAGGTGATATTTCATGCTAGTTTAACATTTGATCCACATGTACAAAATGTCAGAACATCTTTTTTCCACTTGAGAAACATTGCTCGGCTGCATCCTATGCTATTATACACTGTAGCTGAAAAGCTGATCCACACATTTGTGTTTTCCTGACTTGACTACTGCAATGCTGTACTCACTGGTGTACCTAAATCCACTATTTATCAACTTCAACATGTACAAAAATTCTGCAGCCAGAATTCTGACTAGGTCTGGTACAAGTGATCATATTACCCCTATCCTGGAGTCCTTGCACTGGCTACCCATCAGGTTTCACATAGATTTTAAGATCCTCTTGCTCACCTATGAGGCTCTTCATGGCTTGGAACTCCATTATCTTTCTGAACTTCTATCAACTTACTACCATCTTGCAACCTCTTCTCATACTCTGGTCTTCTGTGTACCGTCCATACTCACCTATACTCGATGGGAGACAGAGCCTTTTTTCTTTAGGCAAGCGTTCATGTAATTGTCCCTTTTTTACTTTATTTTATCCTGTGTATCTCTTGCATTTTCTTGTAAAGTGCTTTGAGAAGATACCTTTAAAGGCGTTATATAAAATAAAGTTTATTGTTATTACTTTTATTTTTATTAGAAAGATCATGTAAAATTTAAAAATCCACAACAATCTACTAGCTACTGCTGCTTTCTGGTTTTGAGAACAAATGAGTAAAACTGTAGTAGAAATTAATCAAGAACCACTACAACGACAATAAAAAGGCACATTTTTAAACTACCTCTATTTATATCTACCTCTTTAGGGTCACAATTAAAGGTAATTTGACTGGATGATTCTGCAGCATTTTCCTTAGTAATGCCTCACTTATCTGACCAGCAAGGTAGTGATACATGGAAACAAAGTGAGTATTTTCACTACTCTTCTTAACAAACCCAGATTCCATGTGTCACTCCCTCATTGACATTATAAGAGAGGCATCACTCCCTCACTGATGAGCTGATGAAAGGCTGCAGAATGTAAGTCTCCAATGAGGAAGCAAAATTTTGCTCATCCAGCTAGAGATAGAGTAACACATGGAAACTGGTGAACATTTTGTTTAGCCCTGTATAGAGCTGCTGTCACTGGTCACTTGCCGCTTACAACAGGATCAGTAGTGTGACAGAATGCTTACTTTTTTAGATTTCAAATTCAGGAAGGTTTCTTTTTGACTTGAGTGAGTAGGTGAAAAGTTACCTAAAGTATGACAGTTGCCATTTTGAGGTCAATCACCTCTCATCTAGTCAATGTCCACTGCTGTATTCTAGGCCCAGCACTGACTGAGCTGTTTAGCCTCCCCCCCCCCTCCATAGTTGTCATCTCTTCTGCCTTCAAACATTTAATTATACTTACTATATTAAACAAGCCTTCTTTTCACCCTTCTCTAGTTTCCATATACCTCCATCGTTTCTTTATTCCCATGGGTTTTTAAACAGCTTGACACATCTATTTCCCCAACTGGTCCTCTTCAGCCTGGTTTTAACAAAGAAGATTCACCAAAATCTTTACTCAATCAAGCAGGCAATGATTTTCACTGAGCTAAATCTAATGGTATTTTTTCTCTGTTTTTCCTACATGATCTTTCCTCTGATTTTGACACCATTGATCATCCCCTGCTACTACAAACCCCGTACTATATTTATATTCAAGTCAAAGTCTCATATCTATCTAGCACTGGATATAGGGAGACAGAATCTAAAGGATTCAACTACTTTATCCCCAGATAGAAGGTTTTACTTTTATGCAGAGGCTTGGGGATGGTAGAAGCAAGTACACTAGTGGTCCAGTGGGTTTTTCGTGGCTAAAAGAAGTACCCCTCTCAGAAGTCCTCAGAGCTTGGTGACCATACTTACTCACATGAAACCACTCATGCTCCAACAGTTTTTACAGAATGAGTATTTGACCTCACCAATGTTAGTGAGCATGGTAGCTACAATCTGAGGTGGAAAAGTTACCATGCACAATTTAGGGGTTTGTGTATTTTCTCTGATCCCAGCATTTCACCCTATACTGCTCATTTCCTTCTACCATCTGCATCCACCTTTACTCTCCACCAAACAGCCTTTCCTTCTGCAGTTACATTTCTCCTTTTCTATCATTACCCATGTACTACTCACCTTCCCTGCCTCCAGCAAAGCACCCCCCACAAACTGTTTTCCCCAGCCTTACTTAATAGACACAAATCAAATGAGACACAACCAAATGATCTTGCTGAATATTGATTTATTTTAGCTTAGTTTTAGTACATTACACTTCAGTGAATTCTGTTTATGTTTTGTTATCTTTTGTGAATTTTATTATCAATGTCAAGCTACTATAATGAGCAGTGATAGTTGTCGAATTATAAATATCTAACAGAATTATTGGAAACCATGCTTTGTAAATCTGGTCTAAATGGTGTGTGTTACAGCTGGAATGCTAGATTAGTAATTATCCAGATTTTTTTATTAAAACATGTAGAAAAAAGACACCTTTACTAGAAACTCTCTACTTGCAAAAAAATATAAGAGACAGAATACACTGGATAGTGCAGATAAAAGTACTTCCATAAAGTCTAATACATAGCTTAATCAGGGCATAAAACTAAGAAAATCCTCCAAAGGAACACCAGGTCACACAGGATTAATGCTGAAACACACACACAATCAACAACATGAGGAGAGGCAGGTAGTGATGGGACGAACACCCCCCTGTTCCGTTCGCGGTTGAACATTCGAACCTACAGAATGTTCGACCGCGAACTCTGAACACAAACAATTTACTGATTGGTATCTTACCGCATCTGAGTATATGGTAAGATACCGCTCAGTTAGTAAAATACCGCATGAGTTATATCATTAAGTCATGTGGCATTTTACTAGTGAAACATTCATTAATGTTTCAACGGTCAGTCGGTTTCCCCACTGACAGCTAAATTTAAAAAGAATTGTCGGCGTTGCCCGACAATTAAAAGAATGTAAAAAAAATGATGTGGGGTTCCCCCTCCCATCCATACCAAACCCTTCGGGTCTGGTATGAATTTTGAGGGGAACCCCCAAACCAAATTTTTTTTTAAAATGGTGTTGGGGTCCCCCCAAAATCCATACTAGACTCTTATCCGAGCATGCAGCCTGACAGGTCAGGAAAGGGGGGGGGGACAAGTGAGCACTCCCCTCCTGAACCATACCAGGTCACATGCCCTCAATATGGGGGGGTACTTTGGGCCATGGGGACTTCCCCCCAAAGCACCTTGTCCCCATGTTGATGGAGACAAGGGCTTCTTCCCTACAAGTGGTTGTGGGGGTCTGTGGGCAGGGGGCTTATCGGAATCTGAAAGCCCACTTTAACAAGGGGGCCCCCAGATCCCGCCCCCCTATGTGAATGTGTATGCGATACATGGTACTGCTACCCATTCACAAAAACAAGTGTAATGTAAAAAAGACAGGAGACAGTCTTTGACAAGTCCTTTATTAAAAACAAACCAAAAAAAAAATGTCCCCCAATGTAGATATAACGCCATTCACAATGCCCGCTGCTGCCGCTACCCGAAGAAAAAAAACCCCGATCCGCTCACGATGTTGGCTCCCACTGCCTGACAGCTGCACTGCAATGACAGCTCTTAAATACTGTCATGACGTCACAAGAGGGCAGGGGGTTCACCCCACACCCTTGTGATGTCATCCTGTGCTGTGATTGGCCAAAGCATTGCACCTGACCTGTGGTCAGATGCATTGCTTTGACCAATCATAGTGCACTGTCAGGATGCAGTGCATTGAGGGGGGCAGCGGGCGAATAGCCCACTGAACAACCGTATCATTCGTGTGTCCAGCGAACACACGAACGGTCAATGTTCAAATCGAACCTAGGTTCGACTCGAACATTCAGCCCAACACTATAGGCAGGAAGAAAACTCTGATGTGAACACTGGGAGAGCCTGAGTGAAGAAAACTACGAAACTACCCCAAGCTGGTGCAATCAAGTTTTTTCTCTTAATCAGCCTGCGAGGCTGAATGCAAAAAATCTAAACATGTATGGCTAGCAATAAAGGTAATTGCTTTCTAGAAAGTGATGTTTTCATGCTTGTGCTATATAAACAAATAAAACTGCATTGATATAAATTGTGCTCTATTACCTGCTCAAATAGAACCTTTAATAACACGATGGGTATCCTCAGCATGGCATTAATTTTTTCTTGTAGCGGTTGTAATAGGCCATATATAGCTCAATGCGATTCTCAGACTCAAATGTTCCCTTCCTCCTCCTTTGAGTCAAAAAACGCAGCATTAAGCTATATACGGATTATTACAACCACTTACAAAAAAATGTAATGTCCTAGTGGGAATACCTATCATGTGAAGGTTTTATTTAAGGGGATGATAGAGCACAGATTATAATTGGGGATGTTCTTTATATTTTGTATCAATTAATTTTTATATGACATTATGTTTTAATGAATTATTTAACTCAATGTACTAGTTATGCGACTAAAGTTTTTTTTTTTTAAGTTGTGACTATGTGATACCTTAAAAGTCCTGTCATCATAAAATTCTAAATATGTTTTTTTTAAAAATTAGGGATGTGGCTCAAGTATAAGAGCCTAATTTCTTACTAAGACTGCATTTAAAAGATGATGAACTTAATAATATGCATCCATGAACATGCTTGCCATAAAAAACATGAGTATTTTCTGTTTAAAGGTGATGCATATTACATTGCTCTTGAAATCAAAGAGGTGTACATGCACAGCATGTTTTTGCTAGCAATTAGCAAAGGTCAGTACATGTTAACCTATGCCTCTGAAGGGATAATTTGTTTCTTAAATTACTCAATCATCCATATTTATGACAGTATTTATGTTTGGTAACTATTTTGCCAGCTGAAGTGTGAAACACCACATTAGAGGGGCTAATAATAATTTAATGTTTTAAGCATTTAGAGCTAACAATGTATCAAATTATATTGACCCCCAAAAATGCCAGTGTTTCCAGATATTTTTTTGTAAAGATTATAGTTGTGATTGCTGTGCACCATTACCTCCACACTCCTTGATACATTTAATTTTTATCTGGATGTTGAACAATAGAGTTTACAATAAGAACATGATACATGTTGACATATCAGCATGGATGTTGCACTACTTCCTTAAACCGAGCTGATAATATTTCCCCCCTCATGCCCTCCTCCATGACTTTTCCATCAAAATCAATAATGCAACTATCAGTCCGTTCCCTCAAGCCAGGGTACTAGGTGTAATCCTGGACTCTGACCTATCCTTTCGGCCCCAAATCCAATTGCTGTCAAAAGCTTGTAGACTTCATCTCTGTAACATCTGTAAAATTCTCCCCCCACTGAACTAATGAAACCACCAAGCTACTCATTCACACCCTTGTTATCTTTTGCCTTGACTATTGCAGCTCCCTTCTAATAGGCCAACCTCTCTATCGGCTATCCCCTCTTCAATCTATCATGGATGCTGCTTCCAGACTTATCTATCTTACCAACCACTGCCCCTTTCTACAAATCCCCCCACTGGCTTCTGATTGCCTAGCGAATTAGATTAAAAATGTTCACAAGAATTTATGGACAAAACATGTAAATGGGAATTGTGTGACCTCCTTCCTCTCATCAAACCAGACAAAAAACAATTGATAAGTCTTGGGCAGCAAGTGGTTAGCACCGGCAGTACTAAGGTCATTGGTGCAAAACCTGCCTTGTATGTTGTCCCTGTGTCTGCGTGGGTTTCCTCCCATATTCCAAAGAAACGCTGGTAGGCTACTCAGCTCCTGTCTAAATTGGTCCTAGTATGTGTATGTATGAGTGAGAGTTATAGTCCTTAGACTGCAAGCTCCTTGAGGGCAGGGACTGATGTGAATGTACAATATATATATATTTAAAAGTGCTGTGTAAATTGTTGGCACTATATAAGTACCTGTCATAAATAAGTATAGGTATACGATATGCAATCCCAGGGTGACAAAGCTAAACTGTTTCTGAGGACATTTGCCAACTTGCTGCAACGTTTTTGTTCATATGTTACAGGTTTATTTGAGCATTTTACCAAGAAGAGAACATCCTTATTATATTATTTACATCTATTCTGGGGTGCATATGAAGTTTATGATGGTATAATCTGGTACAATGTATAGTTTAGAGACAAGATGTCTGTCCAAAAGGAATTATGTTTTGATTTACAGGATTAGTGATGAGCTGAATGTATCAGGGTTCTGCTTGGAATAGATTCAGCAATTTTACTGAAGGTCAGATCCCATATTCAGAACCTCATTGAAAACAATGGGATATTAATTTTAGAATGAATTACCATTTCTAGGCTATTAGGCAGGGGATTATCAATGAAGGACATGGGGAAGGCTACACACTGCCCTAGGGGGCATGTATCAAAGCAAAAACATTTTTTTCTAAATTTTGTCTGGTGGGGAACAGTAATATAAAAATTAAAAATGCAAGATTCCTTTAAGTAAACAGGCCTGAGGGATGCCCTCAATCTGCCTATGACGTTTTACAATGTATACATCATACTACAGCAAAACTGACATCTACAATGAAAACATGTGCCTCTAATTGACAGCCCCTGGCCAATTCCTTCTGTTTGTAAAAAAATGGGCAGAGATTCCCTTCATCTGTACCAGACCCTTTGCTAGTTTAGAGCCTGGTATACAGTAGATGTTAATGAGAGACCCCAACCAAAAAAAAAAAAATTAGTGGGGTTCTCCCTAAATTTTTGCTAGTTCACAATTGTTGCACTACCTCAATGTCTTCTTTTATGTGGGTCCTCATGTTACTGCACATTGTTGACATTTACAATTGACAGTACCGAGGACCCACATTCTTTTCTTTCTATACAGTATATTGAAATATTATTATTATACAGGATTTATATAGCACCAACAGTTTGCTCAGCACTTTACAATATAAAGGGAGACAATACATCAACAATACAGTTCAATACAAGAGGGATAGGAGGGCCCTGTTCCTTGGAGCTTACAATATATGCTGTTTCATTGGTTTTCCATTTGCCCCAAGTCAAAGTGGCCCACTGACATTTTTCATGTTAGCTAAGGTTTCCAAAAAAACTAAAACTTTGCCAGATACAATCATTACTGGGTCATTTGGTCACTGCATATAGGGTATACCAATAGGTAGAGCATTTTGCAGACAGATAACTTGGTCTACTATAGGTATCAGATCATTTCCCTATATATCAGAGTGACTGACTCTAAACAGGCTAATCCATCAATCTGGTTATTTTTTTCTGTACTTTAGCTTTATATGGATGCATCTGGATCTTGCAGAAGTAGGTGGTCATGGCTCAGCTGTTACTGCCATGGTTTTTCCTGTTAGCCTTGAATTTGAGCATTTTTGCCTTATTAATTATATGAATATACATTGAATGTATGCTGTCTTTTGTATATCAATAAAGCTGTGGCCTTGCCCTTCCACCTAATAGTTTCAATGTTTTTATTAAGCCAGATGAGGCAAGGTATTATCTGCTGAGTAATGTATGTTCTATGCCTATGCTTCTCAACAGTCTCAACAGTCACATTATTTCTTTGCTGTAAGGATAAAAGAAGCACAATGTTGTTTAAAAATAGTTTTCATAGAGTAGGAGTCTATTAGGGAAACTTTCTGGCAATATTTTATCATTAATTGCTCAGATGTATGAGCAGTAACAAAACTCTTTCACAACATGGTGACATTTACTCCTTGTATATACTGTATGAAGACTGTTAGCACAGGTCACAATGCACTAACAATATGCAGACGGCTACAGGAACATGGTGTACGCAGCTGTATTGTGTTACATGAAGAGCTGTTGTCCACATGGCTATTTTAAATTATTATTTGAGTATCCACACACATCCTTCATGTTTGCAACATTCACTTGGTGACCTAGCACATGGCAGCGTAAGGCAGCAATTGTGTTAAAGTGTCACACCCCATGTTTTCAAATCCTCAATAAAAAATATTTTTCCACTTGTATTAAAATTTGTAAAGCTACCACATAAAGCACATACTAATAAAGCTTTACTCTCAGATATGACAAAACTTTCAAAATTAGCCATTTAAGGAAATGGAGAAATTTACTATTATAAAATTAAAGTCCATCCCTGGGCAAAACATTACATCATGATGACACCCTCTTGAACTCTAGAACTCTTTAGGACCTTGTGAGGATCCCACTAATGGACTCCTCTGACCACATGACAGACCAAAACATAGGAGACCTAAAATTCTGTAATGGGTGATGGATTCAGATGTGTAAATGGAGCTTTTTAGCAGATTTTAAATAAATAAATCCTTTAGATTATGTAATATAAGAGACATGGGATAGTTATTTGTCTCGTTTTTTTTTGTTTTTGTTTTTTATATTGAACGAAGATTGGCTTTAAAGCCAATCCTGCCCTTTCTACCTGATCTTGGCACTCTCTAATTTTCATCTTAGACTCTAAGCACTACATCGAGGAGGTTGGGAAGGTATGGAGTATGCCACATACTCCACTCATACCTAGAAGTGCTGGGATTTCGTCTGCCAAGATGAGAGTGACAGGTTTGCTTCAATGAAGCGGAAACTTTCCACTCCACTCAAAGGAAACTCTCTACTAATCAACTGGGGGGGGGTTGTGTTTGGGAAGCAGAGCTTCCTTAAAATGGAATGTACAGTATATACTTGTAATCACCTCTCTTACAAATTAAAAAATGGGTTTATTCTTCATGCCCTATATTTGTGGGATTTTTAAATTGGAAATAATAACATAAAGACTTCAAGAGTATTTTGCAAAGGTATCTCTCCTAATTATTATAAAGCCACGGTGAATTTGTGAAAAAGTGGCGCATACACTTCACAGTGCCAAAACTTATCATGAAAAACACTGAAATAATAAATTTAAATTATCACCGTACTATCCCAACTTTTTATCACATATTCTCAAAATATCTTCCAGTAAAAAAAATATATTAATTAAATAAAATTAAGGTGACCAAATAATCAGGTGTTCAAATCAACAAAACAAATGCAGTGCTAAAAAAACCAAGTCCAGTGATATAAAAAAAAAAAAGAACAGTGAGAAAAATGTCCCGTGATGAAAATCATACAGTGGTAAAAAGCACACACAGTGGTCACAGTGCTCTCCCACTTGGGTGTGCACTCACCAGTATTATAATGTCCTCTGCCTTTGATATGTAGAATATAGAAGAGGGCTTCACCTGGTAAGTACTGGGAGTTTCTCAAACTTAGCTCATTCAATAAACAAATGCCAGGGTTATTCAGGTCTCCACTCCATTGTTACTCCATACTCCACCATATCATGAAAAGAGAGAAGAACAAGACCTGCTCCAATGGTGTGATACCCAAGATATATCGCTTTATTGCTACAAGTATTGCACTTACAATGTATAAAATGAAAACAAGCCCATAATGAAAGTAATAGTGATCAGCAGGGACCGCTTGGTGCTCTCACCACCTCCAGAACTAACGACAAGATGCCGTCGCGTCACTGCCGGTTATGGAGCCGCTTCACTTCCGGTTTGCGGCACCGTCACGCCCTGACGTGTTTCGTCATTCCCTGACTTACTCATAGTGTATGCGCCACTTTTTCACAAATTCACTGTGGCTTTATATTAATTAATTTTGATGATTATTTAGTGGCAGCAAGGGGTTTATATTATTTAAACATAATTTATTTAGACACAATTTTGCATCTAGCGCTATTTAGTGTTATCTCTCCAACTACTCTATTCAAGTGAAAAGAATTTTCCACAATAGGTAGACAGATACAATCTTAGCAGAGGATCAAACCCTTCTGTTTTTATATGCAAAACAACATGATGCATTTTGGCTGGAGTTGAGCTTTAAAGGGAAATAGTATTTGTAAGCAAAAATTATCATTAAGATTAGCAAGAAAGAGACAATGTGTGATTAGGGGTCAAGTTAGAAGTATCCACATTGTGGTACCATCCCAAACTTTCAATTTACTGCCCTATTTAGTCAAAACTTTTACTTCTTTAAAATAACCAAAGGTTTCCAAATGTTCTAGTGGTGGAGAGTGATGACTAAAAAATGCTTTACAAAGACAAAGAATGCAATGTTATGTGAGATAGGCTATCTTACCTAGTACCTGCATGACGGATATCAAGTCTTTCCTACTCTATGAATCATAAAAGCAGGAACAAAAGAGCAAGCATAAGTAACCACACCTAAGCATAAATATGGAACTATCTTGCTCAGGAAGAAGGGGACTTTATATGTACCTCACAATGGGATAAATATACAACACAAAACTAGTAAAAAAAATAAAATAAATAAATGTATCCAATTAACCATTTAAGGACCGCCCTATAACAGATATACTGCTACAGGGCAGCACCTGTGCGCAAAATCATGTATATATACGTGATTTTGCATTTCCGGGTAGGGGGTGCACACGAGCCGTGCATGCGTCCTACCCTCACTGCCATTCGCGGCCGCGGATGACAATCACCGGGCCCCGGTGATTAGCAAGCATTTCCGACGGGGAGGAAGATTGTTTTGTTTACAATTTATCTTCCTCCCCGTCAACTCGAATACACTGCTTAGGGTGGCTGTACACAGTACAGCCATCCCAATCTGTGTGCTTACAGTGAAGAACACCCCCCGCCCCCTAATATAACACACACAGCACACAGTTAACCCTTTGATCACCCCCTCACATTAACCCCTTCCTGCCCAGTGCCATTAGTACAGTGTCAGTGCTTTTTTTGTAGCACTGATCACTGTATTGGTGTCACTGGAGATGTCAGTGACACCAAGTTAGTTCCCCCCCCAGTGTCAGAATGTCCGCCGCAACCCGCAGTCCCGGTAGAAGTCACTGACCACTGCCATTACTAGTAGAAAAAAAAATCCCATTATCTATACCTCCATTTGTAAACGCTATAACGTTCCCGTAAACCAATTAATTTACATGTATTGTGATTTTTTTTTAAGCAAAGACATGTCACAGAATACATTTTGGCCTACATTTATGACGCAATTTGATTTTTTAATTTTTTTTTACTGGACATGTTTAATAGCAAAAAGTACAAAATATAGTTTTTTTCTCAAAATTGTTGGACTTTTTTTGCTTATAGCGCAAAAAATAAAAATGCACAGGTGATCAAATACCACCAAAAGAAAGCTCAATTCGTGGGAAAAAAGGGTATGAATTAATTTGGGTGCAGCGTTGCATGACCGCGCAATTGTCAGTTAAAGCAACGCAGCGCCGTAACACAAAAAATGGCCTGCTCATGAAGGGGGGTAAATCCTCTGGAGGGCAAGTGGTTTAAATAGACATTTTAAATAAAAACAATGTATATAATGTTCTAGCACCATCATACAGTCTTGTAAGTTTGTGATGAACAAACAATAGGTGGATAGGATCGACCAGTTTCACTGCATTTGCTACCTCAGGATCCACACTTGAGATGCAACACTAGAATTAATAATAAGAATCTAAACAACATCTTAATTTACACAGAACCAGGAACAAAAAAAATAAAAAATTATATATATATATATATATATATATATATAAAAAACAATAGCAAAGGTGGGGCTTGGAAAAACAAAGCAAAAGCATGTGTTGATAGGTGGAGAGCATTCCAAACCTGGGGACCAGAAAAAGAGGGAAAATGGGGAGGAGGGGAAAGCATCATTTTATAATGCACACTACTCCCTAAAATTAACTCCTAGTGCATGCTTTATCGAGAATTATCATATACTTTAGCTTTTTTATCGTAATTATAATACAGAGTACATTTGAAATTATTCTAAAGGATTAGTTCCAGAAATGTTTACTTATGCTGTGAACTTATGTTGTCAACAGACTCTCATTTACTGCCCTATTTAGTCAAAACTTTTTCTTCTTAAGTCCTCATGCACACTGGACATTTTTACAGCTGCTTATTGGCTTTTGACATTTTTTTTCTACAGCCAGTAAACTCCCCAGAATGTTATCCTATGTGTCTATGCACATATAGACTGTAATCAACGTTTTTTGGCAGGGATGTTTTTTGGCTGGAGAAAAAACCCAGAACTAGTGGGTTTCTAGAGGAGTGTTTTAGCTGTAAAAACACTCCAACGCTGAAAAACAAGGTAAAACATGGTAAATCGCGGCAAACCAGCATTTTTGGATTTTTTTTACTAAAAAATTATATTTTTTTGTAACAAAAAACTCTAAAAAATGCAACCGCGAAAAAACGCTGCAAAACTCCACTAAACGCTAACACAAAAATGCTAAAATATGCTGAAAGACTCAAGTTTTTAATGCGACTTTACACAGCTAACGTTACCAGCGTTATTAAAACACCCAGTGTGCATGGAGCCTTAAAATAACCAAAGGTTTCCAAATGTTCTGGTGGTGGAGAGTGATGACTAATAACTGCTTTAGAAAGACAAAGATTGCAATGTTATGTGAGATGGGCTATCTTACCTAGTACCTGCATGACGAATCTCAAGTCTTTCCTACTCTATGAATCAGAAAGCTTTAAAAAAAAAAATGCATGTTGATACTGGTTTTGTTCCTTTGTTGATTCAATCACTTAAGTTGTTTTGTCTATGATGTTTAAAATTAATTGTGAAGAATATCCAGTGTTCAGATGGTTATCTGAAAGAACCATTGTTACTTTACCCATTCAGGGCAAAGTCACAGGGGTTGATTTACTAAAACTGGAGAATGCAAAATCTAGGGCAGCTCTGCATAGAAACCAATCAGTGATCCAGATTTATTATCAAAGCTTAATTAAACAAGTTGTTGGTAGGAGCTTATTGACTACCATGCACAGCTGCACCAGACATTGCACTCTCCAGGTTTAGTAAATCAACCCCATAGTGTTTTTGCAAAATGGCCCCTCAGCACACTTGTCAGTATTCTCCCACTACCCTCCTCTCTGTCGCAGCCATCAACAATACTTGGCACTTCTAGGTATAGGCTAGCATGTTACCTACCCCTATGTGATGGTGCTCAGATCTAGTAGTCAACACCAGTCAACACTGGAATTTTACTGCCAGCTGAGATGGAGGAAAGAGTGGTGGGAGAGCCCTGGCAAGGTGAGAATTGTTGGGTTGGAGAGGAGGGCATTTGCAGTCTTTTTGCGCTGAATAGACAAGATAATGATGAGGTAGATTTACTAAAACTGGAGCACTCAGAATCTGGTGCAGCTGTGCATGGTAGCCAATCAGCTTCTAACTTTAGCTTGTTAAAAAATAAGCTTTGGAAATAAAACCTGGAAGCTTTGCAGAGTTACACCAGATTTTGCACTCTTCATTTATACTAAAAAACCGCCAATAACTCTTTAAAGTGTATTTCTAGCTACAACTTTTTTTTGTAGATTGTGATAGGGTAGAGAATGGTTAGGTGGTTAAAACTTCATTCAGCTTTTAATCATGATTTGCCATGTGTGTCCCTTTTGAAAGATTTCCCCATACTTCCTATGCAAGAAACACAACTATTTGTGAAAGGAAATCACTCCAAAGTATGGAAAACAACCTCTTAACTGGTGCTCCCAATGGACATTGTCACTAAGACAAATAGAGAAGGTGAATAGTTCCTTCAGGGACACAAACGGCAATTTCAACCTCATAGGCCTTGAACCATTGCTAATCCTACCAAAACTACAAAATATGTTTGGTTACATATCAATAATTCTTCTGAAAATAAAAACAGCAGCATAGCTGTCAAACTGAATATCTGGATTCAATAATTTTCGAGTCACTAATCCAGAAATAATCCAGCACCAGTATGGAAATCATAAATTCTAAACTCGATTTCTGCATACTTGCTGCATTCATGCCAATAAGCTTTTTTACAAAGAATGGATAGCAATTGTAGCCCATATATCTCTCTCATGACATTTTTCCTTTAACCACTGGTTAACCACTTCAGCTCTGGAAGATTTTACCCCCTTTATGACCAGAGCATTTTTTTGCTATTCAGCAGTGCACCACTTTACCTGGCAATTGCACGGTCATGCAACACTATTCCTGTGCAAGCAATAAAGTAGTTTATACGGATGTTGGAGTTGCCAGCCACATTTTCTGTTGCATTGGACTTTAGTGAATTGGGGACACTCAGTGAGCCAGAGCACCCGTTTTCTGGATTCCATATCTGATTCACAGATCTGTTACCTGTAGTGGGTGCTGCACATGTTCTCATTTCTTTTGCTAGTATTTGATCACCACTGGAATTTTTTATATATATAAATGAAAAAAGACCAAAAATTTGTTATGAATTTTTTTTCAATAAAAAAAAACAAAAATTAAATGTCTTCATAAATTTAGGCTAAAATGTATTCTGCTACATCTTTGGTAAAAAAAGAATCTCAATAAGTGCATATTAATTGGTTTGTGCGAAAGTTATAATTATAGCTACAAATGATAGTATAAACTGGAATTTTTATTTATTTTTATACTAGTAATGGCGGTGATCAGTAACTTATAGTGGGACTGTGTCAGTGCGGCGGGCAATCTGACACTAACTGACGCTGGCTGAGAACTGAATAAATAACACTGACATCTCCAATGACACTCCAATGATCAGTGCTGATACTACAAACTGTCACTAAACTAATGACACTGGCTGGGAATCAAAGGGTTAACTGTGTGCCTAACAATGTGTTATGTGTAATAACATGCTGCTTTTATTAAGCAATGTAACTGTTTTATCTCCCTGCTTTGCATTCAGAGCCCTGTATTGTTAGTAAACACAGGGCTCTGAACTGTCATTCACAGATCAACAGGTCCCGGCCATAAATCATTGGCTGGGACCTGCTGATCAGTTTTTGCTGTAGCTAATGACAGCACAGAATGGGCATTGGGCATGCGTGCCCCCTACCTGGAGATGCCAGATCACGTATATGTATGTGGTCTGGCGCAGCAGGGCCACTCTGTAGTAGTAAAACTGCAGTAGGCGGTCCACAAGCAGTTATATAGAATATAGTCCATCAGGTATTTTTTATCAAATATCTGAAGTTGTTTTTAGTTTACTTGACACAATCTGAGATGTGAATTTTGACATTTGAAATGCATGTTATGCCACATGTTGCTAATTATTTTTGATGCATATTGATTTAGTAAAACTTGCCAAATATGTTCTGCAAAAAATAAACAAATACATCAACAAGTAATTACAGTATCAGCCACACAGAGAGTTTATAGTGTTTGGTAGAAATGTATTGCCTGCGCTCTGTCCATTTGAATTGCTATGAATCAGGAAAAGCAGTAAGCGAACACAATTACTGTGCTTCTAAAAATACAATGAGGGGAACTTATCAAAACTGGAGCAGACAGAATCTGGAGCAGCTGTGCATGGCAACCAATCAGCTTGTATCTTAAGATTGTTCAATTAAGCATTGAAAATCAAAGATAGAAGCTGGTTGGTTGCCATGCACAGCTGCTCCAGATTTGTGATAAATTCCCATCAGTGTATCTAGTGATCAAGTATGGATGTCATATGTAAATGTAGCAATAGTTACTATCAATGCAAACACGGTCTTTAAAACATTAAGTATTTTTTTTTACATTAGGCTGTATACATTTTCGTACATCAAATGAAAATCAAAAGCAAAATGATGCGGAGCAGAAACCAAAAAGACATATTACCTGCTGAAGCTCTTGTGAATTGTTATGGTGTAAAGCGGATTGTACTTGTGTCTGATTTAAGCAATACAATATAAAGAGGTCAGGATTATATGGATTAAAATGTCTTAAGGAACTGTTTGTGCTGCCCATAGCAATCACTGAGCTTTTCCCATTTGTTTTTAACCTGTGTTGGCAGCATGAAAGGGAAAACTTGACTGACTGCTTAAAGCCCTCTTGTTATAATATCTTGATCTGTCTATAACCCGCTGTACTGGCTAAGAGCTATTAATACCATCTTTACCATTCATAGTCATTATTATTATTAAATGCACAAAGTCAAATCAATAAATAGAATTATTAATGCAAGTGTCCAAATGTTTGCTGGTTTCAAGCCTTCTGTAATCTCCTGGGCAACAGGATACCGACCAGAAGAAAGAGAAAAAACACCAGAAGCCAGCCAGCCTCTACTGCATGCACATGTGCTTCCAGGGACATACTGACAGGGGGAACAGAAGAATGACCTCATCAGTGTGATGTTACTACTTTATTGTCATATCATCAGCCTAAGGTGTCTTTTTGACCAAGTAGAAGTAAATATCATTGTTGTGCTGTCTCTCAAGGGTGGTTGGCTGTTTGGCTAAATGGAATAAGATCACATTTGGCAAGTAAATTGGTCCATATATTGATATATGTGACTGAAGTTGCCAATTTATTTGCCAGGTTGCGAGGTACAGTATCAAAGGTTATAACGGCACATACGGTTTCCGAGAAAACGTTGTGTGATAAGCACAAGCCTGGTCAATATGGTCAACTGACCAAAAGAGACAAAAGGACATTGCGCAGGATTGTGAAAACAACTGCTTCAAAAGTGGCTGCAGAGCTCAATCTTCATGGGACCTTTGATACTGTACCTCGTGACGCGGCAAATAAATTGGCAACTTCAATCACAGAGGCACCAGCTAAGCGGGCACCAACAATTTGCCCTCTTTGAAGCACAGTAAGCTCTGGCACCACTCTGTATTACTAGCAGCGCACACAGTGAATGATGAAAGTAAGGCTTTCTAACCATTAGCTAGGTGTCTCATCACTAAGCTGAAGCAAAAGGGTATTACATCACTTTTGCTTTCAACATGAAACATGTCGTCACTTTCACACCTGCACATCATGAAATGTTTCCATTTTTTGCCTAACCCCAGTATACCTCACAATAAAAAACATTAACAGTAATTCTAATACCATAGTGTCAATGAAAACAGATAAAATTACAATGGTGTCCTGTGCTTACATACAAAAATGAATCCAATAGTGATACAAAATGTTATAACAGATGTAAAGATGTAAATGGAAGCAAAGAATCCAATTCAATCTTTCATTGCTCTCTTCTGTTAACAAATATCATGCATCTTGCAACAAAAATCCTGTGATAAATGTCCTCTTGTGCACTGCCCCAGAACAATCGACGGTGATCCGTTTCACCAAAAAGATCAGATCTGCATTCACCAGACTAAAATGCCTTTCTTTCTCAAGAAAAGGCGCACAAGTTCAAACTGTCTCACAAGGAATTCTCCTCTGTCAGCATGGATGGCTGCTCAGGACTTCAGACTGCAGTATCTCCTCTCCTCAATAGAGTTAAAGCAGGCTCAAGCTGTCACTCAAGGAATACTTCTCTGCCTATGTGGATGGCCATTCCAGACTCCAAAGGAGGATGATTCATCCACATATAGAAAATTATCACATAGTGTAATAAATTTGTATAAAGTCATTATTTAAAACAACTAATTCACTCACAAGTGACAAGTGAATAAAAGCAGGCATCAACCATTAGGCTTCCACCCACACTGTCACTTCACGTCAATTCGTTTCATCACCATGGTGACTTCCAGAGGATTGTTTCTTCATACTTTCCAAGTGTTAAACATAGAATGTGAGTTCCATAAGTAGGCATATATCAATAACTTGTAATTAGACAAAGCAAAGTCAGGACCTTGGATTTTCTCTCACTTTCAGTCCTGGTATCAATAGGACAAATAGAGATATAGGACACATAGAGAATCATCCCAAATGAGGACCCAAAAAGTAATTAAAACATGATAGGTTGCTAACCCTCCTCTGCTCTAAAACTGGAAAAAATAGTTTGAGTTTTAGACTTACATGCATGGCCAAAAATATTGCCACCCCTGCATTTCTGTCAGATAATGCACCATTTCTCCCAGAAAAGTGTTGCAATTACAAATGTTTAGACATTCTCATGTTTATTTTTTTTTTGTTTGAATTGGTATGACACAAAAAAAGGAGAAACAAAAAAGCCAAATCTGACACATTCCACGCATAACCCCAAAAATGGACTGGACCTCAATTTAATATTTGGTAGCATGCTCCTTGGAAAAAATAACTGAAATCAATCGCTTCCTGTAACCATCAATGAGTTTCTTACACCTCTCTACTGGAATTTTGGACCACTCTTCTTTCGCCAACTGCTCCAGGTCTCTCAGATAGGAACTATTCCTTTTCCAACTGCTGTTTTGAGATCTCTTCACAGGTGCTCTATAGGATTGAGATCTGAACTCATTGCTGATCAGTTCAGTACTCTTCAGCGCTTTGTCTGAAACCATTTTTAGGGTGCTTTTTGACATGCGCTTTGGGTCATTGTCCTTCTGTAAGACCCATGACCTCTGACAGAGACCCAACTTTCTGACACTGGGCCCTACATTGCACCCCATAATTCTTTGGTAGTCTAAAAGATTTCATAATGTCATGCACATGATCAAGACATTTAGAGCCTGAAGCATCAAAGTAATCCCAAAACATCAGTGAATCTCCACCATTTTTGACTTTAAGGACTATATTCTTTTCTTTAAAGGTCTCATTTCTTTTTCTAAAAAACAGTAGAATGATGGTTTTTTCCACAAAGCTGTAATTTTGTGTTGTCTGTCCACAGCACATTCTCCCAATAGGATTTTGGCTTCCTCAGGTAAGTTTTGGCAAACTCCAATCTGTCTTTTTTATGTTTCTGTGTTAGCAGTCGGGTACTCCTGGGTCTCCTACAATAGCGATTGCGACGTATAGTGCGAGCTGACATAGTTGTAACCTGTGCCTGAAGGTAAGCTTGAATTTGTCAGGAAGTTGATCGAGGTTCTTTATCCATCTCTCGTACAATCCTTCATTGCAATCTTTGCTCAAAGGTTTTCTCTTTCATCCATATCCAGAGAGATTAGCTACAGTGCCATGGGCTGTAAACTTCTTGACAATGTTGTGCACAGGAATACAGTACACAGGAACATTAAGATCTGTTAATTCATACAGGTGACTTTAATTACAAATTACAGGAGCATCATAAACTTGGAATGCAATTAGGTCTTACATATTTGAGAAGGTGCCAATAATTTTGTCCAGTCCATTTTTTGGGGTTATGCATTGACCTTTTGTTTCTCTGCTTTTTTGTGTCATACCAATACAAACAAAATAAATAAACATGAGAATGTCTAAACATTTGCAATTGCAACAACTTTGTGTGCGACGTGGTGCATTATCGGACAGAAATGCAGGGATGCCAATATTTTTGGCCATGACTGGATATTAATGCTTGACCATAGTTCATGGGTTTACTTTAAGCAGGTTAGTCATCAAAATAGATAATAGCTTCTGATTGTGAAGTCTTCTCTTGATTGTTGACTTTGACACACATACACCTACCTCCTGGAGAGTGTTCTTGATCTGGCCAACAGTTGTGAAGGGTGTTTTCTTCACCAGGGAAAGAATTCTTCGGTCATCCACCACAGTTGTTTTCCGTGGTCTTCCGGGTCTTTTGGTGTTGCTGAACTCACCGGTGCGTTCCTTCTTTTTAAGAATGTTCCAAACAGTTGTTTTGGCCACGCCTAATGTTTTTGTTATCTCTCTGATGGGTTTGTTTTGTTTTTTCAGCATAATGATGGCTTGCTTCACTGATAGTGTCAGCTCTTTGGATCTCATCTTGAGAGTTGATAGCAACAGATTCCAAATGCAAATAACACACTTGAAATGAACTCTGGACCTTTTATCTGCTCATTGTAATTGGGATAATGAGGGAATAACACACACCTGGCCATGGAACAGCTGAGAAGCCAATTGTCCCATTACTTTTGTTCCCTTAACAAGTGGGAGGCACATATGCAAACTGTTGTAATTCCTACACCGTTCACCTGATTTGGATGTAAATAGCCTCAAATTAAAGCTGAAAGTCTGCAATTAAAGCACATCTTGTTCATTTCATTTCAAATCCATTGTGGTGGTGTATAGAGCCAAAAATGTTAGAATTGTGTCGATGTCCCAATATTTATGGACCTGACTGTATGTTTGTTTGTTTGGCCAGGTACTCAGCGGACATAAGTGACCTTCTATGCCATGTGTGGTGTGGATGAGCATTGGGCACTTGGGTGGCTCAGTATGGCAATGACTTTAGGCTACTTTTGTTGACTATGTCTTGGCTCCAAATCTGCTCGACTGCTGCTGTTTATGATCTCAGTTTGTGTGCTTACTCTACATTTCTTAGCTTACCCTTATGAGGGAATGACTTCCTTGTTAAGACTGGATAATCCTGAGCTTAAGCTCCTGGAGATACCCAAGTATTAGCCCATGCATATAAAGCATCATCAAAACTTGGCTGCCAAAGGTGAAACATGTCATAGCTGTGGTCATTTCATCTTAACAAGGCCTGACACAGTATTCTTTACTATGATGTCCACATGTATTCCAAGTAGTACCATTTGACTAATATCAATACACATTTCTTTCAGTTCTAATGTGAGAAGTAAAAAAACTGTAATAGTATAGCATAATAGCTTATTATTTGACTGACTAATACCAGGGCATAGTGCCTGTCTATCATTGTGAATCTGTCACCAGTGCTAAATATACACCAGCTTACCATAAACCCTTTTCTGAACAAAGGGAATAATAATAATATTTTTTATCATTATTTTTATTTAAATAGTTTGCTACAAAAGCACCATTATATTATTCCCATGAGCCTTTTAAATGTCTGAAAATGGACATACAAGTACACAGGAGTTCAGGTACTATAGCTGGCTTCTGTGTTCACCAATATTAGCCCCCTTTCCAATAAGTCAAGCAGGCCTACCAGTACTCGGTTACCCCCAGGTCTTATACACAATGTTATAGTGCCTGGCTACCATGCTGGGGACGTGAACTGAGCACAGCAAACAGGTACCTGTGGTTGGCAGACTGGCAGAGTGGTTAAATGACAGTCCAGGTACAAGGTAGCCAAGGTTCAAAGTAGTCAGGGTCCAATCCGTAGTCAAAAGGCAGGCAGAGTTCAAAGAATAGCCAATATCCAATCCGAGGTCATAAACAGGGGAATCCAAACAGCAGAGCAGGACAGAGAGACATGGAGCTTGAACACCTATTACACACGCTATGACAAGCATGATGGTGCGGATTTGGCTGGTGTAAATCAAGTTTGGTCTCCACCCAGAGACTGGCCACAGCAATCACCTTGCAGGGGGACAGACAGACAGGGAGAATGTATCACAGCCAAAACTAGGATGCTGAAATGAGACAAGCAGCTGTGATGAAGCAAAAGTGCTAGATGCACCTGACATTATTTTCTTTAAAGCATGTACAGAAAAATATTGTCAGCGCTGTGTGGATGCATCAGTCCTCAGGAAGTTGTGCATATCACAGATGCTCATCAGTCATCAGGCAATATGAACCGGGAGCATGGTATAGATTGTGGTTACCCATTGGGAGTCCAGAGGGAGTTGGAGGTCTGTGAGTGCAGGAGAATGTAAAATCCCTGTGAAGTTGAGGTAAACTAGGTTGCCATGATTGTTGGGGTAGTAGTAGTCTGTATATTCTGTTCCCAAAGTATGCATATATTTCTAGCACAGTGTTCCCAAGCAAGAATCCTCAGGAATCACTGCTATGTCATAATAAAAACCCTAATCATTTAAGTTGCATTTCTGGGAATATACACTATATTGCCAAAAGTATTGGGACATCCCTCCAAATTATTCAATTTAAGTGTTCCAATTACCTCCATGGCCACAGGTGTATAAAATAAAGCACCTAGGCATGCAGACTGCTTCTACAAACATTTGTGAAAGAATGGGTCGCTCTCTGAAGCTCAGTGAATTCAATCGTGGTACCGTGATAAGTTACCACCTGTGCAATAAGTCCATCCATTAAATTTTCTTGCTACTAAATATTCCACAGTCAACTGTTATGGTATTATGACAAAGTGGAAGCAACTGGGAACAACAGCAACTCAGCCATGAAGTGGTAGGCCACATAAAATGACAGAGCGAGGTCAGCGTATTCTGAAGCACAGAGTGTGCAGAAATTGCCAACTGTCTGCAGAGTCAATAGCTAATGACCTCCAAACTTCATGTGGCCTTCAGATTAGCACAACAGTGTGCAGAGATTTTCATGGAATGAGTTTCCATGGCCGAGCAGCTGCATCCAAGCCTTACATCATCAAATGCAATGCAAAGCGGTGTAAAGCACGCCGCCACTAGACTCTAGTGCAGTGGAAACGTGTTCTCTGGATTGACGAATCACACTTCTCTGTCTAGCAATCCATTGGATGTGTCTGGGTTTGGCGGTTGCCAGGAGAACGGTACTTGTCTGACTGCATTGGGCCAAGTGTAAAGTTTGGTAGAGGGGAGATTATGGTGTGGGGTTGTTTTTCAGAGTTTGGGCTTGGCCCCTTAGTTCCAGTGAAGGGAATTCTTAAGGCGTTGACATACCAAGACATTTTGGACAATTTCATGCTCCCAACTTTGTGGGGACAGTTTGGGGATGGCCCCTTCCTGTTCCAACATAACTGCACATCAGTGCACAAAGCAAGGTCTATAAAGACATGGATATGCGAGTTTGGAGTGAAGGAACTTGACTGTCCTGACCTCAACCCAAAAGAACACCTTTGGGATGAATTAGAGTGGAGACTGCAAGCCAGGCCTTCTCCTCCAACATCAGTGCCTGACCTCACAAATGCGCTTCTGGAAGAATGGTCAAACATTCCTATAGACACACTCCTAAACCTTGTGGACAGCCTTCCCAGAGGAGTTGAAGCTGTTATAGCTGCAAAGGGTGGGCCAACTCAATATTGAATCCTAAAGACTAAGACTGGGATGCCATTAATGTGCGTGTAAAGTCAGGCGTCCCAATACGTTTGGCAATATAGTGTATATTAAAGGTACTGATCAGTGTTAGATGATCATCTCCTGATCTGCTTGATTTCCATGAGCTTAGGCAAAAATCATTATTAGTAAGGGCACCTTGTAACAATCCTTAGAGATTATTGTCAGGAAAAGACAGTTGCCGATTTGTGCCGATACCAGCCAATCTATTTCTTCAGATCAAGCATAAAAACAGTGTCAATTCAATGTTCAGAGTTCAGACTGTGAGTTATGTCAATCAGAAGCAGAGCATGCAGGCAGGAATGCTAAAGAGTGCATGATTTCACATCAACCATGGCATTCAAGAGGGATCACACTTTACAGTAAAGGAGCTGATAGACACCCTTGTGTAATATCACTGTCCTGTCTGTATAGAGTGTTAGCTCCTCACACGCCTTTCATTAATGCGTTCATTTAACTAGTGCATTGAGAGGCTTTTGATTATAGTTATGCCTATGCTGTTGGTATTGTACCCACTCGTCCTCTGACCTTTGTGACACCCTTCACAATTCTTAGAGTGTGGTCCTCTTGGCCCCCACCATTTACTGGGCTTTATCGTCTAACATATTAATATCGCCTATAGGGGACACCCATTGAAGTTATATTGTCTTCTTTGTTGCCCTCACACCCTGAGGCCCTGTTTTCCGTAGCTGCTGCCCCCCCCTTTTCTTTTTTTTTCATGGGGATGGCTCTGTGGAGGTTCCCCCCCCCCCACGACTCATCCTAACTATGGAAGGCCACCCTCTTTTTCCCTGGCAGGGATCCCTGGTCCTCATGTTGTGCCTCTAGCACTAAGGTTCACCTACTCCATTTAACCACCTCCCGCCCACCATATAGTACAATGACGGGTGCAAGGTGGTTCCCTTGTTCTGGGAGGATGTCATATGACGTCGTCCCATTCTAACAGCCTATGCGCGGCTCTGGGAGTGCGCAGCGTGGCGATCGGTGGTGCGCTGTGTCCCTCGGACACAGCGGATCACCGATCAATGGAAAGAGCCGAAGATGGTGGCTCGGTCATGTGATCAGCTGTGTCCAATCACAGCTGATCTCATGTAAATAGGGAAATGCTGGTTATCGGCATTTCTCTCCTCACGAGCTGTCACGCTGACAGCTCGAGAGGAGAGGAGAGCTGGTAATCGGTATCCCTCAGAGGGGACATGTGCACTGAACATCAGAACACTGATGATCAGTGTGCCCTGATAATTTCTGTAGCCCCAGCAGTGCCAGCTGTCAGTGTCCATCAGTGCCAGCTGTCAGTGCCCATCCATGCCACCTGCCAGTGCCCATCAGTGCCACATCAATGCCACATATCAGTGCCTACCAGTGCACATCAATGCCACATATCAGTGCCCATCTGAGCTGCCTTTCAGTGTCACCCATCAGTGCCAGTCAGTGTTGCCTATCAGTGTGCATCAGTGCCACCTATCAGTGCCCGTCAGTGCTGCCTATCAGTGCTGCTTAACAGTGCCACATAACAGTGCCAGTCAGTGCCGCCTATCAGTGCCAGTCAGTGCCGCGCATCAGTGCCACATCATCAGTGTCCATCAGTGCAGCCTACCAGTGCCCATCACTGCAGCCTCATTAGCGCACATCAGTGAAGGAGAAAAATCCCTTATTTACAAAATTGTATAACAAAAACTAAGAAAAAACTATTTTTTTCAAACTTTTCAGTGGTTTTTGGTTTGTTTAGGAAAAAATAAAAAACCCAGAGGTGATTAAATACCACCAAATTAAAGCTCTGTCACAAAAAAATGATAAAAATTTCATATGGGTACAGTGTTGCATGACCGCGCAATTGTCATTCAAAGTGTGACAGGGCTGAAAGCTGGAAATTGGCCTGGGCAGGAAGGGGGTATATGTGCCCTGTAGGCTAGTAGTTAATAATGTTTAGTTTTTATGTGGTTTGATGCCTAGTGCCTTACATGTGTTTTTGTATCCTTATTATATAAAAATGTAATTTAATATGGGTATTTTGAAGTTTATGATATTTATGCCTACTGTGGCATTGGGAACACATCTCAGACCTTTGCAGCGTATTTCTTTAACCTTCCCTTTCAAAACTGGTTCCACTTCTATCTGATATTTAAGCATAAAAATACCCACAGATTCATCTCAACTTTGTTTGATAAACTTTCTGCCCTTACTCCACTGGACTCAAGCGGACTTATCATCTTATGCTACCAATAGACTGTCCTGGCTGGGTAGAGTAAACAATCTGAAGATGGTTGTTCTTCCCTGCTTCTTATATCTATTTCAAATTATCCCTATCTGTCTCCCTTCTTAATTTTTTTTTTTAAATTATGCCATCTATTTTCTGTTTTTATCTGGAATGCACGACGTCCCAGAATTTGTTGGACTATCCTCTCTCTCCCCAAAATTAAAAGGAGGAGCGGGAGCCCCTGACGCCTCTCTACCACAAAGCAGCTGTCCTTATTCAAATTCTAGACTGGTTCCATAACTACCCATCTAAGCTATGGGTCGAATTAGAACAACTCATGTGTCCTATTGATCTCAAAGCATTACCTTGGACCCCATGTTCTTGGTGCCCCAACCTCAGTGATCTCACTAAACATACTCTCCGTGTATGGGAGCACAGGATGTCTACTTACAGCCTTTCCAAGTATACAGGACCCATGACTCCTTTCTTTGAGACCCCAGCTTCCCCCCCACCCCCCCGTCTCTCTCTGCTGCCAGTTGCGGAGCTTGGAACACACAAGATCATAGGAGATTAGCCCAAGTTCTTTGAGCAGACCCATCCTTGTTGTCGATGACCCCAGGCACGTTCCCCCCTCCAGCTTTGTTCACCTGGTTACAGAGACAACAAATAGTGTCTTATGTTCCTTCTTTTTTCTCTGTTTCTGACATTCTCACTTCACCAACAGCCTTTGAATCCATCCTGCTCCAATCTGAACCTCCCTCCCATGTTTCCCAACTATACCCAATTTGTCTCTGCGTATCCTCACCCAATCTTCCTCCATATACCCATGCCTGGGAGCTTACTATTTCCCCCCCTGGACTGGCCAAAAATTTTCATTCTGACCCATGCACTCTCCCTAGCTACCAAAACTAAGGAAAAGGTTTCAAGTTGATCACTAGATGGTACAGATGCCTGTCGATTCTTCACCGGTTCGAACCTTCCATCCCAGATACTTGCTGGTGTTGCCAATGCTCACAAGGTACTCTGCTACACATTTGTTGGACTTGTCCCCCTATTCGGAAACTCTGGCAATATATTTTTTATCTCTACTGCAAATTGATGGCAACATCTATTCTCCCTTCCCTGGAGATAGCCTTCCTCTCCATGATGCCTGGACCCCTAAAATCAGTGAAACGAGACACCTTGAGACACCTTGTGGCCGCAGCCAGGGCAGTCATCCCTCGCCACAGGAAATCAGCTACTGTGCCCTCCCTATGGGAATGGGTTAATGAGCTGGAATCTATACATGACCTGCAATTCCTGTTGGCACGGTAAATGGGTAAAGAGGATCTGTTCTCTTCCATCTGGACTAGAGATGAGCGAATTATTCAAAAATTCGGTTCGGCTGATTCGCCGAATTCGCCGATTAAATTCGCTTCCTGCCGAATATATTCGCTGCGAATTTAACTTATAAAAAGGGTGTTTCTAGGCTTCAGAGAGCCTTTATATTAGTGCAGAACACTGTACCTTTAATTTAAATGCCCTTGGAGTCTGCTGGGGAAGAGAAATAATACTGTCAGTCAGTATGACATGCAGATGAGTGCCGTCGATCTTAGAATCACCGCACACTTCACTCATTTGGGCAGTCACGGGGCCAAAACCAGAGTGTGGAGCCACAGTGTGGCGGTGGAGGCAGCAGCAATGGGAGGCCATACAGCACCCTATGACAAAATGGAACCCACCAGCAGTGTGAGGAGACCTGAAAGTGGCACATGGCAGAGTGTGGCGATGGAGACAGCAGCAATGGGAGGCCGTACAGGGACCCATGACACACTCTGGACCTGGCAGCAGCATGAGGAGGCGGTACAGGGGCCCATGACAGATTACGGGCCTGGCAGCAGCATGAGGAGTCGGTACGGGGGCCCATGGCAGATTACGGGCCTGGCAGCAGCATGAGGAGGCGGTACAGGGGCCCATGGCAGAGTGGCGGAGCGTAAGCAGCTAAAATTGAAGGCCATACAGAGGCCTATGTTAAAAAGTCCCCCCAGCAGCAGCGTGGGGAGACGACTATCAAGAGTCCAATGGCAGAGTGGCGGAGCAGAAGCAGCTTCAATTGAAGGCCATACACAGGCCTAGGTTAAAAAGCAGAAGCCGTCAGCAGCGTGAGCAGACGACAGAGACACATGGCGCAGGGTGGCGGTGGATGCAGCAGTATTCGGAAGCCAAACACAGGCCTCGGTTAAAAAGCGGAAGCCGTCAGCAGCGTGAGCAGACGACAGAGGCACATGGCGCAGGGTGGCGGTGGAGGCAGCAGCAATGGAAGGCCATACAGCACCCTATCACAAAATGGAACCCACCAACAGTGTAAGGAGACCTGAAAGTGGCACATGGCGCAGGGTGGCGGTGGAGGCAGCAGTATTCGGAAGACATACACAGGACTAGTTTAAAAAGCAGAAGCCGTCAGCAGCGTGAGCAGATGACAGAGACACATGGAGCAGGGTGGCGGTGGATGCAGCAGTATTCGGAAGCCAAACACAGGCCTCGGTTAAAAAGCGGAAGCCGTCAGCAGCGTGAGCAGACGACAGAGGCACATGGCGCAGGGTGGCGGTGGAGGCAGCAGCAATGGAAGGCCATACAGCACCCTATCACAAAATGGAACCCACCAACAGTGTAAGGAGACCTGAAAGTGGCACATGGCGCAGGGTGGCGGTGGAGGCAGCAGTATTCGGAAGACATACACAGGACTAGTTTAAAAAGCGGAAGCCGTCAGCAGCGTGAGCAGACGACAGAGGCACATGGCGCAGGGTGGCGGTGGAGGCAGCAGTATTCGGAAGCCATACACAGGCATAGGTTTAAAACTGGAACCCAGCAGCGTGAGCAGACGACAAAGACGCACATGGCAGAGGATGGATCTGGCAGCAGTATGAGAAGGCGGTACAGGGGCCCGTGGCACAGTGTGGTGATGGGGGCTACAGCAACTGGATGCCAGAAAGTGGCCGATAGGGCTATATACTGCATGACTACATAGGTGGTTTTTATAGTACTTTATTTTGGCCTCCCTCTCAGCAGGTGTGAAAAAGGCCACCATTTTTGAACGGTAGCGAGGGTCCAACAAGGTGGACAGCCAAAAGTCATCCCTCTGTCTGATGGTTATTATTCGGCTGTCGCTACGCAAGCAACTGAGCATGCTATGGGCCATTTGTGCCAAGGAATGCGAGGGACTCCCTGCCTCCATCTCCACAGCATACTGCCACGGTGCGTCTGGGTCCTCTGTCTCCTCCTCCTCCTCTACCAGATGCTCCTGCTCCTCCACTCCTGTCCGCTGAGTGGAAAAACCACCCATTTCACTCAATAATTCCTGAGCACAAATGTCCTCCTCTACCTCCTCCTCTTCTTCCTGTCCTGCCCCCACAGGGGTCATGTGGCGTTGAGATCTGTGCGCCACGTCTACCGCACCCTGACCAGCCATTGTTAACAGCATTTGTTCCAGGACGTGCAACAGAGGAATGACGTCGTTCATCCCATAGTCCTGCCGACTCACGAATAGCGTGGCCTCCTCAAAGGGCCTGAGCAAGCGGCAGGTGTCACGCATGACCTGCCAATGGCTGACATCTAAGTTACACAGGGGAGTACCTTTATCCGCTTGTAACATCAGGAAATCGGTGATGGCCTTTCGCTGTTCGTAAAGGCGGTCTAACATATGTAGGGTTGAATTCCACCTTGTTGCAACGTCGCAGATCAGGCGATGCTGTGGAATTCCGTTCTGCCGCTGCAGCTCAAGGAGGGTGTGCTTTGCGGTGTAGGAATGGCTGAAATGCATGCAAAGTTTACGTGACATTTTAAGGATGTCTTGCAGTGGGATGGTGGATTTTAGGAACCGCTTGACAACCAGATTGAACACGTGAGCCATGCATGGCGCATGGCACAACCTTCCTTGAGGCAGAGCAGACACCATGTTCTTTCCGTTGTCGGTCAACATGGTTCCGATTTTCAGTTTGCGCGGAGACAGCCATCTGTCGATTTCTCTGTTCATTACACTCAGAAGTTCCTCCCCTGTGTGACTACGTTCGCCAAGGCATACCAGGTGCAGCACAGCGTGACACCGTTGCGCCCTGCACATGTGATATGCCGGTCGGGTAATGGGACTTGGCACGGGGGTGGCGGCTGAGGACACGGCGGAAGAAGAGGTGGTAGAGGCGGACATCTTTGCTGGACCAAGGACGTGCAAACGTGGAGGCAAAAGCGGCGTGACCTGTCCAAGTTGCTGGTGCGGCTGTGCCGGCACCACGTTCACCCAGTGGGCCATAAATGACATGTACTGTCCCTGACCGTAGTTACAGCTCCACACGTCGGCGCTGCCGTGCACTTTGGCAGAGACCGACATGCTCAAAGACTGGCCCACCATCTCTTCTACATGTGAATGCAGGGCTGGCACTGCCTTTTTGGCGAAGAAATGCCGGCTTGGCACTCTCCACCGCGGCTCGGCACAAGCCATCATTTCTCGGAAAGGTGCTGAGTCCACCACTTGGAAAGGGAGGGACTGCAGCACCAGCAACTTGGACAGGAGGACGTTCAGCTTCTGCACCGTCGGGTGCGTGCTCGCAAACTGTTGTCTCTTGGAAACGGATTCCAAGAAAGACTGCTGACAGAATCCGTGAAGAGGAGTAGCAGGAGAAGGAGCATCTGAACGAGCGGAAGATGCCAACGAGCGACAACTCCCCTCAGCAGAGGTGTTGGAGCCTTGACTGGCTGATAGAGGGCGATTGACGTCGGGTGACAGAGCAAGTAACGGAGCGGGTGATGGAGCGGGGGCTGGGGCAGGCAGAACCGCCGTATCTTTATCACGGTTTTCCCAGGCCACCGAATGGCGACGCTGCATATGCTGACGCAACGCTGTAGTCCCAACATTGGCCCCCTGGCCACGCTTGACTTTCTGGCCACATAGTCGACATACGGCTACGTTTACTTCCTCGGGCGGCGTGACGAAAAATTGCCACACCGCCGAGTAGGAAACTTTGCCCCCGCTACTCCTCACTGGCTGACTGCTACTTCCTCCGTGCACACCGGCACCACTACTGGCCGTGGTGGTAGGCTGCAGTGGAGCTGGTGCTCTACTCCGTGGCCGTTTGGCTCCACTGACACTGCTGCGACCCTGCTGCCTCCTGGGCAACCCACCGACTGTTTTGCTCACTGGCAAGCTGGCACCCTCTTCTCCTGATGATGCGGAAGCAATAGCCTGATGACGACGAGGCTGCCAAGTGCGATCAGCCTCATCATCATCAATTAGGGTCTCCGCGTCACTACTAGCCCCCTCGGCTGCGTGTGGGTCAGGAGACAGACCTGTCTCTAGACCGGCTACCGAGCCACTCTCCTCACCAGTACTTCTTCGCCTGGCTGCTGAAGAGGCGGATGTCTCCCCCTGTTCCTGACCGCCCTCTGTTAGCCCTTCCTCACTGTACAGTGGGGCTGAGCCCACAGCATGCGATACTTCGCTTGGTGAGGGAACACCAAAGGACAGGGGCAGGTCGAGGACACGTGATTTCAGTGGGCTTGCTCCCGGGCCATGCCAACTAACGGTTGTGTCTGACGTACCCACCGACCGTTGGCTGTAGGTGTCAGAGGTGACCTGGGAAGAGGAAGACGACCGAGTCAACCAATCGATGACGGCAGGGTTGTCGGTGGAGACACGACCGCTGGATGACACCGGGAGCACTGGCCTCTGGCTGCGACTAGTGCTGCCTCAACCCCTTCCTCTGCTGCCACGTCTGCTCGCTCCTGAAACTTTGCCTCCTCTGCCACTCCTCTGCGTGTTGTCTGACATACTCTTTAATTCAATAAGCACCCCAAAAATAAAACCGGATTTAACTCTTTGAACGTACAATAGTGGTTGTGAAGCAGAAAGTCAGTTTATTTAGCACAATCGGTCAATTGCAGCTTGCCGTTGGCTGGAAACTGTACGTTTATGTCACTGGAATGCACTAATCACCCAAAAAATATTACCGCCACCCGGCGTGTAAATGGATCTAACTCTTTGAACGTACAATGGTGGTTGTGAAGCAGAAAGTCAGTTTATTGTACACAATCGGTCAATTGCAGCTTGCCGTTGGCTGGAAACTGTACGTTTGTGTCACTGGAATGCACTAATCACCCAAAAAATATTACCGCCAGCCGGCGTGTATATGGATTTAACTCTTTGAACGTACAATAGTGGTTGTGAAGCAGAAAGTCAGTTTATTGTACACAATCGGTCAATTGCAGCTTGCCGTTGGCTGGAAACTGTACGTTTATGTCACTGGAATGCACTAATCACCCAAAAAATATTACCGCCACCCGGCGTGTAAATGGATCTAACTCTTTGAACGTACAATGGTGGTTGTGAAGCAGAAAGTCAGTTTATTGTACACAATCGGTCAATTGCAGCTTGCCATGGCTGGAAACTGTACGTTTCTGTCACTGGAATGCACTAATCACCCAAAAAATATTACCGCCACCCGGCGTGTAAATGGATTTAACTCTTTGAACGTACAATGGTGGTTGTGAAGCAGAAAGTCAGTTTATTGTACACAATCGGTCAATTGCAGCTTGCCGTTGGCTGGAAACTGTACGTTTCTGTCACTGGAATGCACTAATCACCCAAAAAATATTACCGCCAGCCGGCGTGTAAATGGATCTAACTCTTTGAACGTACAATAGTGGTTGTGAAGCAGAAAGTCAGTTTATTGTACACAATCGGTCAATTGCAGCTTGCCGTTGGCTGGAAACTGTACGTTTATGTCACTGGAATGCACTAATCACCCAAAAAATATTACCGCCAGCCGGCGTGTAAATGGCTTTAGCTCTTTGAACGTACAATAGTGGTTGTGAAGCAGAAAGTCAGTTTATTTAGCACAATCGGTCAATTGCAGCTTGCCGTTGGCTGGAAACTGTACGTTTATGTCACTGGAATGCACTAATCACCCAAAAAATATTACCGCCACCCGGCGTGTAAATGGATCTAACTCTTTGAACGTACAATGGTGGTTGTGAAGCAGAAAGTCAGTTTATTGTACACAATCGGTCAATTGCAGCTTGCCGTTGGCTGGAAACTGTACGTTTCTGTCACTGGAATGCACTAATCACCCAAAAAATATTACCGCCAGCCGGCGTGTAAATGGATTTAACTCTTTGAACGTACAATAGTGGTTGTGAAGCAGAAAGTCAGTTTATTTAGCACAATCGGTCAATTGCAGCTTGCCGTTGGCTGGAAACTGCACAATCGGCAAACTGCAGCACCAACTGTGCACGACAGCCACCAAAAAAAAAAAGGGTGTATGTCACTTTAAATTTTCGATTCTTTGATAGCTGTGGCCCTGAGTAACGATTCTGTGTCCCTGAGTAACGATTCTCTGTCCCTGAGTAACGATTCTGTGTCCCTGAGTAACGATTCTGTGGCCCTAAAGTCTCTGTGGCCCTAACTCTGTCCCTTAATACAGACAGGTCTGTCTCTCTTGAATGACCGGAGGCTAATGGAGAATTCTAAGATGGCCGCGATTTATAGCTCCACCATTACACAGTGCTGGCTGGCTGCTGATTGGCTAATGCGATCACATGTCATGATTCATGACTCATGAATGCATTATGGGTCAGCGCGCCTTGTCTGCGCGCCTTCCCAGAGATCCCCGCCCCATCTTCTCTGTCCATTTTCTCCTGTCGCCACACGTCGCCGCCATTTTTGGGAAAATTCGATTCGTGCATCCGAAGTTTGCTAATCTTCGGATTCGTCGCGAATCGAATTTTTCCAAATCTTCGGAACGAATTCCACTTTGTCATGTTCGATTCGCTCATCTCTAATCTGGACCCCCTGGACCATGTTCCGACACTCTATCAAATTCCATTCATGGGTTGCCTTCTCTGGTGCAGCCATGGTGGAGCAAGTACTCCATCCTCTCCTGCTCTTTACTTGTTTTACATTTCTCTTTGCGCGTCTCTCTTTAATATAACCATTTCACCTGTTATAATTATCATCCCTATTCTATAGTCTGAGATGTGTTCCCATAACCTCCGATTTGTATGTGTTCTTCTGGGGCCAAGAGCTCGACAGTCACTTACTCACCTATGTATACAATACTTCACCTATTTCAGCTGTTATACATCCTCTTTTAATTTTGTAAATTCATGTTGACACAACATGTATGTATCGTAGTCCCACTTCAACACAATGTTGTTTGGATTATGGTATACAATATGCCACCTTTCTTTATCTGTTCAATTTACCTGTATTTCCTTGTATTCTATGTTTCTAAAAAAATTACAATAAACTCAGATTGAACTAAAAGTGAGATCCCAAATAGCAGCACTTTCCTATGGAGGCCTCATCTGGACCCATTCACGCAGACCCAGTGGTCGGAAAGGTGGTGGGGTTGGTTTGCTTCTATCGCCATTGAGCACCTTCCAAGTCCTCCCTAACCCTCCCTCTCTATCCTTCTCTTCTTTCGAGACTCACTGCATCCAGCTGGTCTCTCCCATTTCTCTGAGGATTGCAGTGATCTATCGGCCGCCTGGACCCGTGTCCCACTTTCTTGATGACTTCTCCGCCTGGCTATCCTACTTTCTCTCCTCTGAACTACCCACTATCATTCTTGGAGACTTTAACATCCCTATTAATGTCAATAACCCGGCTACATCCCAACTCTTCAACATAACCTCATCTTTTGCATTAGCACAGTGTATACAGTCCTCCACTCACTCTGATGGGAATACATTAGACCAGGGGTGGCCAACCTGCGGTTCTCCAGCTGCTGCAGGACTACAAGTTCCATCATGCCTCTGCAAGTCAGTAACTTCCCATCTTTGCAATGCCTCATGGGAAATGTAGTTCCACAACAGCTGGAGAGCCACAGGTTAGCCACCCCTGCATTAGACCTTGTCTTCTCTCATCTTTGTACTCCCTACAACCTCACAAACACCCCATTTCCTCTCTCTGATCACAATCTCACCACCTTCACAGTCTCCTCATCCCCAAACACCTATCCCTCCAAGCAGCAAACAATTACAAGCAGAAACCTCCGTAACTTGAACCCTGCTACCTTACACTCTGCAACTGACCATCTCTATGACAATATCTCTCCCCTGTCCTGCCCTGACCTGGCCACTGCTGTCTACAACAATTCGCTTTCATCCGCACTAGACTCGTTTGCTCCCCTACCAACACGAAGCATCAGGCCCTGACCGTCACAACCTTGGCAGACTGACCACACCAGAAATCTTAAACGACATAGTCGTGTGCTGGAGCGATTGTGGCGTAAAACCAAATCCCGCCAAGCGTTCACCCGATATCAATCTGCTTTCTCAACATACACTTCCTCCCTTCATGCTGCCAAACAAGCCTACTTTGTCAATCTTATTAATACCTTCTCTTCCAGTCCTCATCATCTCTTCTCTACTTTTAACTCTCTACTTTCTCCGCCTCCACATCCACCCAGTACCTCACTCACGGCTCACGAGATTGCAAATCACTTCAAAAACAAGATTGACGCAATTCGTAGGGACATCGCCACTGCACAGACATCCACCCCACTCAGCATTCCTTATACTAAACCTCCCTCAACACTTTCCTCTTTTGACCTCGCTACTACCGAAGAGATCACTAAGGTTTTCTCAGAAGCCTGCCTCACTACCTGCCCCTTGGATCCTGTCCCCTCACAACTACTACGGTCACCCTCTTCTTCCACCCTATGCTCCCTCACTCACATCTTCAATCTTTCCCTCTCTACTGGTGCCTTCCCCTCCCCTCTAAAGCATGCGCACATCACTCTCATACTTAAAAAGCCCTCCCTGGACCCCACCAACCTGAACAACTTAAGACCCATCTCCCTGCTGCCATTTACCTCTAAACTCCTAGAACGCTTAGTCTACAATTGCCTGAGCTCCCACCTCACCGACAACAACCTTCTCGACCCTTTACAGTATGGCTTTCGTTCTCTACACTCCACTGAAACTGCCCTACTAAAACTCACTAATGATCTACTAACTGCTAAAACCAATGGCCATTACTCCGTACTCTTACTACTTGACCTCTCTGCGGCTCTTGATACGGTTGATCATCCTCTCCTCCTCAAAAAACTCCACTCTCTTGGCCTCAGAGACTCTGCCCTCTCCTGGTTCTCCTCCTACCTATTGCAGCGCTCCTTCAGTGTTACTTATAACGCTGCCACCTCCTCTTCACTCCCTCTCTCTGTAGGGGTCCCTCAAGGTTCTGTCCTTGGACCCCTTCTCTTCTCCATCTACACTTCCTCCCTTGGTCAACTGATAAACTCCCACGGCTTCAATTACCATCTCTATGCTGATGACACACAAATTTATCTTTCTACCCCTCACCTCACCCCTTCAGTCTCCACTCGCATCACTAGCCTACTAAGTGACATATCGGCATGGATGTCACTCCACTTCCTCAAACTCAATCTTTCCAAAACTGAGCTCTTAGTATTCCCCCCAGCCCGTACCCCCTGCGCTGACTTCTTAATCAAGATAGATAATACAATCATCAGTCCCTCCCCTCATGCCAGGGTACTAGGTGTAATCCTAGACTCCCATCTGTTCTTTCAGCCCCAGATCCAATCGCTGTCCAAATCTTGTAGACTTCACCTCCGCAACATCTCCAAGATACAACCGTTCCTAACCTCGGAAACCACTAAGCAACTTATTCACTCCCTTGTTATATCTCGCCTCGACTATTGTAACTCCCTCCTCATTGGCCTACCTCATCGCAGGCTATCCCCTCTTCAGTCTGTCATGAATGCTGCTGCCAGACTCATCCACCTTACTAACCGTTCTGTATCTGCCACCCCTCTCTGCAAATCCCTCCACTGGCTTCCCGTTGTCCAACAGATAAAATTCAAAACACTAACAATAAACGTATAAAGCCATTTATAACACTGCCGCAAATTACATCACCGATCTTGTCTCCAAATATCACTCAAACCCTACTCTCCGCTCCTCGCAAGACCTCCTACTCTCTAGCTCCCTTGTCTCCTCCTCCCATGCTCATCTCTAGGACTTCTCCAGGGCTTCCCCCATCCTCTGGAACTCTCTACCCCAATCTATCAGACTATCGCCTACTCTGCTCACTTTTAGGCGATCTCTGAAAACCTATCTCTTCAGAGAAGCCTATCCTGCCCTCAGCTAATACTGGAATCTTCTACTCTTCCAACCACTCCATCCCCCACAGTTACTACCTTTTGTACCACTAACCCCTCCCTCCTAGATTGTAAGCTCCAAGGAGCAGGGCTCTCAAATCCCTCTTGTATTGAACTGTATTGTCTCCTGCTATAATGTAAAGTGCTGAGCAAACTGTTGGCGCTATATAAATCCTGTATAATAATAATAATAATCCAATCAGGTAAGTAGATATCACACATGGGATGGAGAGCCCACTGTTCCCTGGAGTGTGAATTTTCTGTTTGGAGGGTTAGTGTGCATTTTGGAAACTGGTTAGTGGTCTTTTGGATAATTTTATTAGTTCACTGAACAAATCAGGTTCATCTGCAAAGCATATACTATAAACAGTTGCTTAAAGTTAACTACTAAGATTTGCTGCACCTTTGACACGTGGAAACTTTTTTGCTCTACCCTTATGGCCAGCAAGGGCATGTACTACACATAGCCTTGAAAAGCACTGGTCTATGCATTTGATTTCAAGCACACAAGAACATTATATAAATTTGAAAAAGAAGAAGCTTTTTTTACTTTAAGGCTCAAAAATTATTTCAGTAATTAATTAAACCTACTGCGTCCTATGTAAAGGCAAAAGGAATATACATATTCACAACTAGCCTCTCCCTATACAGTTGTAATCCTTATGTTATGTAGAAGTAGGGATAGGTCACAAACACTCTGACTCATTCACTTCTAGATATGTTTATTCCTGCTGAGCACAGTATACTGATTTATCTCAATTACTGCAAAGGAAGCAGTTTGGCCTATTTACAGTATAGATTGAGTTACACCCCCATGCTATTGCTCACATGTTTTGTCAGAAACAGCTGTCCTCTCTTCCTCTAGAACTTTTCACAACTTAATGTTGTTTCGCCATATAATTAACTAAATTACACCTGATAATAGCAACTTAGCAACACTTTACATCTAGTATTTACTGCTACTCTAGTTACATGTTTATATTCTAACAAAAGGCTTTGTGTAAAGCCGGCAATCCATAATCACAGCAAAGTAATACAAGTACAAAAGAGATGACTTATCTTTAGGAAATCAAACAGTATACCAATGTCAAAAGCTGTTATTTAAAAAATATTTAGGAATTATACTTCAGTAAAACAATAATGTTCCAGTGATTAAACATTGAAGATTGGAAAAATATATTTTTTCTCAGTATAAAATGATCTACAATATCTCTTTCTAAAACATATGCTTAGGGTATACTGCTGGCCATTTAACTATATGTAGCCCAGTAATTTCTGAGTTTAGAAGGAAATGCTGTACCCCACAAAATATTAGGAAATAAGGTTTTGAATTCTTTTAAATCTACCTCTTTATAAACCTCTTTTAAAATCTATTGTTTGGCCTGTTGTGTTCCTGTCAATAAAGCTTTAGAGGCCCTACTCTCCCTGTTGAACATTTAGGGGTAGATTTACTAAAAATGGAGAGTGCAAAATCTAGGGCAGCTGTGCATGGTAGCCAATCAGCTTCTAACTTCAGCTTGGAAACTGATTGGTTTCTCTGCAGGGCTGCAGCAGTATTTACATTCAGCTATGTTAGTAAATCAACCCCTTAACATATATATGGTATTTTGGAGACTGCAACAAAGCCTGTATCCATGATAGAAAGATCTCATAAATGAACTCTAAACAAGATAGCATGCAAGTAGGTGATTCCACCCACAAGACACTACCTTGGAATTAAAGTGGTTCTAAAGTCTCAAGGTTTTTTTTACCATCATGCATTCTATGCATAAAGGTAAATAACCTTCTGTGAGCAGTGTCCCCCTCCCCCCCAATCCTTACCTGAGCCCCCTCCGATCCATGATGTTCATAATAGCCTCAGATGTATAGGGACTCTCCTTCCTCATTGACTGAAACAGCAGCAGGAGCCAGTGAGCCAATGAGAAGACAGCAGGGGGGGGGGGGACAAGCAGTGGTTCAGGAGCAAGCACATAGCAATGCCCCCAGGACAATACATTTTCCCTGGGGGCACTGCTTGAGAGGGAGGAGCCAGAGTGCTCTCTGGGAGTCTGAAAAAAAGAGGATCAAGGCAGCTGTGTGCAAAACCACTGCAAAGAGCAGGTAAGTATAGCTTTAGTATCACTTTAAATATATTTTTCGGGGGGGGGGGGGATAGCCATTTGAACTAGCAGTCCTGAATGCGCACATGGATAACGTAGCATAAAGAGCTGAATGGGCTATGTCCTTAAAGAACAGGTGAGCAATAAAGATGAAATGCCATACTTTACAGCAGAGATGAACAAGGGGTTGAAAGTCAGAACACGGAGACTTAAAACTTTCTGATGCGCTGACCTCTCCTTGTTATCAATACAGTTGCAAGAAAAAGTATGTGAACCCCTTGGGATTACGTGGAGTTTTGCATGAATTGGGCATAAAATGTGCTCTGAATGTCATCTAAGTCACAACAATAGAAGAACACAGTCTGCTGAACATAATACTACACAAACATTAGATGTTGCCATGGTTTAATTGCACATAACATGTAAACTTTCACAGTGCAGGGAGGAAAAAGTATGTGAACCTTTGGACTTAATAACTGGTTGACCCTCCTTTGGCAGCAATATCCTCAACCAAACGTTTCCTGTAGTTGCAGATCAGACCTGCACAACGATCTGGAGTAATTTTGGACAACTTCTCTTCACAAAACTGTTTCAGTGTAGCAATATTCGTGGGATGTCTGGTGTGAATCGCTCTCTTAAGGTCATGCCACAGCATTTCAATGGGGTTGAGGTCAGGACTCTGACTGGGCCACTCCAGAAGGCGTATTCTGTGCTGTTGCAGCCATTGTTTTGTTGAATTACTTGTATGCTTTGGGTCATTGTCCTGTTGCATCACCCATCCTCTGCAGAGCTTCTGTTGGCGGACAGATGGTCGTACGTTTTCCTGCAAAATGTCTTGATAAACTCTGGAATTCATTTTCCCATCAATGACAACAATCCGTCCAGGCCCTGAGGCAGCAAAGCAGCCCAAACCATGATGCTCCCTCCGCCATGTTTTACAGTGGGGATGAGGATTTGATGTTGGTGTGCTGTGCCTTTTTTTCTCCACACATAGTGTTGTGTGTTCTTCCCAAACAACTCAATCTTGGTTTCATCTGTCCACAGTATATTTTGCCAGTAGTGCTGTGGAACATCCAGGTGCTCTTTTGCAAACTTCAAACGTGCTGCAATATTCTTTTTGGACAGCAATGGCTTCCTCCGTGGTGTCCTACCATGTACTCCATTCTTGTTTAATGTTTTCCTTATTGTAGATGTGTCAACAAATATGTTAGCATGTGCCAGAGATTTCTCTAGGTCTTTAGCTGACACTCTGGGATTCTTCTTTACCTCATGCAGCATTCTGCGCTGTGCTCTTGCAGTCTTTTTTACAGGACGACCATGCCTAGGGAGAGTAGCAACAGTGCTAAACGTTCTCCATTTGTAGACACTCTGTCTTATCGTGGACACATGAACATCAAGGCTTTTGGAGATACTTTTGTAACCCTTTCCAGCTTCATGCAAGTCAACAATTCTTGATCGTAGGTCTTCTGAGAGCTCTTTTCTGCGAGGCATGGTTCACATCAGACAGTGCTTCTTGAAATCAGTAAACCCAAAACAGGTGTGTGTTTTTTAAGGGCAGGACAGCTGTCAGCAACACATCTAATATCATCACACTGATTGGAGTCAAGGTTGGCTCACTCCTGGCTCCAATTAGCTCTGGGAGAAGTCATTAAGCTAGGGCCTCACATACTTTTTCCTCCCTGCACTGTGATTGTTTACATGTTATGTGCAATTAAACCATGTACACATCTAATGTTTGTGTAGTATTATGTTCAGCTGACTGTGTTCTTCTATTGTTGTGACTTAGATGATGTTCAGAGCACATTTTATGCCCAATTCATGCAAAACTCCACGTAACCCCAAGGGGTTCACATACTTTTTCTTGCAACTGTATGTTTGTAATGAATGGTATCTCACCAATTTTAGACATTAACAGTCACCATGAACTGATGTACTGATTTGTTAATTCATACATGGAGGTTTAGAATAATTTTACAATACCGCTTTGAGGAATGAGTGACAAGGACAGTGTATATTGTGCATTGAACTCTAGTCAACATTTCATAAGGTTGTCTTGACAACTGTACTAAATATGTTAATTATCATACAGCTTTAGGATGAAACAAGGAACCTCACAACTACAAACTATGACCAAAATGCAAACAGTAAGCAATCACATTAGCACATAAACAAAATAAAGCTTACTTCTTTGTGAGACCTGCACAAATACTGTATATGGAATATAAAAACATTTATTTGGCATGTCTGACTAGTGTAGAATCGAGCCAACAAACAGTTTGCTTTAGAGATGATCAAGATAGTAAATTGTCACTAAGTTATACTGTACATTTATGTATCTTCATTCCATGGACATTAGCCCAAATGCTAGCCAGAGATGTTATAAATAAATTGCCTATGAACTAGCTTCCCAATGGATTTAATGCACAGTGTTTACAGTAATGAAACTCCAATGATGGCTGTGGGTGCTACTGGTTGGGCTTATTGGCAACTCCATCAAAGCATCAAGGGGATTAAGGAAACTGATGACAGAAACACAGGAAGTTTCCAGTGGCAATGCTAGGGTCACATGGAGTTGGTCAAGAGATAGAATGAGAACTCAGTTAAGGTCAAAGGACTTCAGGCAAGGACAGGACAAGACAAAAGCATATAGGGAGAAAGGACAGGAACCATACATGACATACAAAAAAATATGCTGCAATCAATTGTCATAGATCTATTTGTTCCTACAGTTATGTATTGGTCACTTCTACAGAAAGAGCAATGCCGCAGTCTAAGTACGTTCATATTTCATTATTATTTTTGTACTTTTTTGGTGCCTTTTTGCTATTTCTTTTGCAGTATAGCATCACAACATGAAGGAAAATGATGTCCTAGTGTCGGGAGCATGTAGCGCTCCTGCGCCATCACAGCTGCTGGTCTCATTCCAGCATCCCGGTTTTGGTTGTGATACATTCTCGGTCTGTCTGTCCACCTGCAAGGTGATTCATGTGGCTAATCCTGGTGGAGACCAAATCTGATTTAATCCAGCCAAGCCTGCAATCCCATGCTTGTGATATTGTGTTTGTTACATGTGCTCCAAGCTCCCTGTTTGTCTACCTGCTCTGCTAGTTTGGATTCCCTCTTTGATTACCTTGGATTGAATACTGACTATTTCTGTACTCTGCCTTCCTTTTGACAAAGTGCTACCATGTGTTGGGAGAAAAAATTTGTTTAAAGTGGTAGTAAAGCCTAACTCTAACTATTCTTGACCTCTTCCTGTCTGGCCCACCTCTCCTTTAAACAGTTTGGAACAGCCAGGGAGCAGGAAGATTTGGTGATCATGTGACCACTGTCACAATGGTCACATGATCAGAAGTCAGTCCCATTAGTCAGGCCTACTAATCTTTACCCCATCTTTATACTGTCTTTTTTGCAGTAAGCACACTCTCACCATATAAACATTGGCTGCCTAGGGTTGCAAATATGTGCAGTGTGTAGGCATTAAATGCCATCCTTTTGCCACCACACATATATGTTAGGCAATCTAAAAGAAGTTAAAAGCATTCCTTCCCCCATTTCCTCCTACCTATCCTGCATACACTGTATGAAAAATATTTTTTCCAGTGCGGTGATGTGATTCAGCTGCTCTGGGTTTCTGTGTATGGGGGCACTTGACAATGAATGTGAAACCCTGGTGCTGTGATGTCACACATAGATTTTCTTGGCCCAGCCATTGCTGGTGCTCCCTCCTCTCCCCTGCAGCAGCTGCTCCCTGACACAGGGGAGTAGGATCTGATGGATCATGTACCAGGAGTGGACTGGATTAAAAATAGGTGCATAAAATTTGTCTAATAAAGTATGCAGGATAGGTTAAAGTTAGTTTTTTTTTCCCATTTTTAGCTACACAATGTTTTTTTACTCCTTGCTTTGTATATTGGATAGAAATTATAGAGTGAAGTCAGTCCTGTCCAGTCATTTCTTGCCAAACTACTCAAGACCTACCTACTTTCCCATCACTACAACATAAATCATTTTATTTTCCCAAGATATAAACTATCTAATTATGCTCCTTGAAGCCAAACGGGAAGTTAGCACTGGACATAGGCAGCCCTGAATCAGGATAAACAGTTATTGTTTTGCATTTATTAAAATATATAACAAAAACATTTTCAAACATGATGTTAATTTTGTGGTTGTTTCTTTGGAAGAAAACAATACAGATATCAAGCCTTTCAGCACCTGTTGATCTATGCAATTTTTTGGAGTTGACTTATAACCTACTTGTATCCATAGAAGCAAACTCGAATACAGATGATCTGAACAAAGGTATTATAGCTAGAGGCAAGCTGTTTACATTCATCAACATTTCTCTAATACTTCTCAGTGTTTTGAAACACTTTTCTAAGTGCCAGTGGCAGCTTGCCACTTCTTCTGAAGATCAGTGACTACAGAAGGGGGAAAAACAGAACATATCTAAATCCCCCTGGGCTTTATTTCTGTCATTGAAATGCAAAAGGTTCCACTTATCCTCTTGTGCACTTAGCATACTCATTATTAATTTGAACATGGGTGGGAGATGGCAGCCATATCAAATCAGCTTTCACTTGTGTTATTTGTGTTTCCCAAGTAACTAGCTCTAATAGAGCAGATAAGAAATCACTTCATGTTGGCGAATAATTTTATTAGGCAATATAGAGTAATCGTCACGCAATCATTTAAAAGCCGAATTAAATAACTGTGTTTGCTGTGTCAATAGACTTGGATGATGTGTGGTCTTTTGTCCCACAGTACAGCTCTTAACACTATATCCTTGGAAAAAGGGAATCCATAGTTGATGATGGTATCTGTGTATGTGTGAATGTTAATTGCTTGGTCATTATAATAGCAGTTTGTGTTTTAAAGTGGCACTCCAGTTCAAACTTTTTTATGTATGTGTTTTGGGAAGAATGGGCAATCCCTAATTGGCTTTGGTTATTGAGAATGTCACCTTGAATACATATTTCCTCATTTCCTGACTTATATTTGCCATACAGTCTTTAATAAATGATTTATTTTTATTTTCTGATCAATCCCTTCCAATAGGAATAATCAATCTATTATTCATATTACTATTATTATTTATTTCAGGTACTTATATAGCTCTGTCAATTTACCCAGCGCTTTACATATATATTGTACATTCACATCAGTACCTAACCCTCAAGTGGCGTACAATCTAAGGTCCCTAACTTACATTCATACATACACATACAAGGGCCAATTTAGACAGGATCTAATTAACCTACCAGCATGTCTTTGGAGTGTGAGAGGAAACCGGAATACCCGGAGGAAACCCACGCAGGCACAAGGAGAACATGCAAACTCCAGGTAGGTTGTGCCATTGCTGGGATTTGAACCAACGACCCTAGTACTGCCAGGCGGAAGTGCTAACCATTTAGCCATGCCCTTATTATAATACAGAATTTATATAGCGCCAACAGTTTGCGCAGTGCTTTACAATCTATATCTGCCAATCGATTTAAATCCACTTGCCTGTGTGTGTGGCTTATTGATCAATGGATAGCTAAGATACAAATATACTTTACTATCATACATTATTGATCACAATTCTGTTTCCATCATGTACTCTTATAATCCGCTCAAATGAAACACAATTGTATTCATGAACAAAATATCTTGGTTCTGTGTATTAATACAAAATGATCGATAACTTTCCGTCATAACCAATTTATTAAAATCAGAACAGCTGCGTACTCACATCACTAAGTGACATCACCAACGATTCTAGTGGCACTGCAGAAGGTGACAGCGGATGATCGGATGGTATTGAAACAGTGTTGTATTATCTCTTTGTCACTTAGTGATGTGAGCGCGCAATTGTTCTGATTTTAATAAATTGGGAACCAGCTTTTACTACACTATGAGAACCTTTCTCTTTTATATGCCATATGTTTACTTTGGTTTGCAGCTGGATGGGAAGAGCTCTTTGGATGCTATTTGTTGGCTGTTTGTTCTGAGCACTGTATGACCATTTTTCCATATACAGTATGTTACATGCATTCTGGAAAGTTATTTTATGTGCACATGAACTGTTCACGTGGTGTGTGAAGCATTCTGGAATTTCCAAGACATGGGAAAAACTTTGCTGATTAACTGTTTTTTTTTCTAATTTATTCAGCACAGACCTTTGGTTTTTTATGGATATTTCTTTGGGTCCTTTTGCACAATTTTTTGGGGGGTGTTTATATATATATATGGATATGTTTTAATTTTGTCACTTTTAGAGCTGCACTTGTACATATATAGCAGAAGTAGTTCTCTTTGGTTATGACAGGGGAGTAAAATTGTTCAGGGCAGCTTTAACCTGATGATATTTCTTCTTGAGATCGATCTTCCAGCAGTCTTGCTTGGGATGCATAAATAATAGATCACTGTTTGTTCTATACAAACTGATTAATTGACTTTTATGGTAGTTTGTGTGCTTTACAGGTCCTCTTCTATAATAAACTTTATCAGTCTGCTTCAGGGGCGGACTGACAACTCATGGGGCCCCCGGGCAATAGGGGATCATGTGGCCCCGGTGTCCTTGCCCAAACTCAAAAAAAGTCTATGAAAAAGGTACCAGGGACATCTCATGGGGCCCCCTGCTGACCCCGGGCCCTCGGGTAGTGCCCGAGTTTCCAAATGGTAAGTCCGCCCCTGGTCTGCTCTAACTAATTATAAACAACATATGATCTGATGACTAATGCTGCACTACCCCCTTAAGAATCACTGACTTTTGGGTCCCCGTAAAGCTGTGCACAGCCAGGCAACATTCATTTTCTTCCACACTTTGCACACTGGAGACAGTAAACAGTTGTTGAGCTTGATTTTGTTTTATTAAGGGGTTAACAACTTGGATGGGGTCTTTGGGTATATGGGATGCCCAAGGAAACTGTAAACTTGAGGACAACATAAAAGTAGCTATGTACAAAAATAGGGACAAAAATAGTCTCTCCTTTAAGAGAATCCAAAGCTTTTTGGTGTACCTCTTCAGACCCCAGAGGAATCCTCCTCTTTACCCAGCTGCCTGAGTGTATTTCCTGTGCAAGGAGGCCCAAGAACTGTAGATTTAGAACAGCCGTGGATGAAGACTAGTTGGGTTTTGCACCTGACCGCCCTCTCCCCTTATCTGGCTCAGGGGGAGTAGGAATACTCATTCTGTCTTTCCCTGTTTGCTTGGTGGGTTGGTGGCTGCCTTCAGGCCTTTTGCTGGGCTGGCCTTTTCCCTGCTTCACAGGCCATCCTCCCAAGGAGACCATGGAATAAAAGAGATCGTCCTCTCCAGAATACTGCCGGCAGGTGGGCTCCGCTCCCTGTGGCCCTCTCCCAGGCTCCTTACTCCAGCCTTCGTCTCAGTCCATTTTCCACCCAACACTGCATCTACTCTGCTCACAGGCTCTGTTATACTTAAGGGTTGCCTTGGTCACCATGCCCAGCCTCCATCCAGGGGATTGGCCAAGGTTCCTCAAGCATGCAGATCTGAGCCTCCCCCCCTCCTCCAGAAAGCTATCAAGTTTCTGGAGAGGTAGGAGGGCTCCAAAAGCTCTGACCTTCAGATTCTCCCTAGCCTGTCTTGAGGTGAACATCTGCCTCACTCACAGGCTGACTCATCCCAGGCAGCTACTCAGCCTCTGCCTAAAAAGAAAAAAAACAAACTAGACTATCTGGCTAACTTGAGGGGGGGCGTTACACTAAGATTTTATCTCTGCCACTGTTGAACAGGAACGTTGACTGATTCTCCGATAAACCGATAATCTCTAGAGGGAGAATATGTAAATCAGTATACATAGTGCAGTAACAAAAATATGGTATTGCAAGCAAGAAATTATAAAAAAAGTTTAAATTACTTTTACTTTCAGGTAAGCATTACATTATTAATAAATATGTACTCCCTTTTTTCTTTATGGTAAAAAGCAAACATATTGTAAATTTGCTATGATTGATTAGTGATTATGACATATTTTCTGGAGAAAAAGGAACTGTGCACCTACTGTTCATTTGACCTTTGTCTGAATCAAGGAAAATAGTCACTGTGGATCCAAGCAGCTCTCAATTCAGATGAGGACTGCCAGATATCTCATTGCCTTTTGTTTTCAAAGAGATGTTTCGAAGTATATAGACATTGCACAAATGATTCTAAGCAAAAGGGTAGCCAAAGAGATTTTTTTTTTAGCATGCTGAGAGATTGATCTTTAATTGTTCCCTTTTCCATAAGAAAGGGAAGCAACCTTTTCATTGTGCACTCTCCATTCCACACATACTGTAGCAGTGTGACTAGTCAGAAGAAATAATCAAGGCAGCACCCTTTGAGAAGGAGCAGATCTTCAAGTTGCCAAAGTGATCTGATCATCTATTGCTGCCTATGGACAGATTTACGAGGGTGGAGCTTTTGTCAGTTGAAACAAATGATTTGGAAAAACGGCCCATTCTTTTTCATGTAGACTGGGGCCCACAGCTTTAAATCCTGACTCAGACTACTTTCCCTTTGAATGCTATTTTTGAGAACAAAGCCTTAAGAGATTCTTAACAATACCTGCAACCCACACTGAGAAACTTTCAATGCAGGAATGGTCATTATCATGTCATGTTAACCCCTACTTTACCAGACTATTATCAGAAATGTTCTGATCAGCCCTGTCACCAAAATCTAGTAGTGTAGGGTCAGCTTTACTTTGCATCAATTTTCTTATTAAATAAACTTGACTTTGTGGCTCATGAAAAACTTGGGGTCAAAAACACTGTTATTAAGCGTTTACTGCATATCATCTTGGCCAAGCCTTTGAATCATTTATACATGTTTAGGGAATGCATATGTAACACTTTATTGTAATAGAACTTAAAAAAAAAAAGAAGATTACAGAAATGTAACCCCAAATTTTCATTGTGGTCAAAGTTCTGCCAGATCTGTCATCTAACCCCCCTCAATTGTATTCACACACACATATAAAAAAAATGTTTGCACAAAGCTGAATCCATTCCAGTGAAACACTTGGCTTCCTTCAGCTTTACATAAATAAATATGCTTAAAGCCTGAAAAGGCAAGTTGTAACCCTTTCAGAGCTTAAAGCCATTCATATGCATGATACATATGCTTGACAGCATTGCCCAATGCAGTCTCAATGCATAGACAAGGCAATTTGCCTTAGTCCCCTATTTCTTCAGTTGACATCAACCCACAGCATTGGTGTGCACTGAAAAAATGTAGGACATGTTGCATTTTTAGACAGCACGTTGCGACATGCTGCAATGCATCACAACACACTGAAATGTATAGAATTAAATGAACTGTCAGGTTGTCAGGTTTAATAAAGTTAAAAAAAGAAAAAAAAACATAGAAGTATGTATACACAGTACACACCAGCGGGCGTATGATATGTGCACCTTAACGTGCGCCCGCTGGTGTGAATGGGCACTAAAAGTTAAAAAAGCAACATCCATTGTGTGAAGGCCCAATAAGTCACAGTTAATCAGTAGCTGTGATGTGACAGCTACCACAGTTAGGCAATGAGAATAAAAGAAACGTCTTCAAAAGGATTGTTTCACTTCAGATAATGGAGCATTGTTCCGAGGGCAAGGCTGATTCCAGTGATATTTATTTGAAGGAAGAGAGAACTACAACTGAATTCACATACTCAACAGCAGGTCACCAGGCCACAACCTTTAACCCGACATCCAAATACAATAAATAATTCTGCTCTATCCCACCCTCCCAGAATGAAAGACTTGTTTAAATGAATGATACATCAAACATTCTTTGCAAATAAACAATAATCATACAGATGTTACATACTTGAGCTACATAGATAGGAATGTTAAGCCGTGTGTACTGAAGCGAAAATGACATAGAGTGCTAAAAAAGCAATGTAAGTATATGTACAATATACAGTATATGAAAGCTGTTACAGTATAAATAAACATACCATTATATTTCAGGATATCTTTCATCATCAATTAACCCCAGATGTATATTTTATATAAAGAACTTTGATGGTTCAAACAGAGACGCTCACCAGTTTTCCAAGAAGCAACTGTAAAAGAAAATTAGTAAATGCTAATTGAACTTTTAGGCCTTATGCACACTTGAGCTCAAAAATGCCTGTTTTAAATTTTTTTTTCTGTCTCTAAATGCCCTTCCATGTTATTTTATGTGTCCAAGTGGAGCATTTAGAGCCAGAAAAAAAATCACTTGCACATTCTGAAAAGGAGCGTTTGGGCTGCAGAAACATGTCAACACTCCTAGGCACATTTCTACATGTTGGCACGTTCACATTTTAATACATTCTAATATCCAGAATAAATTAATATTCTGGCCAATAGAATGCATTAAAGCCAAAAGCGTGAGCACACATAAACGCACATGCAAAACACAGAGAAAAGACGTCTAGTGTGCATGTGGTCTTATAATAGCTCAGGTGCATGGAAGCTCTGAGAGGGAGTGTTAGCTGTTCTACCTGGTTCCAGGTAGAAAAAAAGAATTCAAAGGAATAGATCGATACATACAGTGCACCGTAGATCATTTACAAATCATTTGCAAATACATTCTATTACTATTATTATTTTACAGGATTTATAAACATTAAATATAAACATTTAATATAAAGTACACATGTGACACGGATATTACAAGGAATTAAGGGTTTTACTGCTTGCCTTTAGACTCTCTCTTTATGATTGCAAATCCATATGACCCTACTGTAAAAGAGGGAGGGATCTAAGTTACTTCTATGGATTATTTGTACATTTGAGCAGCTATTGAGCACTGTAAACAACAGCTATAATGATGGTGTCTCCTAAAGTATCAGTTCACCTTTGAAAACATGTTATACGTTCCACCCATTTTTTTAGGGTGAAACGCATAACATGTTCCCACTTCCGAAGCTGCCGCCTGCTCCACTGCAGCTAGTGAGAGCTTGTGGGGGATCTTCTCCTCCCACTAGCTGTCACTATATTTTTTAAAAAGTGGGCTCCACCGATTCAGCCGTGTCATTCATTCGCAGAATTCTGTTAATGGAAAACTACAAGTACCGACAGCCTTTGTGGCTGTCAGCTTGTAGTTCTCAAGCACCCTGGTAGTTCATTGATTCTTCATGTCAGTGTGTATCTGCCTGCCTGTATGAGGTAAGAGCAGACAAGTACATTGACAAGTTTGCAGGACTCCTACATGGCACCCACGATCTGCTGATCAAGGGTCCAATGCTTTCTAGGCTCCTAGTAAAAAAAAAATAATAAATGCACATTTTTTTACCTGAAAAAAAGATGTGCATTTATTATTTTTATTAAAAAGGTGAACTTATTCTTTAAGAAAAGTTATCCTATTTTTAACATCCCTATTCTCTAGTCGATAGCTTTTAACAGATACAAATAAGGTGATATTTTCCAAACTGGAACTGCTTTACTCTTTAACCAGAGCCCATTAGTTTTGATGAAAAACTACCCACAGGAGACATAACAGCTTACTTTGGCAAGCCTGCTTTCCACTACATTATTGTTTTGGGGCCTTACCAAGTTAGTAGACTGGCTCAAAAAAAGTAATAATGCAATTTTAAAACTTTGCAGGTCTGTGAAAAAACAATATCAGTGGGTCCCTATGCCCTTCCAAGAAAGCAGGAGCTTTCAACTTTAGTTTGTCAATGTCTCATATACTTATGAATGATCTATAATTGCTGATACAGGACACACCATCACATTAGTGCAATCAATGCATTTTGGGTCAGCAAATAAATGATCCACATTTACTAATTTGCTAGACAGTCAATTAAGCAAATAGATCTGGCTTCATTTATAAATGCCTGCTATAGAACCAGATCTAAATACAAATATACAAAAGAAGCAATATTTTCTCTATGTACACTTTCATTTAAAAGCAGTTTGAAGGCCACTGTCGGGGAGCATGTACCACATTCTCTTCTGTGAACTCTCTGTCACCAATATCCATTCTTTATTCAACTCCCTTTCAACAACCCATTCACAAGTTGTGTCTCTACAGAGTGAAATATTTTTCTATTAAAGGGAAACTATAATGTTTTTGTGTCAATGTTGTTTTACATTTTTAAATGAGTACAAGTTCATACATTAATCTTTTATATCATTTTTCTCTTTGATTGCATACATTTTTAGTTCACAAATAAATATTTAATACAGAATGCATCAAAGACATTTTGTTTAATCCTTTCTTGACCAGATTTCATTATAGCCTAGATGCCCAGAACAAGTTGAATACTGTTAATTAACTTGACAATAATTATATTATTAATTTGCCAACCTAAATAATTTGTTCATTGTTTTAAGGCTTTTATTTCACATACTGTTTTAATAAATGTTCTGCTATGTTTTATTTAAAGGTGACAAAGGGGTAAACATATTAAATACATGTATTGCACTTTTTACAGATACAGCCTGCCTGTTTCAGCTGTCACCATTCCCCTCTCTGTGCAAGGGACAGTGACAGCTGGAGTCAGCAAGATTCTTTCTAAACAAATCCATGTGATCACCATGATTGACTGTTGAGGCCCAGTGTACTGTTGTGAGCTACGGGGCCCATACAACCAACCTGAAAGGGCCATCTCAAATAAACACAGTTAACTATGCTTGGGTTATGAATGAACACAGTGAGTGATCAGTACCGATCACTTATTGCATTAATTCAGGAAAGGAAGTGGCTGGTACATGTGACAAATTTACCGGATCCATCCCCCACTCTCCATCCTGAAGTATCCTATTGTGTGCTTTCAGAAGCTGGTGGGAAGGAGAGGAGGGAAAACAGAAGCACTGCAGGGGTAGGAGGGGCTCGCAGGGGGGCCTAGGCAGGTGGAGGAAACGTAAGCTGCACAGGTAAGATGATCGGTGTGGAGGGGGGAAATTACTGGAGCTAATCCCTGTATGGCTCTCTGCAGCAGCTGAAAGCTGGCAGGAGGGCGAGGAGAAGAGGTGGTACAGAGAGAGCCATACAGGGGGTCGGTTCCAGTAAGTGCCCCCATGCCGTGCTGATCACCCTCCCTGCTCACATCCGATTCATCCACCTGCCTAAGCCGCGTACAGGAGGACCGGTGGTACCCTTTTATCCACTGCCCTGGTTGAGGCGATCACAGGATTGAAAAATCATGTTGTCTGGTTATTGATTGTTAGTGTAGACTGGTTAATGTAGACCAGCTGCCATTATTAAGAAGTGTAGTTAGAACTAGGACTATACATAGTTGTGTATTAGTTATACATTTAAACGTACAATAACATTTTCCCAGGATGGGGTGCTGGGAAACAATAATCTCCAGTTTGCAGTAAGAAACCAGATAGTGCTGGGAGAAAGTTTAGAACTACCTGCTCCCTATGCTATGTGCGTGTGTTGTTGTTAACCTCCCTAGCGATCTGATTATGTCCATATTTCTGTGCTCAAAGCGGTACATTTTTTTGCATGGAAATATGTATTTTTTTTATTGTAGGCCTGTAATTTTTAGGAATAACTCATTGAAATCTGTTCAAACAAGAGTCTAATAAACATCCCGAGTATGATAAAATTTGAAACACAAAATCATAAATTATAATTTAATAAATAATCATATAAAATAATAATATAATAATATTACATTTAATTCAATAATATAATCAAACCAATAACACTGAAATTTGAAATATAGCGCCAAGTTCGCACATCAGTGAGCAAAGTCGCAAAATTGTTTTCAGGGTCTGATGACGAATTTCCCCACAAATCATTATCACTCAATTCTGCAAGTGGTTCTGATTTACTATCGCTGTTGTCTAGCTGGTCTAAAACCGCTTTTGACCTAAAGGGATGCTTTTTGGACGCCATGGACGTTTCTCATTTTCCAAGCAGAAAGAACAGTAAAAATGCAGGCAGGGCACAGGACAAAGCACTAGGGACAAAATGTATGTGAAATGGTTTGATACAGTAATGTTTTACTATGTTATTTTAGTGTATTTAGTGAATGTCACTTTTTGTCATTTTCAAATTTCCCACCAGTTCCGTCCCCTGTATGTCCCGATGTCGCAGGGGACGGAACCCAGATGACAGATGCCGGCATCTGCCAGATTACATTGTCGGGGGCACTGCAGGAGGGACATCGCGGGAGCGCAGGACAAGGTAAGTGAAGAACAGATGCCGGAGCAGCACTGTATGGTAAGCCCGAGTGTAGCTCGGGGTTACCGCTTTTGGTACTAAAACTTTACCCCGAGCTACACTCGGGAATATCGTCAGGGAGGTTAATATGTTTATTAAAATTTGGTATGAAAGAAGAATAACATAAGCTTACATAAATTGTCAGTTAAAGTGGACCTTTCCACCCCAACAGAAAAAAACCCATAGTAGTTAATGGATGAAGACACATCCCTCCACTCTCCGCTCTGATCCTTATGATTAAAGTGGTTGCAAACCCAAAAAATCTAAATTGAAATGACCAGTCTACCTCACACAGCATAACAGCAGAAGTCATCTGTCCGTAGTCTGGCCAAGAAAGGAGCAGTCAGTCATCTGAAATTCTTTCTGCTTTCCTACGGTAAAAAAACCTGACACATGGAAAAAATTGTGTCGCCACACCCCCTCTCCTGTGACTGACAGGCTAATTAGGAGTCTCATGCATGAGAATGAGAGAAGGGGGCCTTTGTCCCGCAGCCATCCACACAGATCACTCCTGAAATAGCCTAGCTTAGGAATTACTCAGAGGACCTTGCCTACACTATGTGCTTATCTCTACTAACAGAGGAGAAGGGGGGATACATGCTTTCACAGGTCAACTAATGGGGGGGGGAATGGCCTCATACAGATTTAACCCCACAGCTGCCAAGGGGAAAGCCAAGCAGGAGGCTCACAATTAACCCCTCAATGACTGGCGACTTTTACTGTGTAACTATTGGGCATTACTTGAAAGTAGGGCACTACAGTAAAAGTGCCCAACCACTGAAGGGTTAATTGTGATCCTTCTGCTCTGCTCCCTCCCTGAGAGCTGGGGGGTTAAATCTGGGTGAGGTTGTTTGGATCCCCTTAGTTGATAATGATGACCTGTGAAAGCATGTATCCCCCCTCTTCCTCCTCCCTTAGTAGAGATAAGCACATAGGGGTTTATTTACTAAAGCTGGAGAGTCCAAAATCAGACTCCCTTCTGCATAGAAACCAATCAGCTTCCAGGTTTCATTGCCAAAGCTTCATTGAACAAGCTGAGGTTAGAAGCTGATTGGTTTCTATGCAGAAGGGAGTCTGATTTTGGACTCTCCAGCTTTAGTAAATAAACCCCATAGTGTCTACAGGGTCCCACTTAGTAATTCCCAACAGTTGCTCAGCTCCTTCCAGCCTATGAAAGTCTCCAGTCTTTGGTGCCTCAAATGCTGCCCAGTGTTTATGGGAATAACGGTTTTCTCAGTCTCCTGAGTCTGTCAGTCACAGGTGAGGGTGTATGGTGACACAAAGTTTTTTCATGTTTTGGGTTTTTTCAGGAAAAAAAACAGTGGGAAAGCAGAGAGGATTTCAGATGACTGGCTGCTCCTTTTATGGCCAGACTATGGACAGATGACTTCTGCTGCTATGCTGTGTGAGGTAGACTGGTCATTTCAATTTATATTTTTGGGGTTTGCAACCACTTTAAGTCCTACTATGGGTGAAATGCACTGGGGTGTGGCTCCATGCAAGAGGTGTGCAGTGTAGCTTGTGTTGGTGTGTCATCTCAGCCTACTCAATAAATGAACCGGAATGTCAAGACGCCATTGGAGTGCACCTTTTTTTTCTGTCAGAAAAATATCAGCGTTGCATACAGCTCTGCATGTTGACCTCACACCATCTTAGTTTCTATGGTGAAAATAAATGCATTTGCAATTCTTGTCCTCTAGATGTACTGGGGATGTAGCCAGGGTCTCACAGATGCATCTTGGAAAAGCTACCTAACCCAGTGCCTACCTTTGAAAGCTTGACTATGCACTGTAAGGTCTCGTGAGATTTCTGGCAAAGATGTTTTATTTACTCTACTTAGATGATGTCTAGTGTCACATGGGAAAGGAGGTAGTTAGAACACCAGAAAGAAAGGGCAGATAAAATCCTCTGCCCATTGTTAACATGGCTGCTGGGAGAAGAGTGCTGGAGAGAATAAATATAGGAAAATTCATGGAAAGGAAAGCCTGCAAAGAATAGCAAATATGTCTTTTTTCATTATATTTTTCATGGTGGCTGAGCTTCCTTTCTGAGGGTCTGGGAGAAGGTCTGCTTTAATACAACAAATATAAATTATGTCTATTTTCTCATGCAGGAAAGAAAATACATTAAACAATGGCAAATAAGCAAGTAATATAACAATTGAATAGAAGTCAAAGGTAGATTTATAGAATCAGAGATGAAGAAAACACCAGGATGTGAACAATGACTACTATGATTTTCTTGGGGTTAATATGGGTGAGAAACTATACATGTAAGCACATACGTATTTATAATTAACACTGGAAAATCTAAGGCTATTCCAAGCTTTTAATATAGTTTGTTTCACTGCATGTTGTGCATGTTCATAATGTCACCCACAGCCTACAAGTGATAAATATGGAATATTCATAAACAATCAGCTAGAAAAAAAAATATTTTAAAGATGTTTTTTTTAGTTCTGAAGATAATAAATAAGGAAAATATATTTAATCACACTAAATAACCCCATTAAGCTGGTGGCCACAGATATCTCATCCCTTGTTTATCTGAAATCATTGACTAATTTAAAGCGGACTATATACTAGTAGATTTTCAAATGAACATGAAAATTATCATCAGTACATTCAAAGGCATGACTAATATCCTTTGAAAGTACTTCAAGCATTACCGATTTTAGAGTCTATTAGAGTGAATGGACTTTTCAAAATGAAAACCACATTGACAACAAATTTGTTTAATAAAAATTTTCCATTCTGCAACTTCGATTTTTCTCTCTTTACTGCAGTCAAAAACAAACATCAATTTGATCCCCTAACAATTAGAAAATTGAAGAACATTCCTAAAACCAAAAATTTCAAACAAAACTCTACTAGTGTATGGCCAGCTTTACTTTACAAGCACTATCATCATTGACCAGCCTACCGCTCTCTCAGACCATCTCTGAAAAAACGTGATCACAATTAATTTTGGTTAAAGAGGTTGTAAACTCTTACATATACCCAGTGAAGTGACTGGCCTCAGGTGATATACAGAGATGAAACAAATCCTCCTACATAAATTGTACCTGTCTGTCTGCAGTCTTCTCTTCTCTATATCCATTCAAAGTGCAGAATTTATAAAGCTTGTCTGAGAGTTCAGAAAAATAGGGACGCAGAGCTGAAGTTACGCTCCGCAGAGCTCAGTGAGGAGTGATCTGGGAGCATTTTGGAGGGAAGAGACACTTCCCCCTCCACACAGCTCACAGGAACAGAGCTGAAGCTCTCAATTTGCTGGAGGTCCCTCTCCTGTCACCATTTTTCTCTTGGTGTCAGGGAAACTTGTCAGAAGTGACTCATGCTGATGGCAGAGGAAGGAATCAGCAGATAGAAATGACATTTAGTGCTCTTACATGAGACAAGCACACTGCAGAGGGGAAGGCTTTTTCATATTTCAGGTCTGAGGTTTACAACCACTTTAAATGAAAATCTTTTTGTTTATGCCAGACATTATGTATAATGTAGAAGACTGGTCATTTATCCTAAGAAACTTCCATAAGTTTCTCATTACCATTAGATGCTATTTAAATTGTTATTTTGCAGATATTTGTAAAACGTTTCCCAATATTGATACCATAATTACAGGTGATAGAACTATCATTACCTATTAAATATTTAAACTCCACATTTGTGTATGCAGGAAGAAGTAATTACATTTAGTTGGACTGTTCTTTTAAACTGCTTTTACAGAGTATGTTATTACTACTGTACATTACAGCCACACTATAGGGACCAATAAATCTACATCATATGTTACTATTTCTTGGATTCGGTTGCCTTTTTTTCTGTTTAATCTGTGTCAACTGTATACAGAATCACTCAACTGTAGCTAAACATTATCACCAAAGTTGCCTATCTATACAATACATGTTAGGCAGACCATAGACAATGCAATTTTCTAAAATCACACAATTCCACCATCAACACAATCAGTGTTGATCAGGCAATCCCTCCCGTAGAGCTATTGTGTTTTCCTGGTGGTGGGTGGTCGGCACGGAGGGGAGCCGTCCCTGCCAGGAGAACACAGTGATTATTACTAGTGGCTATAGACACTGGCAATAATCATATGAAAAATCAAACAGGCTGTTTGTACCCCAATCATACAATAATTGAATTGGATACAATCAGCCTGCCCATAGATGGTTCTAAGCATTTGTGGCAGGCTTCAACTTCACTGATAGATGTATATTTTGACGTCAGTAGGCCTACTGAAGAAGCCCGAATGAGGGCACAACGCATCTAGGGAAGAGGAGTCAATCTCTGTCACAATAGTTTGCTGCCATCTTGCTAGTGCAATGGTGAGCAGTTGGATTACTGGTGTTATATGCTGATTTTATATAAAGATTATGTAAGTCATTTTTTAACTGTGGGGATAGAATAAAGTCTCAAACGGAGAGCACTATGTTTTGGCCTTTTCATTACATAGTATACACATCTATCAATCTCTGAGTACAAGCTAAGGAGAAGAGTGATATTGCCTGGACAAGAAACTTATTTCAGGGCCAGAAGGGCTGTTTAATTCTGAATGAGATGAGCTTGTAATGATATATTGGAGCCTGAGGTGAGCAGATTTTTCACCTGGTGTGGTGGAAGTGAACTGATTGTGTAAGGAAGAAGTGAAGTCACATGTGGTTGTGCATGTGCCACGGAGATTAAATTGGACTTTCACATTTTGGACTTTAATTTTTTTGTACTAATGAGCTTATTTGTTGTTTTCTAGGGTAGATATGCTTATGTTGCGCTGCACTTTTATTCTTCATTCATTCCAATCCACATCGTGTTGGAAAACGTCCCTTCGATCGGCGTTGCAACATTAATCAGTGAATTCTGACAATGAAGGATGGGGGAATCCCATTGATTGAAAAAAACTGATCCATAAATGGTCAGCCTTAGTTTAGAATGTACCACTTCTGCACCTTTAACCACCTCCCGTCTGGCCCATGTATATAAACGGCCGGACGGTGGCAGTGCAGGGTCGGGTGGCCGTTTATAAATGGCCTCCCCGCCCCCTGCTTGTGCGCGCTCCCTGGGAGCACGCAGCACTGTGAACCGGAGCCGCTGTGCCCTCCAGACACAGTGGAGCACCGATCGTCGTACCTCGCACAGAGGTCCCGATCATGTGATCACTGATTGGCCAGTCAGTGATCACATGCAGAGTAGTAAGCAAGATGTCACTGCTGACATCATTGCTTACTACGTGTGAAATCTGTGAATGATCACAGAGGTCACATGGTACAAGGCTATTCACAACAGCCTTGTACCATATGACAAGCTGTGACCAATCACAGCTCACACAGTATTTCTCAATGGCTGCACGAATGCAGTCAGAGAGAAGGAGAAATTGCTTTTACAGCCTTTATGGGTGTAAAAGCAAGCAGTGTAAAAAAAAAAAAAAAAAAAAAAATCTTCATCACCCCCAAGTAGTACAGTGTCACCATGTACTACTAGGGTGACACTGTACTGCTAGAGTGACGGTATGTTAAAAAAAACCTAAATAATAATATAAAAAAATAAAATAAAAATGTAAAAAAACATTTTTTTACAGTATAATTTTTGGTTATAAACTAATTTGGGTTATTTTTATTTTTACTAAAAAGATAACTGAATACATTGTGGCCAGGATTTATGATGAAATATTATTTATTTGCAAAATTTTATAAGAAAAAAATAAAAATCCCAGTGGTGAATAAATACCACCAAAATAAAGCTTTATCTGTCTCAAAAAAATGCTAAAATATTCATATGGGTACAGTGTTGCATGACAGCGCAATTGTCATTCAAAGTGTGATAGCGCTGAAAGCTGAAAACTGGCCTGGACAGGAAAGGGGTAAAAGTGTCCGGACTTGAAGTGGTTAAAAGACTTCTACAGTAGAGACACAAACACCTAACTCGTACTAAAGCAAAACTTAAGTAGTTTGGGCTAGCAATGAGCGAATCTGCAATCAGTTTTGTGAATCTTATTTGAGGTTTGAATTCACATATTTTGCAGCAAACCTTATTGATGTCTATAGGGTTGAATCTTGCTTTTCAATTCTGGCCATCGATAGGCCTAATAAGCAAGTTATAGTCAAACAAAATGAGATGCTGGGCACTGCCATGGGGAACATATACCAAAGGCAATAAATAAACAAAAAAAAATGAGTATCTTTCACAACACAGAAATTTCAGTCCTCCGTAACAGCTCCAACTTTATCCCTAACTGTAGTCTATGTGGGTGTGTTAAGCCTAGTACACACAAACAGATAATCATCCGAAAAATACCCCTTTTCGAAGCAATCGTACGCTAATCTGATTGTTATTACACAGCTTTCGTCTGAAATTATTTGAAGGGACAAGAACAAAACTTTTTCTCATACAATACCAGTTCGTACGATTTTTGCTTAATCACTTGCCTACTGGGTACGTATACCCCCTTCCTTACCAGGCCAATTTTTAGCTTTCAGCGCTGTCGCACTTTGAATGACAATTGCGCGGTCATGCAACACTGTACCCAGGAGAGCGCATTCTGGGAGGACGTCATATGACGTCCACCCAGAACTGGCCGGCCGCAGTGAAGCTGTCATTCGGATATCTGCGTTCGTCAAGAGGTTTATCAGTACAGTTTTCGTCCGATAATACAATACAAGTACATTACTTCCGAATTTTTATTCTGTCATACAAGGTCTTTTTTAACCTTTTCTTTTTGAATATGAAACTAGCACGCAAAAAAAAACCGGACGATCATTCGTCTGACATCATGTGTACGGGGCTTTAAGGCTAGGGAAGGATTGATGCAAGGTTATTTCTCTTTTCTTTTGCACATGTGATTAAAACTATGAGTAGTGATCTCACCTTTCGTTCTTCTTAGGAAATCTGCAATTCCATAAATACCCATAGAAGTGTAAAGTCAAAATTCCTGCCCAATTTTTTTTCATTGCTTTGAACATTATGTGAAACAATTAGAACTTCTGTCAGGTTTTGTTGCTATCTGTGTGGCTACACAGGAAGTGAAGGAATATCTCTCTGATGGAGACAACAAAAAGTAGAGTGAAGAAAGGTTAGAACCTTTGGTGTCACATGGACAGGACATTAGGGGAAAACTGTCCAATGAGATTACAGATGGCAATAGCTTGATATAGGTCTAGACCTTCCAAACTCTATCCAAAACCTTAAAATGTTTTAATGAATTGAAAAAGTTTACTGTCTGTCAGTTTCTTCAATTCGAATGCACTAAAATGTTTTGCCAGACTCAAAGGGGTTGATTTACTAAAGACAATTAGACTGTGCACTTTGCAAAGTGCAGTTGCAGTCTGCAAGAGCAGTTGCTCCAGAGCTTAGTAAATGAGGGGGAAGCTCTGCTGACTGCCATCATCCAATCATGTGTAAGCAAAAATGCTTTTTCATTTTTTATTTTCCTTGCATGTGATTAGGTAACCTTTGCAAAGTGAAGCTTTACCTCATTTACTAAGCTCTGGAGCAAGTACACTTATAGAGTGCAACTACACTTTGCAAAGTGCACAGTCTATTTGCCTTTAGTAAATCAACCCCAAAGTGTGTAATTCGGACTAGTAAAATACCAATAATCTCAAGTGTTGCATGTGACAGAAAAATGGATTTGGTCTGACATTTAAAGAAAAAATTAACCCTTTAAGGGCTAAAATATTAAAAGAGGCATCAATTGTCAAGAGCAACCTATCACGTTTTACCTTTACTTTTTGGAAAAATGAAACAATAATTTAGAATGGGCACTATAGGCCATGACTCCAGTTTGGTGCATATTTTCCTTTTCCTCTGGTTTTAATAAACCTGCCCACGTAATTAAATACATAATGGCCTTGGCAGTTGATGCTTTTTTTGCTCATTATCCTACCTTTTCACCATTAAACCCATATTGCTAGATCACTCTAAGAAAGTAGTAAAAATATCATGTACTAACAGGTGGTCTTTATTATACAGGTCACTGACACTGTCAAGTATCTTTTGAAAGGTGACACTACACCTACAAGGTTATCAGTAAGGAGCCAAGAAGTCTAAAACAAATGCAAACAACAAAGTAAATGGGCTACATCTCTGACACCTTTCCTCATCTTAAACAAACTAGAGGTTGCAGAACACTTTATTCACCTACTAATTTTGCTAACATTATCACTGTTGCTTTCTTTGAAGACATAACCTCAACATTTAAGAAGTTTGTCATGTACTTTTTGCTATGCAAAGCCTATGTATGTTTTCTTTAACATTTCAGAAACATTAATTGCTTTAAAGTCTTATCCATTACTATAAATACACAGTGGTTCACATGTTGGTCGAATAAGGAAGACTATTAGAGGGCAGATATACTGTAGCTGCATACAAACATTAGAGAATGCTTGGACATGCAGACACAATCCGACATATCCTCCAGGCACTGTACAGCATGCCATAAACTTGTTGGTTCAATTTACCCAGCAAATTCATGCTAATGGCAAGGAGATAGGGAGGAAGAGATCTGCTCTCAGGCAGGGAGTCAGAGTTTTCCTTCTGTCCACCAAGAGATCTCATCTGGCGGCAGGGGCGGACTGACCATTTGGAAACTCGGGCACTGCCCCAGGGCCCGGGGTCAGTAGGGGGCCCCATGAGATGCCCCTGGTACCTTTTTCATAGGCTTTTTTGAGTTTGGGCAAGGACACAGTGGCCCCATGATCCCCTATTGCCCGGGGGCCCAATGAGTTGTCAGTCCACCCCTGTCTGATGGATATCTGCCTGCCATCATTACCATGAGACAGCCATCCAATTGTGATGACTGTCATTTTTGTTTGATGGGCTGCTTAAAATTCTAGCAACATATTTCAAAATTATTACATGTAAAGGTAGGAAATTGCTAAAACAGGTGAATATGAGCGGTGATCTGTATCTGTAATTCTGGTTTCTGGAAATCATCCAGCATGTAGGGCAATTTCAATGAATGTGGTCAAAATAGACTTTGCAAAGAACACCTAATCAAGTGCAAGGAAAATTTACAAAAAACCCCCCAAAAAACTGAATTTTTGCTTGCACATGGTGAAAGTTCACCCCATTCACTAAGCTAAGTGAACATTCACTTCCAAAGTAAACATCCTATTTGCCTTTGGTAAATCAACTCTTCTGTGCCTGTGTCTCTGCATTATTTGAACATGCTTGTTACTGAGAAGAGCACCAGAAGGGTAGACAGACCCTTTGAGAAACTTCATTATAGGGGAGGACAATACAAATTGCCAGAAAAAATCTATATCAGGCAGTTGCTTGTTAAGGTGCCTTCAGACATCACAGAATGTTTGCTTTATATGACTTTCACAGTTATATCGAGCTGCATCCTTCTGTCTGTAGGCCCTTCTGCTTTATCAACGTAGGTAACTCCTGCCCACGCTTTCATAGGGGGAGTTGATTTGCCAAGTTGGGTTTTTCCTAGCATATTGCTAAGCCTGTGTGGAGACGTAAATTGCCCCTTCTTCCTCTCCCCATAGGCACAAGCTTTCATGCTTGTCTAATACAAAAGAGCATGTTTCTATCAGTTATCCTTTATGAGATCTTTTAGGTACCTTTATAGAGAATACATTCAGAAAAGAGTATCTGCACTGAGTGGTGTGGCCTACAGTTAAGGACTGTTTGGGAAGCTGGATTGTTCAATAAAGTTCTGAGTGATGTCAAGGAGTGTCTGCTGTTGCCTATAAATAAAATTGCTATCAGGCCTGTCTGAAATTGGACACATCAGGTAGTGATCATCTCATATCTATGGGTGCCTTTGGGTAGCCCCAAAAAATCAGAGATTATGTTCTCTTTTGTTAAAATGTCCTAAGTTTCCCTGGTGTGGTTCCCAGAGGTATTAGTCCTATTCCTTCTGTACTGAACTGTATTGTAATTGTACTGTACCCCTTTATATTGTAAAGCGCTCTGTAAACTGTTGGCGCTATATAAATCCTGTATAATAATAATAATTAATTGTTAGAGCTTACAATCTTTTATATTGTAACCTCTAATGAACAGGGTCCTCTGATTCCACCTGTATTAATTTGTATTGTAACTGTACTATTTCCCTTCATATTGTAAACGCTGCGCAAACTATTGGCGTTATATGAATCCTGTATAATAATAATAATATACATGCAGACATTCTAATTAGCCAAGTGTTTAAAGCCTGGTTCACACTTATGTGATGTCAGATGCAACTTGAGTTGCACGAAATTGCATGACAATGGAAATCCAAATATTTCCAATGGTGATGTTCACATTAATGCACCACAGCATGACAAGACTTTGGAATGGGGTCCTGTACCATTTTGGTGCAATTCCAGTGCAATTTTGGCCCAATAGAATATGCAAACAACATCCAACATGCAACCAAGTCACACTACATAATCACACTAAAAATCAGATCAAAATCAAATTATAGTAGTGTGAACCTAACCTTAGTCACCTACTAAAGATCTTTGGGGGGCAAGGGTAATGAGTAGACAGGTTAGAGAATTAGAGAGTAGGTACCTTTTTTTACTTGTACCCATTTCCACTTCTTCAATCCTCACCTAGGTAAAAATGATATGTGCTATCACGCCAAGTCTCCTGGGATGTCACATGTCCCATTTCACATGTCCCAGGAGACTTCAGGACCAGCATCAGTGTGCTGCACATGCCAGTGAGGAGCCAACTGTGGCACATTGAATAGTTACAGTAAACATCCAAATCCAAGATGGTGGGACTCTAGCACCAATGCCCAGCAAAGAACTGACTACATGGAAGACACAGCTGGACTCCATGGACTGGTAAGTATGTTTCCTAAAAGTCAACAACTACAGTATTTGTATCTGCTGACTTTTATTTATTTTTTTTTAACCCAAGTGAAGTTCCTCTTTAAAGAATAATTTAACATGGCCACACAATAGATGTACTGTTAAATTGTTATACTGGACACTGACAAATTCAGTTAATCTGTTACTTTGTCTTATTATTAAATTGCTGCATGTCCAAGCTTTTTTGCAAGTGACAGATTATCATAAATAACCAGTATATAAAGTGTTCTTTTTTGACTTATCTGTTCTTTAATGTATTGTTTTTACCCATGCAGCCTAACATCAAACAGCGATTCCCTAGAGAGCAGATAAATTGTCTTATCACCAAATTGCACTATTTTGAAGAGTGTAAAATCTCAAAGTAACATGCATTAAAAGCTTTATGTGTTAGCTGCAGAAAATAAACATAAAAAGAGATGTGTGTTCCTGTGAGTGAGTGTGTGTGGTCTGTTCTTCTAATTTCTTTGCACTACAGCTCTTAGGGATAACTGCCATAACCCCTGTAGGCAAAGCCAGATTAGAAACAAGAGACCGCCTTTTTTTCCCAGGATCAGAAGGGAAAACTACTTATCAAGCACTGCAAGTTTTTACATTTCTTTGGCCATGGGACAAAATGTTCTTGAATATGGAGACTTTCCAGAACTCCTAGTTAGCAACTCATTGCAAACATTTCTTTGTATGAGTTAATGATCCGACTACACTTGTAAGCAAACAGTACCAACATATCTAATCAATGCTGCAAAACTAACAGGATACTTATTACACATCTGGTTATCATTTTCTGGGTAGATTGAAATGAAAACATATGCAGATCCTTTTGATCTCAGTCTAAACAAAGAAATTGTTGATATAAAGGCAAACTGTCCAGCCTATGTGTCATGGCTATGTAGTCTGATCATTGCTTTTTCAAATTTTCCCAAATTAATTTGGTTGGCTTCCTACATTCTGTAATTTTACCATACCGTGAGAAACCACAAAAGATGTTTTTGGATTCCACTTTCTTTCTTTCTTTTTTTTATTTTACCGTCTGAGATAATGGCTACTTATACCTTTGTCAACACTGATGTAACTTTTTTCCTTTCTTTTGTGAAAGCTTGCTAAGCAACTGAGCTGTACAGACACTTTTTTAATTATCCAGATGGAGATAGTTACTTTAGGATGTAACTTGCATTCCTTGTAAATAAGACATGCCATCGTCAAATCAATTAAATTAAATCACAGGAAAACTAGCACGTGCAAACTGCCAATGAAACATCATATTTGCTTAGTTTATGTTTTATTTTAAACTCATTAAGACGTTGTTTGAGTCTACAGCCAGCCAAAATACTTCCAATGTTTATCTTTAAAAGTTCCATTTCCATTTTTACTATCTTCACAGCAGAATGTGCTAATACAATGAAAGGTCACCGTGCGCTGGATGTTTGTGTTTTTCAGTTAGTGGAGCACTCTTAATTAAACCGGTCTCAGGTTTTCAAGGTTTTATATGCTTTTTCTTTCTTGAAACTCAGTGAAGCATGAATATACTCTTGGTCTTGGCAAACGTATTATTTTAATTTCCACGAACGAGGGGAAACTCTTGGAATGTTTTGCCATTTTTTTTTTTTGTAATTTGGATCGGTCTTTGAATTTGGTCCGGCTTCTAGCGTATTAAATGTTTAAATAATAATAAAATTGCTATGTGGTCTGCAGTGGAATTCCCCTGGCCTGCCATTCCTGAAATAAATCCTTTGATGAGCATTTCTATAAACAATGATAAGTGCAAAGCTCTACAAAAACTCTTCATTTATCACCTGTGAAATGTTTACCGGAATGTAGCATGTGCATTCGGGTTATAGGCAGTGCTTTTTGTAAGGAGATAGCTCCAAGGGTTTCCCATTGAAACTCATTGAGACTAACATTAGCAACACATATATAGCCTAATTTTTGATTTGCCTGACAGCTCTAAAGTGTCGGTGGGGTACATAGGAACAATAGCAGGACTATTACCTATTATTATCCAATTACAACTGAGTAACCAAATACATTGGGAGATAAAGCCTTTATTACAAACTGTTTAGCTGGCTTTGACTAAATAAGATCACAGCATCCATGTCCAATGAGGCAGAAGCAGAAGGCTGACATTTATTCAAGGCCTGTTCCACACTTTCTTTGTCTTAGAAAAAAATAAAGGCAGTCATGCTCACAGAAATTTTCCACCCAACGTGATGATCATTAAAGTATTTCTTAGGAAAATTTTTGCAGGTATTTAGAGCAACTTATGCAAATGTTCTTTCAATTTCTTTCTCACAATTTTGTGGTTGATTGCTGAATAGAGTTTATGAGTGCATTTGCAAAAACATTATGGCCAAGCTGCACAATTGACTAATGTGAAAATTTCCAGCAAGTGGTCATAGAATGGCCTACTAGAAAGCACAGTATTGTTCTGTTCTGTCAGATAGGCGTTTAACTACTGGCAGACAGTTAAACAGGTTCCATGGAGCACTGCTGTAGACCTAATTCATTACCAACAACACTTTATTAAAAAGATAAACTAAAAAGTGCATACTCATAATAGTCTTGCCTTTACTAGCAATAATCATAAACCCAGGTGGCAGGGTGGTCCTATAGAACATGGAAATCACACAACCCTAACATAAGTCTGTCTTGCCAGCTGACGCGTTTCAAGGGGTAAAAACACTTTTCTCCTCTATAGAGCGAGAAAGAGTTAAACCACTGTCAGTTTATTTTTTGCTGTCTTTGCCCCATTGAGACACTTTGGGGTTTATTTACTAAAGCTGGAGAGTCCAAAATCAGACTCCCTTCTGCACAGAAACCAATCAGCTTCCAGGTTTCATTGCCAAAGCTTCATTGAACAAGCTGAGGTTAGAAGCTGATTGGTTTCTATGCAGAAGGGAGTCTGATTTTGGACTCTCCAGCTTTAGTAAATAAACCCCTTTCTGTCGTAGAGTCACAACAGGAAAGGAAATCTATATAAAGTGAAGGTCATTCCCTTGTACACAGTTGTCGCCAGAACATGTGTCCTCACTAGAAAATACCCACGCCTCTCTTGTTCTGGTAACAACTCCAAGTTTAGGATTTTCCATCACTTTCTACCCTAGTGAAAAAAACATAGGTTAAAAGGAAAGAAAATAGCTTGATTTCCCCATCAACACAGTCAGTGTTGAGAGGGGAATCCCCTCAACTGTGCTATTGCATTCTGACAGCGGGAGGCTTCCAGGCAATCAGAATACAATGATTACTGCTGGAGGCTATAGCCGACAGCAGTGACTAAAAAAAAAACCACAACAGGCTAGTTGTACTGAAGTCGATCAATAGATGAACTACAATACAACCACCTTGCCCATAGATTAACCAAAATAGGTACATATGGTCTATTTGAGCCTTAGCTTGTAAAGACTGGCTTGATGAGCAACATGTTCAACATCTAGTTTTAAATGCCTTCTAATGTTTGCTATATGCTTGTTAAATACCTTATAAAGCCATTTAAATGCTTGTTAACGAGAATGCTTTTATTTTGATCTGTATTCTTCCAGGCTGCGTCCGAGGCATACTTAGAAGGCTTCAAGAATACAGTTTGATTGTTTTTAAATTTTTGCTGAACATGATACTTTTCAGACTTGTATTTACAAGCTAATATTAAAAATGCACATCCATATTCAATCTAATAGGGAGAGCCTGATGAGAACAAGTCATAAGACTTTGCTGCTAACCTTTCCTTCCTTGCTTCCTCTGCAGACTGGTTCCAGTGCGCTCTATACTGACCATTTTAACATGGTTGGTGGCAAAATGGGAGCCAACCAATATCAATGTGCAACATTCAAGTGTGTCTTGGTTAATATGAACACTAAACATAGCATCTATGACAAGCATTGGAATGGGATAATCACAATTGTTTTGTAAAAATAGAAAACCTTCAAAGCTGAACTCTAGGCAGATATAAAAGATGCCCAATAATGTAGCTTTGTATTCATTAGTACACCTTAAGGCCTCTTTCACATGGGCATACTTAAGCATACACCCAGTGCGAGAGCCGTGTTTGCCTACATGGGGATGCACAGGTGTTCCATCCATTCCCATGCAGGCAGTCCTATTCATGTCAATTGGTATGCAGCGGCTGCATGAACACAGCTGCTGCTCCCAATTTGACATCTCTGTGGGCGCAGGTATGTGCTGTCTATATTCATCCATGCAGCCCCTGAATAACCAATTGACATGAATGGGACTGCCTGCATGGGAATGCATGGAACACCTGTGTATCCCTGTGCAGGCAAATAGAAACATTGCACGGACATAAGTTTAAAGGAAAAGTTCACCTTCGGGAACATGTTACATATTCCACCCATTTTTAGGGTGGAACATATAACATATTCCCAATGCTGCAGCCGCAGCCCGATCCCCCAACCCCCACTCCCCTACCTGTAACAGCAGTACAGGGACAAGTTCCCTGCACAGGTTGTCACTTTTTAAAAACGATGTGGCAGTGCGGGGCTCCACCCTCACGGCCGCGTCATTCATTCACAGAGTTCTGTGAATGAATGAACTACAAGTCCCTTGATGAACTAACACAGTGCAGTGCTGAGTGCTACAGTAGTTCATTGAAGCTTCATGTTAGTGTATCTGCCCCATACGAGCACAAAGATACACTAACAGGTCTGCAGGAGACCTGCAAGGCATCAGCGAGCTGCTGATCTCCTGCAAAAAAAAAAAATGCACATTTTTTTTGCTTGCAAAAACAATGTACATTTATTATTTTTTATCAAAAGGTGAACTTATCCTTTAAAGTGTTACTAAACCCACAACAGTAAAATCAGTCTGTATATGCAGTAAAGCATGCTTGTTATACTCACTGTGGAACCTAAGGGGGTGCATTGTGTAAAAATGATGTTTGATCCTATCTTCTCTGAACCTCCCCTTCTTTCACAGTCCCCAATCCATCTGCTCAAAGTACAGAGCCTTGGGGGCAAGCTGCACATGCTCAGTTTGGTGTGTATTGCTAGAGAGTCTTTTTTTTCCTGGGAGGGTGCATGTGGTTAGCACAGGACCAGTCAGTACTGTTCAAACAGAGGTCAGGGGTCCTGCATCCTCCTAGAGGAGAATGAAAACTCCTCCTACAAGCTGTAACCAGTGCTCTGCTGGATAGAAGTCACATGACTGCTCTAACAACTGATGAAAAAAGGTATTTAGTTTATATTTACTAAAATAATTGCATTTCCATGTCTGTGTACTGTGGGAGACCAGATATAGTGCATGCATCGTCCTGGGTTTAGTAACACTTTAAGTACTCCCAAGTCAAAAAGACCTAAATGTGTGTTTTTTTTAATGCATGTAGTGTGAGTACCATAATTTGACTTGCTATCAGCCGTTTGCAATGTTTAAAAAGAACAGTTCAGAGAGGGGGAAGGAGAAGCAGTAGAAGAGGCTAATTCGTTTTGCTGCAGTACAAGGAGCATTCTGATAGAAGGACAGAACAGAGGGACAGAGATGAGCTCTCTATCTTCTTCTCTCACTGTCTAATCACAGGGTGACTACTGCAACTTAGGTCTCCTGCCATGCTAGGCTGTGTGATGAAGTGGATGGACAGAAATACAAATCCCTTGGCAAGCAAAGCAGCTCCTTAATATGTATTTCTTTGTGTATTTAGTTGCTTGCTTGCAATTCATATTTGACCTTAGGTGCAATTATTTTGTAGTTCCTCAATTCCCAGTCTGATACTCACCTATCACCAATCTAGTGAGATATTGGCTGTGTGAACTTGTCCGCACTGCACAGCTGCTTGTCAGAATCTTCCCCCTTTTTCTTATGCACTCTGTACTCTCATTTAATTCTATGGAAATTAAACTGGTTCTAAATGCTAGACATTTTTTTTCTGTAATGCATTCTCTGCATTAAGATAAAAAAAGTCTCTGCATTTATATCACCCCCTCACCCCCCCCCCCCCGTATACTTATCTGAGCTCCATCTCAATCTCGCATGGTGCCCGTCTGCAACTCCTCCTCTCTGCTCACATAGGCATCCAGTGCTATTAATCAAATCCTGTGAGCAGAGAACAGGGGGCAGGGCTGAGATGTGCTGTGTGTCTCAATAGACACACATAGCCCAGCATGGTAGCAAGCCTCCAAGGTGTGCCCCCATAGGAAGCAGCTTGCTATCTTCCTATAGTTAAACACCAAGAGAAGGAGTAGCCCAGAGATCCAGGGGGGAATGGGGACCCAAGAAGAGGAGGTTCTGAGCTGCTCTGTTCAGCACCAATGCACAGAGAAGGTATGTGTAACATATTTATTATTTTAATAAAAAAATAATTAAGCTTTACAATCACTATAATGGAGTATGAACACATACTTCAGACCAACTCTCCATATAATGGAATAAGAGTGTATAGTGCATGTGTGGCATGACAAGCCTGTAAGAATGAGAAAATGGATTAGGCTGGAGGCAGGGGACTACAAAGTAAGCACCAAGGTACCAAACTTGTGGAAAACACAAATGCTCCTGCGCTTGGGGATGGACTCGATACAGGCTACAACCACATTAAGAATGTCCTGGAACATGCACACCTTGCTGCCCTCAATAGACCGGGGAAATCCAAATATACTGAATGAGGAAAGAACAAACAGAGGGCGCACAGGCCTAGTGCATTACCATAAAAAATGTTTAACAAGAAATAAAGTAGGTGTTGTACTCACAAACGACAATAAAGTCAAGGCACATCATAAAAGAACAGCTGGGTCAACACCACACTGAGTATGAGTCCGCAATAGGGAGTGTAGACATCTAATAGGCTGACGCATTTCGAGGACTAAGGCTCTGAGGAAGAGACAAGTCCTTGAAATGCGTCAGCCTCGAAGTAGTGTGTCAGGGCTCCCAGGTGTGACCAGAGGTGTGTGACTGACGCAGGGAAACGCAGACTTCAGATATGTGATAAACAATATAATTTATTAACACTAACAATACAAACATAAACGCAGTGCAATACTAAACATAATACAGTGCAAACAAACCAAACCAACCACCCACAGATAACAGTACATACAACCAAGCGTCGTCGGGCAGGCTGGGTCAATATCAATTGGGCAGGTAGGTACAGGGGGAGCAAGCGGAGATTGGTCGAGGTCACAGGCCAGGTTCAGCAGGTAGCTAGCAGCGTAGTACAGAGGGTCAGGCAGAGGGATGGTCAGGGTCACAAGCCAGGGATCAGAACAGGTAGCAGGCAGCGTAGTACAGAGGGTCAGGCAGAGGGATGGTCAGACAAGCCAGGGATCAGAACAGGTAGCAGAGAATCAGACAGGAACAGAGAGCAGGAACAGGATACAGGGCCCAAGAGAAACACAACACCAAGGCAGAGTCTGCAAGTCTGGCCATCCCTTAAATACCCCAGCATAATCAGTTCCAGGTGTTAGCTGGCTGCAAAGTTGAGTCTCTGATTGCTGGGAGCATCCGCTGGCCAGCCCTGGTACTGCAGATCAAAAGGCAGGTGAGTCCCACCATTGCTGGCCAGTCCATTCCTGACAGTACCCCCCCCTCAAGGAGCGGCCTCAGGACGCTCCAAACAGTCCTAGCTGGGCAAAATGTTCCACCGCCCGGGTCTGGTAACTGGCGGGATATCAAAGACTGGCACACCGGGCAGGACTCCGGGCAGCGGCACACCGGGCAGGGGCACACTGGGCAGAGGCACATTGGGCAAAGGCACACCGGGCAGGACTCCGGGCAGAGGCACATCGGGCAGGACTCCGGGCAGAGGCACATCGGGCTGGACTCCGGGCAGAGGCACATCGGGCTGGACTCCGGGCAGAGGCACATCGGGCTGGACTCCGGGCAGAGGCACATCGGGCTGGACTCCGGGCAGAGGCACATCGGGCTGGACTCCGGGCAGAGGCACATCGGGCTGGACTCCGGGCAGAGGCACATCGGATTACCAGGCGAAGCAGCAGGCAGCGGGCCACCAGGCGGAGCAGCAGGCAGCGGGCCCCCGGGCGGAGCAGCAGGCGCCGGGCCCCCGGGCGGAGCAGCAGGCGCCGGGCCCCCGGGCGGAGCAGCAGGCGCCGGGCCCCCAGGCGGGGCGACAGGCGTCGGGCCCCCAGGCGGGGCGACAGGCGTCGGGCCCCCAGGCGGGGCGACAGGCGTCGGGCCCCCAGGAGGGGCGACAGGCGTCGGGCCCCCAGGAGGGGCGACAGGCGTCGGGCCCCCAGGAGGGGCGACAGGCATCGGGCCCCCAGGCGGAGCAACAGGTCTCGGGCCCTCAGGCGGAGCGGCGGGCGCCGGACCCCCAGATGGAGTGACAGGTCTCAGGCCCCCAGGCGGAGCGGCGGGCGCCGGACCCCTAAGTGGAGCGACAGGTCTCGGGCCCTCAGGCGGAGCGGCGGGCGCCGGACCCCCAGATGGAGTGACAGGTCTCGGGCCCCCAGGCGGAGCGACAGGTCTCGGGCCCTCAGGCGGAGCGACAGGTCTCGGGCCCTCAGGCGGAGCGGCGGGCGCCGGACCCCAGATGGAGCGACAGGTCTCGGGCCCCCAGGCGGAGCGGCGGGCGCCGGACCCCCAAGTGGAGCGACAGGTCTCAGGCCCTCAAGCGGAGCGGCGGGCGTCGGACCCCCAGGTGGAGCGACAGGTCTCGGGCCCCCAGGCGGAGCGACAGGTCTCGGGCCCTCAGGCGGAGCGGCGGGCGCCGGACCCCCAGATGGAGCGACAGGTCTCGGGCCCTCAGGCGGAGCGGCGGGCGCCGGACCCCCAGGTGGAGCAACAGGTCTCGGGCCCCCAGGCGGAGCGACAGGTCTCGGGCCCCCAGGCGGAGCGGCGGGCGCCGGACCCCCAGGCGGAGCGACAGGTCTCGGGCCCCCAGACGAAGCGGTGGGCACCGAGTCACCAGGCACGACAGTGGGCACCGAGTCGTCTGGCAAGACTGCGGGCACCGAGTCGTCTGGCAAGACTGCGGGCACCGAGTCGTCTGGCAAGACTGCGGGCACCGAGTCAACTGGCGGAACAGCGGGCACTGAGTCGTCTGGCAAGACTGCGGGCACCGAGTCGTCTGGCAAGACTGCGGGCACCGAGTCGTCTGGCAAGACTGCGGGCACCGAGTCAACTGGCGGAACAGCGGGCATCGAGTCAACTGGCGGAACAGCGGGCATCGAGTCAACTGGCGGGACTGCGGGCATCGAGTCGTCTGGCAAGACTGCGGGCACCGAGTCATCTGGCAAGACTGCGGGCATCGAGTTAACTGGCGGAACAGCGGGCACCGAGTCGTCTGGCAAGACTGCGGGCACCGAGTCGTCTGGCAAGACTGCGGGCACCGAGTCATCTGGCAAGACTGCGGGCACCGAGTCGTCTGGCAAGACTGCGGGCACCGAGTCAACTGGCGGAACAGCGGGCACCGAGTCGTCTGGCAAGACAGTGGGCTCCGAGTCAACAGGCACGACAGTGGGCACTGGGTCATCTGGTATCGGATTGTCTGGCTCGACAGCGGGCATCGGGTCACCAGGTATGACAGCAGGCACTGGGTCACCAGGCATCAGGTCATTTGGCTTGCCAGCGGGCACCGCGTCATCTGGCAAGGCAGTGGGCACCGGGTCACCAGGTATGACAGCGGGCTCTGAGTCAATTAGCACGACAGCGGGCACTGGATCAGGTACCGGATCATCTGGATCAACAGCGGGCATCATGTCAACTGGCCTAATAGGATCGTCGGGCTGGATCAGTTCATCATGCTGAGTAGCGGCATCAGGCTGAATGCAGGCATCAGGCCGAGTAGAGGCTTCAGGCCGAGTAGAGGCTTCAGGCCGAGTAGAGGCTTCAGGCCGAAGAGAGGCATCAGGCCGAAGAGAGGCATCAGGCCGAGTAGAGGCATCCGGCTGAAGAGAGGCATCCGGCTGAAGAGAGGCATCCGGCTGAAGAGAGGCATCAGGCTGAAGAGAGGCTTCAGGCTGAGTAGAGGCTTCAGGCTGAGTCACGGAAGGCAGGTTCACCGGTTTGGATACTGGCAGGATGGTATTGGTTGGAAAGAATTTTCGCTTTTTTCTGGTTTTAACTACTGGAGCACTGCAAGTAAACGCAGGTCTGCAAACGAATGGAGCAGCTGGAGACAGAGAAAAACTGGAGGATGGAACAGGAGAGGGAACAGTTGCTACAGAGGGCTTTTTTACAGGGTTAAAGGCAGGATAGGTGCAGCGAGTGGGAACAGGGTACTGACATGCGGTAGATAGCCAAGTATACTGGGCTGTAACTGGAGGAGCTGGTGGGAATATAGGAGTAGAGTTAGAAGCAGGACTGAGTTTTTGTAAGCTGACTGAGGCTGGGTGCAACAAGTCTGTCCATGTCTGCAGTATGGGTTGAACAAAGCTGAGCTTACACAAAGCCTGTCTGGTCAATGACTGCACTGCGTTTATACAATCTCTTAGTGTCTGTGGTGAACATGTGGAATAACGCTCCAGAAAAAACCCACATCATCCTCTAATAACCACACCAGGGACTCTACCTGGTCTGCACTAAATGGTGGCAAAAATTCATCCCTGCATTCGGGGGAACCAGATGAAACCAACTCAGTACAAACCTCAATCAATGGCTGCACCTCAGAGAACTCTGTGCCCTGATCTACTAGAACATGAGCGAGCCGTATACATTCTAGTAGTTGATCCCTGGGATACTCCTTCAGAGATTGATAAGCATACTCCCTGTCATCAAACACTAGCAGATATAAATACACAACCTCATCCAGATCCATCCTTCCCAGCAACAAGCCAAGATGGCTTCCCTGTGCAGCCACTTCTGGTCAGGATTGGCCTTGGTGTAATGTCAGGGCTCCCAGGTGTAACCAGAGGTGTGTGACTGACGCAGGGAAACGCAGACTTCAGATATGTGATAAACAATATAATTTATTAACACTAACAATACAAACATAAACGCAGTGCAATACTAAACATAGTACAGTGCAAACAAACCAAACCAACCACCCACAGATAACAGTACATACAAGCAAGCGTCGTCAGGCAGGCCGGGTCAATATCAATTGGGCAGGTAGGTACAGGGGGAGCAAGCGGAGATTGGTCGAGGTCACAGGCCAGGTTCAGCAGGTAGCTAGCAGCGTAGCACAGAGGGTCAGGCAGAGGGATGGTCAGGGTCACAAGCCAGGGATCAGAACAGGTAGCAGGCAGCGTAGTACAGAGGGTCAGGCAGAGGGATGGTCAGACAAGCCAGGGATCAGAACAGGTAGCAGAGAATCAGACAGGAACAGAGAGCAGGAACAGGATACAGGGCCCAAGAGAAACACAACACCAAGGCAGAGTCTGCAAGTCTGGCCATCCCTTAAATACCCCAGCATAATCAGTTCCAGGTGTTAGCTGGCTGCAAAGTTGAGTCTCTGATTGCTGGGAGCATCCGCTGGCCAGCCCTGGTACTGCAGATCAAAAGGCAGGTGAGTCCCACCATTGCTGGCCAGTCCATTCCTGACAGTACCCCCCCCCCCTCAAGGAGCGGCCTCAGGACGCTCCAAACAGTCCTAGCTGGGCAAAATGTTCCACCGCCCGGGTCTGGTAACTGGCGGGATATCAAAGACTGGCACACCGGGCAGGACTCCGGGCAGCGGCACACCGGGCAGGGGCACACTGGGCAGAGGCACATTGGGCAAAGGCACACCGGGCAGGACTCCGGGCAGAGGCACATCGGGCTGGACTCCGGGCAGAGGCACATCGGGCTGGACTCCGGGCAGAGGCACATCGGGCTGGACTCCATTCCTGACATAGTGTGACGAAACGTATTAGGGATCCAGCAGTGACGTCATCACGCACACCGTATCTTGTGTCCGGACCATGTGACTGCAACCACATCATCTGTTGCAGGCTGGTGAGATGCCACTGTGTATGCAAGAAGCGGTGTGTTAAGCGCTGCTGTTTGAAAGATTTTAAATATACAAGGCTTTTTGATGTACAAACATAATCCGAGTGCAGTTTTTATGGGGGTATTCTGTTGGAATAAAATTTTTGAAACGGTATCACGCTATGGAGAGTGTTCTTTACTTTGTTCACATGTGACCTATGGAATTCATTGGGATCTTCAGCTGGTTATAGATGGTATGCTGGGGAGTTTATTACATCTACTGAGTTTATAAAGATATGCTGGTATTTCACCAGTTTCTGCTGAGTTTTCGCTTTGATGGGGTGTTGAGCACTGGATGATTCACTGGTCAAGGAAATTTTAAGATTCCATAACTTCATTGATTGAAGATCATATATGCGTTATATAGACTTTATTTAATGGACTTTAATGAGGATCCATTACTTGGTTTTGTTTTTCTCCACACATTATATTTTATTTCGGGGTGGATTACTATTATTATTATTTATTTTCTATTTTTTCAGTTGTATTGATTGTTTCAGTTGTATTTTGTGAGCGCTATTATTGTGGTTATATTTATGTATTTTCACAAATTTGATATATTTTGGGCTATTATTGCATAATAGCAGCAAATAATTATTTCCCAGGACTACATTCTCAAGGCACAATGATGTAGACCTTGGAATATATTAATCTGCTATTAATATAAGTCACCAGGGTTTATATTGTTTATTGCAATCATGCATAAAGGCTAAAAGCTCAGTGTGCATGAGGTCTAAGTCTAGGTTGGCGAGAGTGCATTAACCGTTTTCCCATTGCCCTATAGCAAAGATACTGCTATAGGGTGGCAGGGGTGTGCAAAATCACGTATATATACGAGATTTTGCATTTCAGGGTAGGGGGCATGCGCAAGTCGTGTGCATGCCCTACCCATACCGTCATTCCACCATTGACGGCCTCACCTGTCAATCACTGGGTCAAAGCTGGTGAGCCCCCCGGCACCCGGCGATCATCGTGTATTACCAAGGGGAAGAGACCTGTATGTAAACAATACAGAGCTCTTCCCCGTCAGCTCCTGCACACTACTTTGTATGGCTCTGCATAGCAGAGCCATACAAAGCCCACACAAAGCAGTGTGCTTACAGTGTAAAACAGCACACAGTTAACTCTTTGATCGCCCCAAATGTTAACCCCTTCCTGCCCAGTGTCATTAGTACAGTGTCAGTGTCTTTTATTAGCACTGATCACTGTATTGGTGTCACTGGGCATGTCAGTGACAGTTAGTCATTTCCCCCCCCGTCTCAGAATGCCCGCCGCAGTCCCGCTATAAGTCGCTGATCGCCGCCATTGCTAGTATAAAAAAAAGAAATTCCAGTATCTATACCGCCATTTGTAGAGGCTATAACTTTCACGTAAACCAAATAATTTATATTAATTGGGATTTTTTTTTTTAGCAAAGACATATAGCAGAATACATTTTGGCCTAAATTTATTTTTTTAAAATACAAAATTAGATTTTTTAAATGTTTTTACTGGACATGTTTCAAAAAGTCAAAAATATAGTTTTTTTTTCCTCAAAATTGGCGGTATTTTTTTTTATAGCGCCAAAAAATAAAAAAACGCAGAGGCGATCAAATGCCACCAAAAGAAAGTTCTATTTGTGGGAAAAAAAGGACATACATTTAATTTGGTTGCAGCGTTGCATGACCACGCAATTGTCAGTTAAAGTACCACAGCGCCGTATTGTAAAAAATGTCCTAGTCAGGAAGGAGGTAAATCCTCTGGAGGGCAAGTGGTTATAGCATGTACTGTTTTTAACGTTAATGTGTGCTGCATTAGGTAGCTCATTACAAATGAACGGGCTGGCACGCACCTAAGTGGTCCAGAAACTAGACCTGCACTTTTTTCTGATAGCACACTGTAGCACAAGTAGCTTGTGGTGCCTCGCATTGCGGTAACGTGCATGGGAACGCGCACATTCCCGCAACACAACAACACAACAGCATGAACAAAGCCCTATTCCCAGTTAGAAGTAAAGAATGTGTTGATGTATCCTGCATCTCACTTGCATGAAATGAATGATGTAATAAACAATTAATGTTCTGAAAGTATATGTACATTTTACTGTTCCTACTGCAGGTCAAGTGTAATCATATTATTATTGTTCATATAATTTATTTATAATCCTGACACTTAAGACAAAGCTGTTTTCAAAACATTAGTCATCATCATAATGTCTGTGTTATGAATATTATAAAATCTATATCTTTCAAAGGAGTTCCTGGATGAAGACCAAGAAACATTTTACTGAGCTGAATCTTTTAAGAAACAATTGTGTTTCTATACAACTGCATTTCTAATGCTTTGCCGTTTCTTTATCATAAAATAGAGTGTATGACTTATTCCACACTGTATTTATAATGTGATATTGTGAGACATCAGGATGTGGTGTAAGTAAAAGCAACACCATCAGATACTGTACGCAGTCAACAACATAAGAAAACCTACCACCTCTGCTTGTAGAATTTCCACCTCTAACTTTAGGCCTACCCAAGCTTGTGGAAGGGTGGTCAGTCTACAGCCATAGGTTTTACTCCCGCAGCTATGCCTACAGTGCAATGGATCCAGCCAACATAAGAAAACCTACCACCTCTGCTTGTAGAATTTCCACCTCTCACTTTAGGCCTGCCCAAGCTTGTGGAAGGGCGGTCAGCCTACAGCCATAGGTTTTACTCCCGCAGCTATGCCTACAGTGCAATGGATCCAGCCAACATAAGAAAACCTACCACCTCTGCTTGTAGAATTTCCACCTCTCACTTTAGGCCTGCCCAAGCTTGTGGAAGGGCGGTCAGCCTACAGCCATAGGTTTTACTCCCGCAGCTATGCCTACAGTGCAATGGATCCAGCCAATATAAGAAAACCTACCACCTCTGCTTGTAGAATTTCCACCTCTCACCTTAGGCCTACACAAGCTTGTGGAAGGGTGGTCAGCCTACAGCCATAGGTTTTACTCCCGCAGCTATGCCTACAGTGCAATGGATCCAGCCAACATAAGAAAACCTACCACCTCTGCTTGTAGAATTTCCACCTCTCACTTTAAGCCTGCCCAAGCTTGTGGAAGGGTGGTCAGCCTACAGCCATAGGGTTTACTCCCGCAGCTATGCCTACAGTGCAATGGATCCAGCCAACATAAGAAAACCTACCATCTCTGCTTGTAGAATTTCCACCTCTCACTTTAGGCCTACCCAAGCTTGTGGAAGGGTGGTCAGCCTACAGCCATAGGTTTTACTCCCGCAGCTATGCCTACAGTGCAATGGATCCAGCCAACATAAGAAAACCTACCACCTCTGCTTGTAGAATTTCCACCTCTCACTTTAGGCCTGCCCAAGCTTGTGGAAGGGTGGTCAGCCTACAGTCATAGGTTTTACTCCCGCAGCTATGCCTACAGTGCAATGGATCCAGCCAACATAAGAAAACCTACCACCTCTGCTTGTAGAATTTCCACCTCTCACTTTAGGCCTGCCCAAGCTTGTGGAAGGGTGGTCAGCCTACATCCATAGGTTTTACTCCCGCAGCTATGCCTACAGTGCAATGGATCCAGCCACCATCAAAAATTGCAGTAAAGAGTTTCTTTGCACTGCTTTCCCATAGTGAGTCATTTTGGACTTGAATGGTGGAAGTAGACCTCCCAGATTTGGGGAGTGGTGAAATGTCACTTTTGAAACCCTGCCTAGATATTTCCTCCCCATTTTCAGCACCCCAACACTCTTCCTTGTGACCATCAGCAATCCACACAGGTGGAAATTAGTACTTTTGGAGTCCAAAAAAACAGTTAATTTCCACCCTTGCGAAGGAGGAAAAACATTGCTATGTGAATCTGAGAAGGAAGAAAAGGGTGGATGCGCAGCCGTTTTCCTACACCCCCTGCTAGCTACAGCAACTTTACTACTTCCTGCATGATTCACAACTAGCAATGTGGAAAAATACAACTTCCCAGAGCCTCTACAGACTCCCCCTCTGATATTTGTAACCTCCAAGAAAGATTTGGGGAAGGGTGGGCAGCCTCTAGCCATAGGATTTACCACTTATTTTTTGTTGTTGTTGTTGTTGTTGCTGTCTGCCCACTCCCTTGCATTGTGAAAGGAGGAAAAGAATGCATAAGGAGAAAAGAGTGCATAAGCAGCAGTCTTCAAGAGGAGGAGGAAAATGGTACTTAAGCAACACTGTGAAAGAAAGTGGTTGCTTGCGCCCTTGAGAAGGACGAGTGTGTGCCATACATTAAAAAAGGTCCACACTGCAGAGTTCTTTCTGTTTGCTTGCCCATTCAAGTGCTCACATACTGTCACTGACACTAGCCAATTTCTACCTACGACATACCTGAGGTCTCCATTCCTTCTAAAATTCATTCTTATCACTGCTAGATAAAAACAAAATCAAGTATTGCCTAAAAGGATTTTTTTAAGGTTGTATCAATTGTGCTGTTGCATTCAAGTCAAGCAATAATGTCAAGTCTAGTGGATCCAGGCTGTCATTTGTTTCAGTGCTCCACTCCTGATTTCTGCAGAAACAGTGGGCAGAGTGATTTCCTACCAACAGACTCTGCATAGCCCTGGAAGAAGCAGAGACAAATGGAGAGCAGTGGTGTGGGACACAGACTACTATGGTGCCCACTGAACACCAAGTACCTTCACTAACCACAAAAGTACCCCTTTGGCCTTCATTTATTTATTTATTTTATTTCAGGTACTTATATAGCGCCGTCAGTTTACGCAGCACTTTACATATATATTATACATTCACATCAGTCCCTAACCCTCAGGGGTGTACAATCTAAGGTTCCTAACTCATATTCATACATACTAGGGCCAATTTAGACAGGAGCCAATTAACCTACCAGCATGTCTTTGGAGTGTAGGAGGAAACCGGAGTACCCGGAGGAAACCCACGCAGGCACAGGGAGAACATGCAAACTCCAGGCAGGTGGTGCCGTGGTTGGGATTCGAACCAACGACCCTAGTACTGCCAGGCAGAAGTGCCAACCATAACTCATCAGCCTCACTGACCACCAATGTACCCATTGGCTACTATGAATGGACTGACTTCAGCTCCAGCTCCCACTAACCATCAATATTTTTTACTTTATCTCCTCAATGGCCTCCTCTGACAACCAACATCATGAGTTTCTTCCTCCTATGAACACTATTTGCCAGGCATTTGTTCCTTGCATTGACCACCAACAACAGAAATTTCCCTCCTGCTAGCTATTACTGGCAGGCCTCTTACTAACCACTAACATTTTACTTTTTTTCCAAAAGATGTTGGGGATTTTTTTTCCCAGTGACTCTAAAACTTTTTGTTCCCCCTACTTACAACAGACAAGTAATGTAAGGAACCCTATAGTACATGCTCCTAATTATTGCACTCAATGGGGGTTATTTACTAAAACCATAGAGTGCAAAATCTGGTGCAATCAGCTTCCAGGTTTTTTCGGCAAAGCTTAATTGAACAAACTGAAGTTAGAAGTTGATTGGATACCATGCACACCTGCACCAGATTTTGCGTTCTCCAATTTTAGTAAATCAACCCCAATATGCTGTGTAGTATATGTCAAACAGACATAACCTCCACACTCTGTACACTGTGTTGTGTTTTCTTAATGCTGTGTAGTGAGCAACCAATAAATTCAGTTCATCTTTAAGGTAGCTACAGACAAAGTGTTAGTCTATTTTTTTATTTAATGATTCTTAAAGTTTATGTGTGAGAGACTGTTACTCACAAAACAGTAATTAAGGGAGAATTTGCAGGTACATACCAAAGGTAGGTGTGTAAAGGTAAGTATAAACCTTATTTATCCATGCCCCTTTAAGTCACAACCAGTCAGGGACGGACTGACCATTTGGGAACTCGGGCACTGCCTAGGGCCCGGGGTCAGTAGGGGGCCCAATGAGATGCCCCTGGTACCTTTCATAGGCTTTTTTGGGTGTGGTTTGAGTGTGGGTGAGGACACAGGGGCCCCATGATCCCCTATTGCCCGGGGGTCCTATGAGTTGTCAGTCCGCCCCTGCAACCAATATTCAGCTTTGTTGGAAATGTTATGGCATTATAGGTTCACAATTTCCTGAATTAATATACTGTCAATATTGCTAGTTATTTTTATTTGTCAGTCCAATAGTCTTGTGATTTTCTCAGTTATCTCTATATAATCGCTATGCTGGGCACTGTACCACCTTTCATATTGTATTCTATTTATGAAACTGATACCCCTAGACCCATTTGAGTAGGCAAGCACTCAGCTGAACACATACATGGAAAGGCTGTTTTAGATCTAATCACTTTGCATACTGAGTAAACCATTCTCACTGTCATTAAATAAGAGATCATCAAAGACTAAGAGGTGGAAGGTGGCTTTACAGTGGATAAATCTGCATGTGTATACAGCCACCATAAATCACTTTTGGCTTGGTCTGACATTTGGTAGAAGAGTTAATCTGTTTGAGAACACTTGTGTGTTAGTGGGAGCTTTACTTAAAAGAAAACTTATATTTTGGATCAGTGGTTGTGAGGACAAAAGCACAGCAGATGAGGTTGGGGATAGAATAGCTGCAGGTAATACAAGCTAATCAGCATTGCAAAAAATATTTTAAAGTCTGCCGTCTCAGCAGAAACCTAAAGCCGATCACTTACCATACAAAACCATTGCTGACCTATGGTTCAGAAATCTGGACAATGACGGCATCAGATGACAATCTCCTAATATGACTGGAAAGAAAGATATTCCAAATTTCTGATCTTGTAAATTATTGAAGAATTAGAATGAGCAAGCAGCTCAGAGACCAGTACAGGAAACTAGATGCAATGTTTGAAATTAAAAGTCATAACTTGAGGGGCTAGAGCACTTAAAAAAAAAGACTGTAAAGAAATAATTTCATAGGAAAGCAGGATGACTGGGTACAGAATAAGGCACATGGATGATGTTGAGAGGACCTGTGGATTATGGGATTTAGAAGATGAAACACCAATTATTGCCCTTATTTAAGGAAGGAAGGCAGCAAATGTTGTACATGCTGGTTACAGTGCATTTCTCTCTGAAGTTCTGAGGAAAATGGGTCGTTCCAGACATTGTTCAGAAGAACAGCGTACCTTGATTAAAAAGTTGATTGGAGAGGGGAAAACATATAAAGAAGTGCAGAAAATGATAGGCTGCTCAGCTAAAATGATCGCAAATGCTTTAAAATGGCAACCAAAACCTGAAAGACGTGGAAGAAAGCGAAAAACTACCATTCGAATGGATAGAATAGCCAAAATGGCAAGGACTCAGCCAACAATCAGCTCCAGGAAGATCAAAAAAGGTCTAAAGTTACCTGTAAGTACTGTTACAATTAGAAGATTAGAAGATGCCTCTGTGAAGCCAAGCTATCTGCAAGAAGCCCCCCGCAAAGTCCCACTGTTGAAAAAAAGGCATGTGCTAAAGAGGTTACAATTTGCCAAAGAGCACATTGACTGGCCTAAAGAGAAATGGCGCAACATTTTGTGAACTGATGAAAGTAAGATTGTTCTTTTTGAGTCTAGTGGCCGGAGACAGTTTGTCAGACGACCCCCAAACACTGAATTCAAGCCACAGTACACTGTGAAGACAGTGAAGCATGGTTGCGCAAGCATCATGATATGGGGATGTTTCTCATACTACGGTGTTGGGCCTATTTATCACATACCAGGGATCATGGATCAGTTTGAATACATCAGAATACTTGAAGAGGTCATGCTGCCTTATGCTGAAGAGGAAATGCCCTTGAAATGGGTGTTCCAACAAGACAACGACCCCAAACACACCAGTAAACGTGCAACATCTTGGTTCCAGACCAACAAGATTGATGTTATGGAGTGGCAAACCCAATCCCCGCATCTTAATCCAATAGAAAACTTGTGGGGCGACATCAAAAATGCAGTTTCTGAGGCAAAACCAAGAAATAGAGAAGAACTGTGGGATGTAGTCCAATCATCCTGGGCTGGAATACCTGTTCACAGGAGCCAGAAGTTGGTTGACTCCATGCAACACAGATGTACAGCAGTTCTCAGAAACAGTGCTTATACAACTAAATATTAATTAAGTGATTCAAAGGAAAGCAAAATCTTCAAACATTTCTCAGTTTATATAGTGAATGTTTGAGTTTGTAAAGAAGAATACAAACACTGCAATTTTTTTGAACAGTCTAATATTCACTTTTCTTCAATTTTTTTAGAGGAACAACACAAATTTGATATATTTTTCTTCATGTTTTGATTTGGAATAGAATGTGTAGTGTTCCCAATGCATTTGTGTGTATGGAAATAAAAGCTATTAGAAGAATTTTGAGCTTTATTCACTTCTATTATTTTGAACACTACTGTATAGATCTGGTCCCAAAATGGACCCAAAATAAAGTGCAAAACCGCCCAATTCCAAATTGGGATAAATATACTATAAACAAAGTGACACAGTGAATCCCAAATGGTGGGATAACCTTAAATCAAAGTGACTGGTGCTGAGACCCTCCCTAAGGGTCACGGTAAGGAGGGGAGGAGGCATTTCTGCCATTTAAGGATATCTATCCACTTGCGTTTGGCACAAGCACTACAAACACCTGTTTTTGAAGACTGAAGCACATTTTTTTGTTTTTTTGCACAATCTTTGCACTTTCTTTGGACTCTTTTATATATAAAATATTTTAAACGTGGTTTTTCATTTATATTGATCACTGTGTTTATTACTTTGCATTGTGTATTTGATACATGTGTATTTATTTGGGTCTCAGCACCAGTCACTTTGATTTAAGGTTATCCCACCATTTGGGATTCACGGCGTCACTTTGTTTATAGTATATTTATCCCAATTTGGGATTGGGCGGTTTTGCACTTTATTTTGGGTCCATTTTGGGACCAGATATATATATATGCACTTTACCACTTGTTATTTCACTTCATTTAGATCCCTGAAGGATCCACCACTTATTTATATGTATATATGGTCTTATTGAATATACTTATATGCTATTATACTTTATGAACCTATTTTTTCCGGTACCACACTGCATTGTCTTATAAGTTTGAGAAAATGTGAAAACAGAGTGCACAAAAAACTTCATGACCACCAACATTACTTGAACTCTGTTCTATTCCTGTATCTCCTATTATTGCCAGGATATTAAAAATATAGAGTTCAGCTATAATTTCGACTGACAGGTATTATCTCCCAATTAAAATTTGAGCGTTTATCTGTTTATTAGACACAGTAGCCACAAATATTGTTCAGTGGACAGTATATTAGAAGCTTGATTAGGGCACAATATAATAGGGAAATATGAGTTAGATTTTATCCTGAAATAAACATTATAGTGTATTGCTTGAGAGGCAATGATAACAAATATTGTACTGTGCAACTCCATATGGCATGAGGCCGCAATAGCCATCTGGAGCTGCAAAGAAAAGCTACACTATAACCACTCCCAAGATAATGTAGTAAAAATTTCTGGGCCTGGAATGCCCAGAGTGGAAGCTTTCCATCGGCAACTTCTTTTTTTTCCATACATGTATTTTTCTTCATCTGTATTTATATTATTTTCTTCTTATTTCTTTGTATTTTATTGGTATTGTCAAGGTGAATGGTTGGCACACAGCAGAGGTCAGGCATGTTTTCCAGCATATTATTTCTTCCAAGCAATCAGCAGCCATATATATATATATATATATATATATATATATATATATATATATATATATATATATTTATATTTCATTATACACAAGGCACTGGAGGCATAGCTAAAGGGGGAAAACCTATGTTCCTAAGCTGCCTGTTCTTCCACAATGCAAACATGTAACGTAGAACCCTATGACATAGGATATGGTATTTTCACCTTTTACTCCTTAGAAACTTAGAGCAGCCACTCACCTGCAAGTGTTAATAATGCATCCTTTTCCTCTTTTGCTAATCCACCATAGCCCTGCAAACTGGCAATGACTGGACAGAATTTTAGATCACTGCTATTTCCAGGGTTGGTCAACACAACTCAGTAGAGTGGGCCTTTTTTTAATTTATCTGCTGCTGAATCTACATTGCAGTGGCGGGTACCCTACCATCATTATTTTGCCCAGAAGGCTATCCCCACCCAGCATTATTTTGACCATAAGGCCATCCCTGCCCTCTAGATAAACATAAAAGACAAATAATTCCCTGAGCTTAGTAAAACTATAGCTGCTGCAAACAATCTGAATACAAGATGTGCAAATATGTAATGTATAAAGAAGGTGCTCTTCACCTTTAAAGATCAATACATCATTTCATACCATCCAATAAAGAAGTGCACTGCCCCTTTAAAATTCAATAAATGATTACATATCATAAATCTGCAATAATTTCATATAATACACAAAAATGATAACACAAAAACTGCAAAACAATATACATAATAAACAGCAAACAAATGTGCTCCAAACACATCCCACAAGTGTATACATGTTCCTTACTGGATACAAAAGATCCCAAACAGAGATCAGAATGCGCCTGGCTGCCTTGCAGCAATGACCCAATCCAACATCCCAATTACACAGAAATCCTATGGCCCTTTCAGCAAACTTTCACCAAACTAAAATAAAAAGAAAGAAAGCCTGAAAAAAAACGAATGCATCCTTCACATCTAAGAGTTGATCAGATGCAATATAATAAATGTTTGCTTTTGGGTTTAAAACTGCTTTATTGTGCGGCGGGTTTACTTTAAATACAATACTTCACTTGATCTAGTCACTTCTGTAAATGTCAACCATTGTGCTTTTTGCAGCGGTTCCTTTTAAACCCTAGTCCTGTGCTGCACCACTTCAGCTTTATTCCATGCATGAGATAGGAGGAAACTTATGAATTAATTTGTTAGGAATGGAAATGCTTTTACCATCCATTAACAATCCTATTACACAACTAGGAAAATGACCTGCACAAAAGCAAACTCCCTACGTAGGTGGGTATCTTATGATACCATTTCCTCATAAGTCAGATAATTATCTTGTCAAGTTTTATGGCAGTAGTTTTTTTTAGCGCCAAACTGTATTGGCTTATGAGCAAGACAAAAGGGAATACAAGAAATTAGGTGATATGGCAGCAAAACGTGATTGCTATCTACCTAGGTGTAAATATGCGGTCATATATTTGTAAAGAAGCAATTTAAAAAATACTTTTTATCGTACTTACTTTCTGTTTGAGAAAAATTATTTTTAAACATGATCTCTGGGGAATAAAAAAGTTTCTCGTGCACTGCATCTGCACGATAAATGAGTTTACTGTTTATTTTGTTTAGGGGATGATGAACGAAGTTCAGCAGGGCCCAGCCAAGATTCGATCCATGTATGGGCAGGTTAATTGTACCAAAGTCGACCCATTGATCAACTTGGATACAACCAGTCGGTCAGATTTTTTTTACATTTGCAAATAGCCGCTGGCATAGCACAATAGTGCTGCGGGAGGAATTCCCCCATCACTATTCTCCTATCAACACTGACTGTGTTGATAGGGGAATCAAGCAATTATCTTTCCTTCCACCTGTGGTGGAAGGAAAGAAAATAGATTCATCTATGGACTGCCTTACACCTGGTTCACATTTGTGCGGTCATGCAGACAGCGCATTGCAAGGGCACAAGAGCCCATTCATTTCAATGGACTCCCGTGCCCCGGAACACGCAGGGAAGAAGTCCCTACACTACTTGGGAAATCGCAGCCTGCCCGCACGGGAACCGAGGTTCCCAGTACGGTTGAGATTTCCAGTGTGTGCGGCGTGCCATTAAAAATAATGGCACCCTCCTGCGGGTCCCGCATTCCTCTGTGTAGGCGGTGCGGCTGCAGGTATTTGTGCGGGTCTCGCAGCGGCACCACCAGCACAGATGTGAACCAAGGTTAAGGAATATAATTACATTATTCCATGCTTCATCAGCATCCAGTACCCTATTAAACAATATCCTGGGTTGTGGACAAGCTCACTGACGTCATCATGTACAGTGCAGGACCAGAAGAAATCCTAAATGTTTGCATGTTGAGAGCATGTTACAAATTTCAGACCATGTTACAAATTTCACTACACAATCACAGGCAGTTGACTTGAACCAGGTTATGTCAGTTCTACAAGAAAACATGTACATATTATATTACTATATAACAAATGTTACCACTCCTGTAAACTGTAGAATTACATTTACATGTTACGTTTAGTTAAAAAAATTCATTTAAAGGCTAATGCCGTGTTTTTTTTTTTTAAATATCCATGTAACATATAATTTCTTCACAAGCATTTTTGGAATTTAGCATTAAAAGTGAATCAAAATGTAAAATGATATATTTATTTCCACATTGTATTTCAATTATTTCTATCCTACTTGTATTAATCTGAACAATCTTGAACTTTGTAAACTTACTTTGTGAAGATCCTCACACATCTCCTTAAATTTATATATATAAATCTATATAAATTATACATGATGACACCAGTATCATTTTTATATACATAAAGTAGTAACAGTAAATTAAAAAAAAAATAATTTTACTAAAGTTAAAAAATATGAATTTAAAAAAAAATTTTGACCCAAAATTATTATTGTTTCCCTTTAGTTGCATGCGTGCCACTTAGAGTTTTCAGTGAGTGCAAGTATTTATTACTTCTCAGAGGTATCACAGTAGTGTCCATGAAGATGCCTTTATCTTCTTTATTTCCCAGCATGCCAGTGCCATTTTTGTTCAGGCATCATCCATGGTCTGCATCTGTTTCCTAGACTTGGGTGTTGAAATACAAGCACAAGAAAAAGGCACACTGACCCAGTGCATTGACTCTTTCACTTTTTTATTCTTGTTTGCGTGTTCACATGTCTTACACAGCTCAGCCCCCTGCGGCTGCCGCTGAACAGCCAGTGACTCATACAGGAGAAGGAAGACCGAGGAAATCCTTAATATTTCCTGCAGCAGACTGATGGCATCATTCTCCCATTATGTTTGTCTCAGGCATACTTGAGAGCAGTCATTTCAATGAAAAGCAAGGACTGCTTTACTCTTTAAAAACAAACTTTTGCTGTGTACTATGAGAAGTCAGGAATTTATTCATGAAGATTTGTAAAGATTCTGGTGGGTCTACTTCAAATGTGTTAATTTAAGGCTCAGTAAGGATGGCAAGAAAGTGATGACAAAACCATATTCCTAAGCTATACTAGTGTATGCAAAGGCATTTTTTTGCTGTCTGTATCCCCATTGAGCAGAAAACTGAAAAATAAAATGGTGGTACATACACTTTGACTGCAGTATTGATATTGCAATCATCCATTTAGTTCATATTGAAAGCATAATTAGAAGAATACCTAGATTATTTACTTTGATCACATTGTTACAAGGCATACTTGCAATTCTAGTATTACCTGTAATAATATATTTATAATAGTCAGATGATCCTGTGCGTGGCCCAAACAACTAAATGTGGCTCCAGAACATAGAACATCCAATCAGCTGTTGACCTTCTGTATATAGCCATATGCTGACCACATTAACTAGCCACTATAGTATGCTTATGATAGCTATCCTACAATATGGCCAGTACTACAATACCTATACTTTTAATTACCCACTGCTGCCCTGGAGCTCAATTTGCTGCTCTTGGGGCCCCTACAGACAGTTGCTGCTTTTGGTTTCTATTTAAGCCATGCAAAAAAGAAATCATTCTTTACACTGGCTTCTGCTAGTTAATGGTTTAGTTTATTTATTTGAAATTTTGCTTAATTTTTTGGTGCTGTTCATCCATTTTCTCTTTTTACATTTTTTTTCCTCTGATATTTTTTTTAATAGATCCTGTCAAAAAGCCATTTTTTAGAGGGTTGTAGGGTTCACAAATGTGGAAGCATTGACTTGTAAAGTGGGTCATAATAGCAGTGACCTTTAGCAGTCTCCTAAAGTGGTAAAAATACAGCGAGCGCTCACAACAAAATAAATAAATAAATTATAAGTGTCACCAGCTGCATATGCACCAACGTAGGAACCCTAAAACCTAGTAAACATCAATAAATATAGAAAGCGCTAAAAATATACTAAATTAAATTTGGCTATCAATGAAAATAATCTCAGAAATCAGTGTTAATAATCACAATTATAGCATAAATATAAGTGAATGTGGCATATTAACAAGCGCCAAACACAAACGTGGTTATATGAATAGTCTATAAACCAAGAAAGTGTTCAAAGATAGTGCAGGCTTGATGTGATCAGGTCAGCAAATTAGTGCTCCAACATATAATAAATTCGTGACTTCCAGTAAATCCATGTGATTTTTTTAGCAGTCTCCTGGCTGACTGTCTCCTGAAGCATGTTCTCAGTCTCTGACCATCTCCTGTTGTGTTTCTTCAATCTCCATCCCTCTCCAGTTGTATTTCTTCCATCTCTGACCCGCTCTTGTTTTAGAATTCAGTCTCTGACCATCTCCTTATTGAGTTTTCCAGCAATACAGTGGGGCTGATTTACTAAAACTGGAGAGTGCAAAATCGGGTGCAGCTCTTCATGGTGGCCAATCAGCCTTCAACTTCAGCTTGTTCAATTAAGCTTTGACAAAAAAAAACTGGAAGCTGATTGGTTTCTTTGCAGCGCTGCACCAGGTTTTGCACTCCAGTTTTGGTAAATCACCCCAGTGTGTCGATATAGATGTTGAATCTCGTATACAGTATTAGTATTACAATACTCAATCAATGACTCAAACAAAAATAACAATTAGTCAATGTTGAAATCCCATGCATGGAAAGGATTAAATATATCTGAGTTGGAGGACCTGATTGACCATGTAAAAAAAAAAAGGGGGGGTATATTATGTTTAGGGGTTTGGACTGAAAACCAATATAGTGGAAACATTGGGGGGGTCTCTCCCAGCTTGTGAGACTATATTATATCAAGAGTCAGGCACAATAACAAGTGCACACTGTAGGGAATACCAGGAAGGAAAGAGGATCCAGAGAGGAGGTGAAGGAAAAACAGCAAAAAGAGAAAGAATAGGTAGAGGAGGGGCTAACACCCGGCTGGCAAGTTGATTGCATTTCCAACAAAGGATCAAGGGATTGCGGCCATAATCACAGGAATGGTTGCAGCTTAGGGGAAGAGGATAAGTCAGTCCAAGCATACCATTACTCCATAAACATTGGATAGCTTTCATACAGAAACAATTGAGTACTGACGTGATACCTTTCTCTTTTACACTAACATACAATTTTGAGGACAAGCTTTTGGGGTATGTCCCCTTCTTCAATGTCCAGGCAGTACATACCCCGAAAGCTTGTCCTCAAAATTGTATGTGAGTGCAAATAAAAAAAGTATCACATTAGTACTCATTTGTTTTGTCGCAAGTGCACTAATACGGCTACAATCACTTATAGCTTTCATGAATGCAAATGGTTGATTCCTCTAGCCCCATAGCAGTGTTCAGCTTTACCATCAACTTCCTAACAGTGGGGTGAGTAGATGATTTACAATGCCTGGATATCACGCTGCTAACAGTAAGAATTGCAATAAGCCCTTTTTATGTTCACTGAAAGTTATGTGTGGTCCTTTGGTGATGTCAAGGGCTGCACTTGAGGCCCTCATTAGCAAGTAAATTGACCACCACTGTTCTACTGGCTCTAGGTATTTAGAAAGGTACATCCACAGATTATTAAGCTCAGTTTTCCTGCTTTCCATATTCATTGCATTCAGAATAACATTATCTGAAAGAAACACATCTAATATGTGTAAATTCCATTTGTAACTATAATTCTCAACTGCTACTGCAAACAAACAAACTGGGAAACCCATTGAAGACCACTGTGACCACAGTTGATTACCATGACAAATCACTATTTTTTTAATTCTCCTGTTGTCAACATTAAGTACACATGTAAATATTTAATTACTGTTTCTTTGAAATGCAAACACTGTTTACTGAACACTTTGTTGTTCTGCAAACCACCTCTGCCCTATACACTATTAGTACTTTGCAAGCAATGTGAAAGTGAGACCTGTAATAGCATTTACACACTGAAGGGGATCAAAGAGGACAGCTATAGCCAAGTGAGATATGAAATCCAGACTTTTTAAAAAGTTTAAAAAGATAAGCAGTGAAACCTCTGTAGATTACCAGCTGATTAATTTACAAAGTGAAACCTAATTGACAGTCAGACTAAATAATTACAGCAGAGGGTTGTTGTCCCAAACTGTGGGCCTGGAAAAGTCCAGCTGTTAGGAGAGATAACAAGATAGACATTGTTACCTCTTGCCCTTTGAGGGACCTAGAGGGTCACAAATGTTTAGCTTTGTGCTGGCTGTATTCACAGCGTTCTTATTGCTGCACAAGAGGTCTGGATCCATCATGCTCTGGACTGCATGAAAGGAATTATCTGAATTGAAGTCAACAGTCAATGGTTGGATCATGTTTTGTTAGTTTTGTCTGACATGAGACTGTAATCTGTTTCCTCAGTATGATATCCATCATAATGATTTTTCCAACTTTTGCAAATGAATGTGCCCTTAAAATAGTACAAGTGATTGAGAATATATTCATTCCATAAGGTCCCGTTCATGTCATTGAGTAGTTGGAATGAGCATTCCCACTAACTGAATTTTGACAGCACTATTTGCACTCAATTCTGCTTGTAGCTCACTTGAATGGGCTGCCCTATGTGTGTTTGTTGCCCGAAAAGATGCTTCTGCTCTTTTTGTGCAACAAGCTTCACACGGTTTTTAAAGGCATGCATTGCTGTGCGATCTTGTCATGCGACAATCACGGCAGAATTGCATCCCGCATGAGATGCCATTGAATGATAATGGCACCCAAACGTGTGCACACGTGGTGCTGCAGTTACCACACAATTTGGAATTGTGGGCAGAATACCGGCGATTCTGCCCTCAATTACAAGTTGTGATATGTGAATGAAGCCTAATACATAATCCAAACTGGAAAGATGCTGCTAGGTAGGTTCCCCCATCATCATCTTAGAGCTCTCTGGATCCCTGAGAACAGCAGTCCCCAGTGCTCTATTGCACAGTAATGATTTCTTCATGGTTTATGGTCAAGCCTCATTCCTGCCAAGAAATTGGGTCAACAAAAGTCTTCAGAATCATCACAAAATGTGGAAGCATCCAGACTACTTCATTGGTGCAACTCAGACTGAGGCTGTGCCCATGCTGCAAGGGTTAAAGCAGAAATAAATCCTCCTAATTCTAGCCAAGGAAGCTGCCATCTTAGCCTTTGGTTTCCTTGCAGTTGCTGCACATGTGATCAGCTATGATACCAGCCATTTGAAGGCTTGACAGTTTGGTTGAAATCTAACGTAAGCACACAGTAACTGTAACAGTTATAATTTTAAATGAAGAAAACCCTAACTATACCTATTCTTAATGTTCCCTACTCTTTCCTCCTACCTATCCTGGCTACCCTGTACAAGATCTGTATACAGACTTTTCAATCCACTCCAGTCCCACTCCAGTCACATGATACTGCAACCCTGTTTAAGGGAGAACTTGACAATGAATGTGAATTCCAGAAGTCGGACATCAGCCATAGGCTCTCATGGCCTAGCGGTTGTCAGAGCTCCCTCCTCTCCCCTGCAGCAGCCGCTCACTAATACAGGGAAAATGGGAAGTATGGGGTCACATGACCGGACCAAAGCAGAGTGAAAATAGGTAAGTACACAGATCTTTTTTGTTCAGGCTAGGCAGGATAGGTAGGAGGTGGGGGGGAAGGAACATTTTTAAACTAGGAATCCAGGAAAAATGATTTTCCCATGAAGTGGGGCTGTGCCCACACCACATGGGTTAAATGCTCATTTTTGTCTAGGGGCTCAGTAAGCAAAGATATACTTACCTAATCCACCGATCCTCCAAGTGCATGACTGGTCCATGCCACTTCTGCCTCCCCTCGAACGTTAGTGGTCTTGTGAAAGAGCTGTTCCTGACGTCATCACATCCATAGACCATAGACATGAGGACTGCAGGAACAGTCCACCACTAGATGTGGGGGAGCGATTTTCAAGAGGATCAGAGGAATGGGTAACAACAAAACAAGCACTTAACCATTGCAGTGTGGAAACAGCTGCACTGCATGGGAAAATAAACTTTTTAACCAGAATTCTGCTTTAAGAATATTTATAGTTTGGCATTTCTTCCACTTAAATGGAACTACTTGGAAAACTTAAATCAGTGAGGTTAGCTTATACTTGGAGGAGGAGTTGGAATCCTCCTATCCCCTCAAAGCACTTTTCATGTCCTTCATTCACCTCCCTCTCTGCCCCTCTCCTCATTTGAAGGTCACTGTATTCGTCTATTCTCTCCAGTTTCTTTAAGAATCTGGAGAGAGGTCCTTCATTCACCTCCCTCTCTGTCGCTGTCCTCATTTGAAGTTCACTGTATTCGTCTATTCTCTCCAGTTTCTTTAAGAATTTCTGTGATCTATTGGTCTCCTGGACTGGTATCAAGCTTCTTAGATGACTTCTCTGACTGGCTGCCTTACTTTCTCTCTTCTGAAATTCCCACAATCATTCTTGGTGACTTCAACATCCCTGTTAATCTTAACACTCCTGCTACCTCTAAACTTCTGAGCCTAACCACTTCTTTTGACCTAAAACAATGAACACATGCTTCTACTCACTCTAATGGTACGTGCCTTGACCTTGTATTCTCCTACCTATGCATTCCTTGCAACCTCACCAACTTTCCTCTTCCTCTCTCTGATCACTCCCTTATTAGCTTCACTCTCTCCCTGGCTTTCTCCTCCTTGTCTTCTAACTACCAAACAGTTATCTGTAGAAACCTTTGTTAGCTTAACCCTTCTCTTCTTTTTTTTTTTAGCAAACAGATTATCTCTATGACAAAATCTCAGCCCTGTCCTGTCCCAGCCTGACCACTTCTGTGTACAACTGTTCACTGTCATCCACCCCGGACACATTGGCCCCCCTCACTACACACAGAATTAGGCCCCGACCGCTACAGCCCTGGCAAACAGACAATACCAGATGCCTCAAAAAACATAGCTGTGCTCTTGTGCATTTATGGCATAAAACTAAGACCCAGAAAGACTTTGACCAATATAAATTTGCCCTTCAAAAAGTACAATTCTTGTCTTCACACTGCCAAACAGACCTATTTTTATCACTCTCATTAACACCCTCTCACGCAATCCCCATCAACTCTTTTCTACCTTCAACTCTTTACTTTGTCCTTTATTACCTCCACCCACTAACTCACTCACTGCCCAGGAGATCACTAATCACTTTAAAAATAAGATTGATACAATTCATTACAAGATCTCCACTGTATAGATATCTCCCTCACCCAACACTCCTTGTCCACCTGCACAATCTATACTTCCCTTGTTTAACCCAGCTACTATGGAGATGGTTGGTAAACTTTTTTCTAAAGCCCACCTAACCACCTGTCCCCTGGACCCTGTTCCCTTGCAAATACTACGGTCACCCTCTGGCTCTATCCTTCATTCTTTAACTCATATATTCAATCTCTCCCTTTCTATTGGCATCTTTCCTAACTCTCTAAAACATGCGCACGTCACCCCCATACTTAAAAAGGCATCATTGGACCCCACCAAACTTAGCAACCTAAGACCCATCTACTTACTCCCTTTTGCCTCCAAACTCCTTGAATATCTAGTCAACTACCGGCTGAGCTACCACCTTATTGAAAATAACCTTCTCGATCCCCTTCTTGAGTCTGGATTTCGCACACAACACTCCACAGAACCTGCATTCCTAAAACTCACAAATGACTTACTAACCCCTAAAACCAATGGTCTTGATTCCGTACTCTTACTCTTGGGCCTCTCCGCTGCCTTTGACATAGTTGACCACCCCCTCCTTCTAAAAAAACTGAATTTACTTGGTCTCCATGACTTTACTCTCCCTTGGTTCGAGTGCTATTTTCTCATCACACCTTCAGTTTCACTTACAACTTTACTTCCTCCTCTCCTACTCTTCTTACTGTCAGGGTCCCCCAAAGTTCTGTCCTTGGACCTCTCCTATTCTCAATCTACACTTCTTCCTTGGGTCAGATGATAGCTTCCCATGGTTTCCAATACCATTTCTATGCTGATGACACACAAATCTATCTCTCTACTCCTCAAATCACCCCATTAGTTTCCTCATATATCACCGATTTACTAACAGACATATCAGACTGGATGTCACACCACTTCCTAAAACTCAATCTATCCAAAATGGAGCTCATAATATTTCCTCCCCCACTGCCTCTTCCCATTTCTCAGTTAGGATCAATAGCACCTCATCCATCCCCGCATGCTAGGGTGCTAGGGGTAACCCTGGATTCTGAACTATCCTTTCAGGCCCATATCCAATTCCTGTCTAAATCATGCCGCTACAACATCTCCAGAATACGCCCCTTTTTAACCAATGATACCACAAAGCTCTGCAACTACTGCAACTCCCTCCTCATTGGCTTACCTTTGCATAGGCTATCCCCCCTCCAGTCCATCATGAATACTGCTGCCAGGCTCATCCACCTTACCAACCTTTCTGTGTCTACTACCTGTATCTACCAATCCCTCCACTGGCTTCCACTTGCCCAACGAATAAAATACTTACAAAGCCATCCACAACTCTGCCCCGAGCTACATCACCAACCTGGTCTCAAAATATCAACCGAAACGCTCTCTTCGATCTTCCCAAGACCTTCTGCTCTCTAGTTCCCGTGTCAGCTCTTCCCATGCTCACCACCAGGACTCCCCCTGAGCTTCTCACATCCTATGGAACTCCCTACCCCAATCTGTCCAGCTATCTCCTAATCTATCCATCTTTAGACAATCCTGGAAAATCTCTCTCTTTAGTCTATCCTTCTTCTAACTAGTAAACTGGCTTTTATTTCCTCCATCAGCTCATCCCCCCAGTTATTACCTTTTGTATTGCTTAACCCTTCCTCCCAGATTGTAAGCTCTAATGAGCAGGACCCTCTGTTTCCTCTTGTACCAAATTGTATTGTAACTGTAATGTCTACCTTCATTTTGTAAAGCACTGTGCAAACTGTTGGCGCTATATAAATTCCTGTATAATAATCATATATTAATTTATACATTATTTCTAGCCTACTCCTATTATTCTGAATGATTATGAAGTTTGTAAACTTCCTGAAGGAGCCCACACTTTTACCTCCTGGAATTCTGTGATACGTATTCACAATATTCTGTTCATAGGTATTGGTGTGTCACACATTTCACATAGCCTGCCTTCTGAACTACAGATGTGCCAAGACAGGGGGGGCAAACTAGTGGCCCTCCAGCTGTTGCAAAACTACAAGTCCCATCATGCCTCTGCCTTTGGGAGTCATGCTTGTAACTGTCAATCTTGCAATGCCTCATGGGACTTGTAGTTTGGCAACAGCTGGAGGGACACCAGTTTGACACCTGTGTGCTAAGAGAAATCATTTTTAGGAGGTGGAGTCAGTACAGGAATCACTGTGTGCAGACAGCAAGGTACCATGGAATATGTAGACCTTGGAAATTGAAAGTAAACAGCAATGCATGCAGGGAATCCAGGACGTTGTGGAAAAAGATGGTCAGCAGAAAGTCAGCACTTACAACACAAAAGGAGATTTTTTCAATTAGGCTTGTATTGGACTAACAATTTATTGCTATTACAGTGCTGATATTATAAAATTAAAGTGTATTTCATGGCCATAGATTTCCTCCATCATTTGCAGCACATGCACAGCCCCACTGCAAAGGAGCACTTTTACTTTTTCCAGAGCTCAGCTTTAAATTAGAAAATAAATTCTTGAAGTTAAAGCCTATCTTTTACTATTCTAGAATGATGCACATGTCCAGCATGAACACCATTAATCATACTTTGCATAGGCAAATGTAGGAGGAATTAAAGGTACCCAGAATCCCCCTTAAGGCCTCATTCATACGGCCATAAAAATTTTACTGATGTTATTACACGTGTGTTTTCTAGGAGAAATGTTGCTGCATAATGACCAGTAAGATACTTGCGTATGGATGCATTTAAATGCAGAAAGATGCACATGCATACATACTGGGTTTTTATGCTAATTTATTTTCCCTTTTGTTTAGACTTAAAGAAGTACAGCCAAAGCTATTTGGGCTGTACTGCTCCTGTGGACCACAGAAGTGCAGTTTGTTCTGCACTCCTCTGACCTGTGTTCAGCTGACAGCGGGCTGAAACTCTCTGTCAGCTGCCATCACTTAGCTGGTCCAGGCTGGGGAAACATCCCAACTTCAAAGTTGGGATCCAACCCAGAGTCTGGAGCAGCACCTGGCTCAGCTTCTCAGTGATCCGCTGAGAGCCTGAGTCAGCCACTCCCTCCCCCTCCACAACCCAGCACTCCAGTGAGCGTGGGGGGGCCAGAGCAGACAGAGTGGAGAGGAGAACTTGGCGATCAACGGTCATGTGATCTCTGAGTTCTCACACCTAAAGCTGGTGGGACAGATGCGGCATCGGACCAATGCTGCATCCACCTAGGTAAGTATCAATAGGGCAAAAAAAGCCATACTTCTCTGTTAATATATGCGCATAAGCACATTACGCACACATTTGTAGACACAGATTTTTGGATTCTGTGGTACAGACCTGTTTGAGTGGCTCCATTAAAAACAACGCAGCTGCATTCAGATCCATAATCAAAAAACACTTGAGCATGCTTTTTTCTTTTTATAGCTGTGTGAACGAAGCCTAAAACTGGAACAGCGTTCATTAACCTCTCTGGCGGTCTAACTAATCAATATTTTTGAATGTCAAAGTAGTACATTGTTATGCATGGAAATGTGTTGTTTTATATTGTAGGCCTGCAATTCTTATGAATAACTCACTTAAATCTGTTCAAACAAGAGTCTAGTAAACATCCCAGGTGTGATAAAGTTCGAAACACGAAATAATAAATTATAGTATAATAGATAATAAAAAATAATAATATAATAAGAATACATTTAATTCAATCAAACCTAAAACACTGAAATGTGAAATATAGCGCCAAGTTCGCACATCACTGAGCAAAGTGGCAGAGTCATTTTCAGTGTCTGATGACAAATTTCCTCACGAATCATTATCACTTAATTCTGCAAGTGATTCTAATTCACTATCTCTGTTTTCTAGCTGGTCTAAAACCGATTTTGATTTAATGGGATGCTTTTTGGATGCCATGGACGTTTTCACGTTTCCAGGCAGAAAGAACAGTAAAAGTGCAGGCAGGGCACAGGACAAAGCACTAGGGACAAAATTTAGGTGAAATGGTTTGATACAGTAATGCAATCCTAACAGATTACAATGTATTGTGTGTATGCCATGTTTTTACTTTTTTGAAACTCCTGCCGGTTCCGCCCCCTTGCGTACCGACGCTCGCACGGAAGGGAACCCAGAAGACCGGCATTGGCTGGAGGACACAGTGGGAGGACATTGGGGGATCGCCGGACAAGGTAAAGATCGGGGGATCGCAGGACAAGCACTGCAAGTGTAATCCCAAGTGTGGCTCTGGGTTACCGCTTTTGGTACTGAAAATTAACCCCGAGCCACACTTGGGATTGACACCAGGGAGGTAAAGGATGGATTGCACCCCAACACACATCTACAGTGTGCTGTAACACACACTTAAAAATTACCCGCATCAGACACTTCCAGGAGCATCTCCTAAGCTGCTGATGTAGGGACCAGAAGAAGGAACCAAAGAACATACCAGGATACTAGACATCTGAAACACTTGGAAGTTTACCACAAACTTTAGCAAGCTTATCTCTCAGGTTCCTTGGCACTGATAACCAGATCGGTGAATATTAAAGTGATGTTAAAGGTTTAGATTTTTTAAAAATAAAATAACAAACATATCATACTTACCTGTTCTGTGCAATGGTTTTGCACAAAGCAGCCCCAAGTCTTCTTCTCGAGTCCCCCGCTGGCTCTCCTCCACTTGACAAGTGCCTCCAATAGCAAGCCACTTGCTATGGGGGCACGGGTACATACTTTATCTACAGCCCTGCTCTATGCGCCCCCACTTTCTCCTCATTGGCTATGATTGACAACCAAGGGAGCCAATGGCTTCTGCTGCTGTCTTAGCCAATGAGGAGAGGGAGTCCCGGTACAGCCGAGGCTCTCATGCACATCGCTGGATTGAGAGGAGGCTCAGGTGAGTTTTGGGGGGGGAGCAGCACACAGAATGCATGAAGGTAAAAAACCTTCAACCTTTACAACCACTTTAATGTTTTTCTTTCAAGGATTGACTTATTTTTAATGGCTGTGTTGCTGTAAAACAAAGTTGTTGTTTTTTTTAACGACGTCTAATAGGAGAAAAATAAAAATTAAAAAAAAAAAAGGAGTACCATTTGCTTGGATGTACTTAATGAACATCCTTCAGACAATGTAAATTAATTAGGAACTGCTCACAACTTCGGCCTTGATTTTTTTTCATTGCTCTAACTGTAAATAAATCATTATAATGTTTAACAATTTGGAATGAATGTTCAACTACACTTCTTACAAAAGGCACATTATTATAATTTATACCAGGTGTAAGCCATCATTTGTATGGCATTTCTAATAGTATTTTAATTGGTAGGGAATACATTGTTGCTAATGTGCATTCATTGGAGAAATTGTTCTTAGGGCTCCTTCACATGAGCAGCATAGCAGCGGCTGCCATGCATACAGGAGGCGATCCTGCCTCCTCCTGAATGTCTGTGTTTTTTTTTTTTAAATCCCAAGCAGGATGTTGTATTAAAAAAACCTGCACCGCAACCGAGAGCCAATCATTTGACTCACAGTTACGGTGCACTATCTTTGCATTTTATTGAAGTGGGGCCGCCTGTCAAATTCTGCTAGCCATGTTAAAATTGCAGTGGCTGTAGCTTGTGTAAAGCTCCATCTGGCTGTAATAGTATAGTTTAGGCAGGTGGTCAGGGGGCAGTAAAATAGCAGCTCACCTGCCTGTTTTTAACTCCATCACCACCACACTTGCTGGTCACTATGAGAAAAGTATAGGTTGCCTTTGCTGACTTTACGAGTCAGACAGTTGCCTTGTTGTCATGCAGATAAAATTGCTTCAATTCTTTTTCAGACACTAACCTATAATCAGTATGCAGATCAGATGTTTCGACTCAGATTCCAAATAGATTCATGCCTGTTCTTGATCAGTGACTGAGAAAATACTGAAGCCGGAGACAGTCAAGCAACTAGCATTTTCAGAAAGGGCTCAGCAATCACAGCCTACAGATTTCCTATATTTATCTTCTAAAGGGTTAGTTCACTTTTACCAAAAAAACAACCTCACTGCATCATTGTGATGGTGAAGGTGAGCAGTAATAGCTAGGCCTCTCATAGCAACATCCTAGTAACGTCCTTGGACTTTGCAGGTCAGGCTTCATGGAGGTATGGGAATGTCCCACACGGGGGCGGACTGACAACTCATGGGGCCCCTGAGCAATAGGGGATCATGGGGGCCCTGTGTCCTTGCCCACACTCAAAAAAGCCTATAAAAAAGGTACCAGGGGCATTTCATGGGGCCCCCTACTGACCCCGGGCCCTCGGGCAGTGCCCGAGTGCTTGAATAGTCAGTCCGCCCCTGATCCCACACCTAGCAAGGGCATCAATCATCTTTAGTTAAAGCTGTGAAGTTTGTTTTTACCTACAGACACCCTTTATCTGCATAGGCAGTTTTTTTTTGGTAAAGGTGAACTAACCCTTTAAGTGTGCTAGAGTAATTAAAGTGATTGTAAACCTCAGACATGAAATATGAACAAAATATATAGTACATAGTGTTTACTTTTCTCAATTAAGAGCAGAGTCTTTTCTGTCTGCTGCTTTGTTCCTCTGCTATCAGTATGAATTACGTCTGATAAATTTCCTGACACCAAGAGAAAAATGGTGACAGGTGAGGGATATCCAACACACAGCCTGTGATTGCCAGCCTAAGCTCAGTTCCTGTGAGCTGTGTGAAGGGGGTGTGTCTCTTCCCTCCAATCAGCTCTCAGAGCTCTCCTCACTGAGCTCAGCAGAGTGTAATTTCAGCTCTCCGCCCCCTTTTTTCTGAACTTTCAGACAATGCAGCACTTTGAATGGATGTACAGAAGAGAAGACTGCAGGTAAAGAGGTAGAACTTATGAAGGAGGATTTGTTTTATCTCTGTGTATCACCTAAAGCCAGTCACTTCACTGGGTATATGTAACCAATTTTGGCTACTCACTTCTAATCTGAGTAGGCATACAAAAGATGTCATTAATCTCTATGATCACAAGGGATGTTATCAATATGAGACAACATATAACTCATCTTTATACATGTGTCTTTAATTACTGCTGGGATGATTAAATTGACCACATTGACAAAAATAACAAAATATGCTTATGATACCACTTAAGACCTTGTCGATGCAATGCAAGCAATATGAAATGTTGGCATATAGCATGGAAATGAGTAAACACATAAACTGTAAAATTCCTTTGTATGGCATCGCTGACATGACAATCATTAGAGCAATGACATATACTAACATATGCAGTCATCAAATCAATGCATCTACCAGCATGGCTACACCAAAATGAGACAGCAGCCCCGCGCGTGAATAGACAATTACTGATAATTATCTTATCAGCAAATATATTTCACATACAGTTAGGTCCATATATATTTGGACACAGGCACAATTTTAGTTTTTTCAGGTATTTACCAAAACATATTCAAGTTATAGTTATAAAAAGGATATGGGTTGAAAGTGCACACTCTCAGATTTAATTTGAGGGCATGTACATCCAAATTAGAGGGAGGGTTTAGGAATTACAGCTCTTAAGAGTAGCCGCCCCCCCTTTTTCAAGGAACCAAAAGTAATTGTACAATTGAATCAAAAGCTGTTTCATGGCCAGGTATGGGCTACTCCATTATTTATTCATCAATTAAGCAGGTAAAAGGTCTGGAGTTGATTCTAAGTGTGATATTTGCATTTGGAGTCTATTGCTGTGAACCTACATCATGCGTTCAAAGGAGCTGTCCACGCAAGTGAAACAGGCCATTGTAAGGCTTCAAAAATGAAACACATCCATCAGAGATAAAATTTATTCAGAATTCAACCCATGTATGGCCTGCATTAAAATTCATTTTGTATAAGTACTGTACGATGTAACCCTTTCAATTCCACATACATAATACTAAAGCATATATGTGCTATGGTGGCACCCGCTGCTCTGTGTGTCCATTCACACACCGGGACCGTGGCTCGGCCCCGTCCCCTCTTTCTTCTCATTGGCTCACTGGCTGTGATTGCCAGCAGTGGAAGCCAATGACTCCTGCTTCTGTCTCAGCCAATGAGAATAGGGAGTCCCAGGATAGCCAAGACTCCAGTGCACATTGCTGGATTGAGAGGTGGCTTAGGTGAGTATTAGGGGGGCTGGGGGGGATGCTGCACACAGAAGGTTTTTTTACCTTGAAGGTAAAAAAAAACCTTGAGCTTTTACAACCACTTTAAACCTCTTTTGTTTTGATATGCCTGGAATGTTTTTATCTGATTTAAGCTGAAAGTTCAATTGGACTTTAATTTTAAATTTAAATCAGAAAAATCCAGTTATTAAAGCGGAACTAAACCCATCGATTTAACAGTTCAAGGAAAAAGCATTACATTCCCAGCATGCCGGGAATGCTAACTGTCACATTTGCCTGTCATAATTGATCACGTATGCAGCACCATGGCAGTTGCAGATCAAACAGGAGGTTAAGATGGCAGCTTCCTGGGCTGGAAATGATAGAAGAGTTTAGTTCTGCTTTAAGGGCCGGTTCACACCATAGAAATGCAGTCTGGATGTGTTTCTGTATGCACGTTTTTAATATGTTCCGAGGCGTTTTTGATGTGTTCCAGTTCAATTTTTCCCCCCTCTCTTTTTCTTCAACTTAAATAAGGACATGTGCGTTTTTGGTGCATTTAGGTACATTCTGATGCATTTTTCTGTGTTTCAGTACATTTCAGTGCAGAAGAAATGCAGCATGTTCTACTTTTTTCTGGAACTGAAATGCACCGGAACTGACTGAACTGGTGTGAACTATGCCATTGGAAACCATGTAACCTACTATCAATGTATTTTTTGATGCAGAAAAAAAAAACACACTGGACTGCATGTAGTATGAACTGGCCCTAAGAACGGTCATTAAAAACTGTACGTAGATACCTAGCCTATTTCTCATCTAGCTATCTATATCTTTTTTAGTTGCCGTTTAGTCATTACTGTACATGTGTATAATAATGGCCACATAAACAGCTACACATTATAATAATTTAGAATATCATAAACATTTATGATTTTTTTTAAAGTCCCTAATTATCAGTCTTTGGCATCATTCACACAGCTGTAAAAATTTTACTGTGTTTTCTAGGGGAAAAGTTCCAGTGCAATAATCAGTAAAATATTTGTGTATAGATGCATTTAGGGCCTCATTCACACTGTACGTGCAGAAAAACTGATGTGCAGATTTCACCTGCAGAGACAACAGTTTACATCAGTTTTCATGTGCGCTTCAATGAGTTATATACACATTGTAGATTCCGGCGCAGAAAAAAATCTGCAGGTGATACCAGTATTGTGGTGTGAACAGGGTACATAGAGAACCATTGATTTTGTTGTGCCCTTGCAGAACATGTGCAGAAAATGGACATCTCTGCACCATGGTGTGAATGAGCCTTAACCACTTCCAGTCTGGACACTCTTACCCCCTTCCTGACCAGGGCAATTTTCAGCTTTCAGCGCTATCACACTTTGAATGACAATTGCGCAGTCACGCAACACTGTACCCATATGAATTTTTTACATTTTTTTGAGACAGATAAAACTTTATTTTGGTGGTATTTATTCACCGCTGGGATTTTTATTTTGTTTGCTATGTAAATGAAAATGTCAAGAAATTTTGAAAAAAATTAAATAATATTTCATCATAAATCTTGGCCAAAATGTATTTTTAGTATAAAAAAAAAAAATAAGCCAAATTAGTTTATAACCAAAAATTATAATTTTTAAACATTTTTTTTTACATTTTTATATTACTATTTTTTTTTACATACTGTCACCCTAGCAGTACAGTGTCACCATGGTGACACTGTACTACTTTTGGGGGGGTGATGATTTTTTTTTTTTCACACTGATTGCTTTTACACCCATATAGGATGTAAAAGCAATCATTTCTCTTTCTCTCTGTCTGCATTCTTGCAGCTATTGAGAAGTACTGAGTGAGCTGTGATTGGTCACAGCTTGTCACATGGTACTAGGCTATTGTGAATAGCCTTGTACCATGTGACCTCTGTGATCATTCACAGATTTCACAGGCAGTAAGCAATGATGTCAGAAGCGACATCATGCTTACTACTTTGCATGTGATCACTGATTGGCCAATCAGTGATCACATCAGTTTTTCTGCATGTATAGTGTGAACAAGGCCTAAATGTTTAAAATGTGTCAATATGATCATTGCTTTTCTGTTTAGATTTAATATACACTCTTACAAAAAGCACGTATACATGTGTTTATATGTGTATTCTGTGTTATGGATCTGAAAGCAGATCATGTTTACACATCTGGCTCCATTGAAAACAATACATCTGTTTTCAGATCTATAATTAACCACTTGCTGACCACCTAACATACTACTACAGCGGTAGATCAGGCTCTCTGTGCTGGATCACGTGCCTAGTACGTGATCCATGTGCTCAGGCAGGGGGTGCATTCTCACCGGCCTGGCTGTGCTGCGATTTGTTACAGGACAAGCCAATCAGCGGATCTCGGCCAACGATTGACCCCTGGGACCCGCTGATTGGCTCAGTGATTCACTGAACAGAGCTCTGTGATTGTAAACAATACAGAGCTCTGTTCACTGACAGGGGATCTTGCTGTTTTTTATCCCCTGCTAAGATCCATAGTAAAAGCAGCACAATATACACTTTATGCATAGCTAGGCACACAGTTAACCCCTTGATCGCCCTAGATATTAACCCCTTCTTATCCAGTGTGATTAGTACAGTGATAGTGCATATTATTAGCACTGATCACTGTATTAAAATCACTGGTGATTTCAGCAGCAGTTCATCAGCACCTCACAGTGTCAGATTGCCCGCCGCACTATCGCAGTTCTGTTATAAGTTTTGGATCACACTAGTAATATACAAAAATAAATAAATAAAAACTCTAGTATATATCCCATAGTTTGTAGACGCTATAATTTTAACACAAACCAATCAATATACACTTGTGATTTTTTTTTTAACCAAAGACATGTTGCAGAATACATTTTGGCCAAAATTTATGAAGATGTTTTTTACATTTTTTATTGCATATATTTTATAGCAGAAAGTAAAAAAAGTTTTTTTTTTAATTTTCATTATTGTCTGTCTTTCTCCATTTATATCGAAGAAACTAAAAAACCCAGCAGTGATCAAATACCACCAAAAGAAAGCTCTGATTTGAGTGAAAAAAATAACATATATTTAATTTCAGTACAGCATTGCATGACCGCGCAATTGTCAGTTAAAGTAGTGCAAAAAATGACAAATTTAATTTCGGTACAACATTGCATGACCGCGCAATTGTCAGTTAATGTAGTGCAAAAAATGACAAATTTAATTTGGGTACAGCATTGCATGACCGCGTAATTGTCAGTTAAATTAAAGCAAGATAATGACACATTTAATTGGGGTACAGCATTGCATGACCATGTAATTGTCAGTTAAAGACGTGCAAAAAATTACAAATTTAATTTGGGTACAGCATTGCATGACCGCGCAATTCTCAGTTAAAGTAGTGCAAAAAATGACAAATTTAATTTGGGTACAGCATTGCATGACTGCGTAATTGTAATTTTAAATAAAGCAAGATAATGACACATTTAATTGGGGTACAGCATTGCACGGCCGCTCAATTGTCAGTTAAAGTAGTTTAGTGTTGTATAGCAAAGAATGGCCTGGTTAAGAAGGGGGGGGGGGGCAAGTGGTAAGAAAAATGCTTGTATATGCATTGTTTTACAGCTGTGTGAATGAGGCCTTTATGGTTTCCTGACTCCTCCATCTACTACATGAGCATGAATCCAGTGAGCAGTTATTCCTTCTCACAATGAGCCAGGAGCAAACAAAAGCGTAATGCCCATGATTCAGTGATGAACGTCTTCTGATTTGCCCCTGCACGCACTGTGCTGCCAGCTTGCAATGATGTTATAGACAATAGGCTTAATTCACTAAGCTATGACGCACGTGTTATTTTCCATAATGAATATTATTTTCAGCCATGTGACTGCTATTTTCAGTCCTCATTAACCCTCAATGCTAAAAATAACAGTCATTAAGGCAAATCGTTATATCTTCGTGAATGCAGGTACCGGTTCCTAGTTTGCGAGGGAGTCACTGGAGAGCATTTAAGCTCCTTTCCCATTCCCTGTAAAGTAGATAAAAGTATAAATTTGTTATATTCAGAGATAACAACTATTGCCCATTGAACCATAATGATTTTAATTAGCCTAAGGATTTTCTTTAAGTGATATAATGTGTTGCTTTGCCTGTGCATTCATGCAACATACATGGAAACCTAATATGTATTTATCTTTATAATCTTGAGCATGCGGTCTTATTATGTTGACACCTGGAAATGTTTGACTTGGTAGATATATATGCACTGCTGATCTCCCCTAGGGCATTATAAATCAGAAATGAGGAAATGTGTTATTTAGTAATAAGATGGAACTCATGACTGAAAATTCCCCTAAAATAAACAGAATGCAAATCTTTAACCCATTTGATAAGCTGCCTGGCCTGGGAATGCAAAGGCTCTTTGTACTCTTTTGTTTGCATGATCTCTTAGTACAGCCCTGTGCCTTGGTAATGTCACACATTATTGTGATGATAGGATGACTGAAGCA